>NC_059075.1:48689632-49022445 GCF_020497125.1 Mauremys mutica
GTCAATGTGGGCAGCCACAAACCATGACACATATTGTTGAGGACTGCAAAATGACTCAACTTCCTGGAGGACTTCATGCCTTGAACATCATTGATAAAAGCATGGTGGCTTGGCTTGACTGGATTGCATACGTCAAATAAATAACTACATGTTGTAAACCTTTTAGTGCTGCGGAAACAATTTTGGAAGCAACTGCCCAGACTATTTGAGTCAATTCTCTGATGGCTCCCCCACCTCCAAATGCAGTTAGTTCACCACTGAGAGTGTTTGCTTCCTCAGGATCCATGTTACTTTCCACTAAAGGAGAATCCATTTGGTAGACACAAGACCATCCTTGGATCCACCAACCCTGGTCCTGCACCCAAACTCTTGCACATGTGGCAAGGATTCCATCCCCACAGTCTCCCAGGGTCCCTTGAGCCCCACTCCGTCCCCGCCTGAGCTGGGTTTGGAACTCCCTCTCCTGTCTGCTCTAACATGTCTGCTATGGCTGGCTGTAAGAGGGTGGGGGACTCCCTACTCTTGTTCTCACCACTCTGCTATGGTCCCACACCGATGAGTTTCAACTCCCTCCTCTCCCCCCCTTCTGCTACAAAACATCTTCTTTTGCCACTGTGGCTTGGAAGTGGGAAGCTTTCCCCCCACCCCTCCTCCCTGTTCTCACTGGCCTGCTACTGCTCCGAGCTGAGTTTGAAACTTCTTCCCCTTCTGTTACCAAATGTCTGCTTCTACTGCTGTGAGCTGGAAGAGGGGGGAGCTATTTCCCTCCCCTTTCTTGTTCTCACCTGTATGCTACTATGTGGCATCATGAGAGCTGTTGCTCTGCCTGGTCCAGGTAAAAGAGGGCTTTTCTTGAAGTGGCATGGACCTAAACAGTCTCCCCATCCTCTGTCACTTGGTGGGGATGGGTCAGCATTCCCATGCTGACCTAGTCTGAAGCTGCTTCACCAATTCACTCCCTACCTTTCCTACAAGCCAGACAATACCCCCACTGCTTCAAGTGTGGTGAGATCATTTGCACTGTAACTGTACCCCAAGGAGACTTATCTGGCAATTCCATCTGTAGTAGATATTTAGTACCTTCAATGAGTCTCCATATTTTCATGGCAGACATGTCAGTTTTCTTTTTCTTAGGTTTTTGAAAACTAATTCTTTGTTTAAAACTACTAGAGAAACAACAAAGTTGAGAAACAAGTGGGAGTTGGGCGAATGATCAAGGATTCTGGAGTCACAACATCCAACATCTAATTCTGGGTTTGATAAATTCGGGGAAAATAACACTGGCATTTTCTCCCCTGATGTAGAGATTTATTTTCAAAAGGAGGGTGGATATAGATTTACCGCTTCAGTCTGTGTAATTCTGCCTACAATTATCTATTATTTTAGAATCAAAGGAATTCATTCATATGACATATCACAAAATGTTACTTTTCCCCATGTTCTCAGTTTTATTTATTTAACCATATTTTTGACCTGATACTTTCAGTATTCTTCAAAACCTTGCTGCTTCTATTATTCACTTACCAACAAAAGGTGTTCCTTATATGGATTAGGCCAGTGGTTTTCAAACTTTATTTCTGTCAACCCAGTTGAAGAAAATTGTTGATTCCTGCAACCGAACGGAACTGGGGATGAGGAGTTTGGGGTGTGGGAGGGGCTCAGGGCTGGGGCAGAGGGTTGGGGTGCATGGGTGAAGGCTGCAGGGTGAGGCCAGGAATGAGGGGTTCAAGGTGTGGAAGGGGGTCAGGGCTCTGGGCGCAGGCTCTGGGGTGGGGCCGGGGATGAGGGGTTTGGGCTGCAGGAGGGGGCTGGGGCAGGGGTTTGGGGTGTGGTGGGGGTCAGGGCTCTGGGCTGGGGGTGCAGGCTCTGGGGTGGGGCTGGGGAGGAGAGGTTTGGGGTGCACAGGAAGGGGTTACAGGTTTGGGGAGGGCTCAGGGGTGGGCCAGTACTGGGTCACGACCTGCAGTTTGAAAACCACTGGATTAGACAGTTCTCACAAGATTGCATATTTCTATTGCTAAGAAAAATGAGATAAGTCTCAACATTCTAACTATTAGGCCCATCTATCTGAAATGGTTCATGATCAGGTGGATTTCTCATAAGAACTTAACTTTTATGTGCTTTGCTTTTTAAAAAAAAGGAAATTAAAAATTAATTATATTAACTATTAATTCTGAAGAGAAACATCTTTAAAAGTGAAGACAACAGATATATTCCTGGAGTATGCTACATCCTACGTCTGTTTAAATGACTACCTTACCTAGCCCATGGCTTCCAATGGTTTTGCTCTGTATTACTATGCAGGAGACAAAAATTTGAGTCTAGCAATCACTGGCTACACACACATATAGATATCATAAACATTGGTTTACTGAACCTATGAAGTATTGGGAACAGAACTGACAACCTTTTTTAAGAATATAGTCTTCTACCTCTCAGGCAAAAGGGGAATATCCATTACCAGTGAGTAGTATTAGGATTTGTATCCTCTTTTCAAGGAAGATAATTACAATCTACTAGACACCTCAGCAGATAGTGAAATTCCATCCAGGAGCAGAATTAAAATAAATACGTAACATGGGAGTGTTTACACTCGTAGATTCCAAGGTGAGAAGGGACTAATATAATCATCTAGTCTGATCTTCTAACACAAGCCACAGAACTGCCCCAAAATAATTCCTTTTGAACTAGTGCATATCTTTAAAAAAAATCCAATCTTGATTTAAAGATTTCCAGTAATGTAGAATTCATCATGACCCTTGGTAAACTGTTCCAATAGATAACTACCCTCACTGTTAAAAATGTACACCTTATTACCAGTCTGAATTTATCGAGCTTCAACTTTCCGCCACTGGATCTTGTTATACTTTTCTCTGCCACACTGAAAACCTCATGATCAAATATTCGTTCCCCATGTAGGAACTCCTAGACTGTGATGAAGTCACCCTTTAACCTTCTCTTTGTTAACCTAAGTAGATAGAACTCCTTGTATCTATCACTGTAAGGCATGTTTCATTATTCTTGTGGTTCTTCTCTGAATGCTGTGCAATTTATCAACAACCTTCTTGAACTGTGGACACCAAAACTGGACACAGTATTCTAGCAACAGTTGCACCAGTGCCAAATACAGAGGTAAAATAACCTCTCTCGACTTGAGATTCCCCTGTTTATACATCTGAAGATTGCATTAGCCCTTTTGGCCACAGCATCATACTGCGAGCTCATGTTCTACTGACTATCTACCATAACCCTTGAAGTTTTTCAGATTTCTGAAGTAGTCACATAGCCAGTAGGGGAGAAAGTGCTTCATATGTTATTGCTCAAAAATAACCCCTCTTGTTGACTGTGGAGCAACACTGCACCAATGTAAATCCTATCTAGCCCTCTTCTGCTGGAAATATGGTGGAACTCACAGGAACTTAAAGGTGGCCCGTTAAAAAGCAGGCATCTCAGACATTTCCCAAAGTGGGAAAACAAATAAATATAAACATACACCCGTCACTTCTAATTACTTCAGTATACTTCTAAAAGCAGCGTCAATCAGGAGGAGAAAAACCATTATTACTTTATATGTCTAATAGCCTGAATTAGAATAGATGAATTGTACGTTACATTTATCAGTAGTAACATCGCACAATGAAACTTCTTAAACTGAAAAATATGTGGTGATTCCGTTTTTCTTTAAATGTACTTCTCTATGGATAAAAAACAAAAAAATATACTCAAATGTATGCTTGATATACTAATTGTATGGTTATTCTAAAAATCACAAACTGCCAATTACCACTAAGGCCCCTGGTTAATGTTAGAGACTTCAACACATTTGTAAGTGCGCTTTAAGTATTCCTTTCCTGTTTTTAGTTTTTATTTCCATGGTAAAAGGTCAGGGAGAGAATGCACTGCTCTGTAAGAAGTTAGGTATTAATAACATTTTGAAATCCCTCAAGTCCTCCACAGTATTCAGAATTGAATATGCCAAAGCTGTGTTTCAGGTTATAAACTATTACAAAACTTCCATACAATACAATATATAATCTCATAAGCAAAATCAAATTCCTGAATGTGAGTGCTGAAGATACGTTTCTAGAACAGCAGTTTCCCTCTTTCCTTCCCTCTCTCTGTTTGCTTCTATAAAAGATGCCATAGTACTGGGAAAACACTTTTTAAAAGTCCTAGGGGAAAAGTTTCCTAGAGTCTTAGAAATCTGTAAAGAAACAGAAATAGGAAGAATTTCAAAGACCAACTTCTTTCCTGCAGTCTCTCAAACAAGGTAAAAAAGAAAAATACCCCCTAGATATATTCCTTAGATTCTCTATTATGCTTCTCAGGTTCCCCATGGCTTCTGAAGTAAATGTAAACTGAAATATAGAGTTATATTTCCCATTATGTTTTATTTTTAATTAATCTTTCAGCCCAAAGCGTTAGATGATCAGAACTATTTAGAGATATACATTTCACCAAAATATTTGCCTCTTATCCATTACAAGGTCACATCCTATGCGGTGGTGACAATGTAAGAAATAGCCTCCAGCTAGTGTCTTTGTGGCGGTGTTTTTTGTTTGTTTGTTTTTAATGGTGGGGGGACCACCTATAAGGAAGAATTTCTCTGAATTTTCCATTTCCCACAGGGTGGGAAAGAACTGTTACTTCGCCATAAAAATAATTAAGGATACTTGGTCAGTTTAAGTTAGGCCTCCGATTCTCCCAATAAAATATTTTAACTCTATCCCTCTAGACTCAGGTTCTCCATAGTAAAATTAAGCAGAAATTTCAATTTTTCTTACATTTTAACTTTGGTTAAGCATTTAGCCTTTGGCCATGGGTGTATCAATCTGTTCAGAGATAATGCAGTGAAATGAATATGGGAATATTATCCAGTACACAGTCATATTACAGAAGGTGAAAAATTTTAACTCTTAGCTAGTTTGTGTATTTTAATGGACTGAATCACAAAATCAAGTTTTGCTCCACTGCCCACTACCATAGAAAAGGCCATATGACATTGGAGCTCTTCTAACCAAGTCAGTAACTCAGGATATTAGATCAGTTTGAGTCTAGGTATATAGGTTTGTTCATTTGCTCTTGTTGCACTGTTATTCTTGATGACTCCTTCACCATCTCTAATATCCTTCCCAGAGTTCACAGCTATGGCCAGGTAATAGGAGCTGGACATTTAACTTAATTCACAGGTGACACCAAACACCATTTCACAGAGTGGTCCTTAGAAAACGGCAAACACCACCACAACTTGTTCCCCTAGCATGAGAATCAGAGAAACTAATTTATAAAACATCTCTGGAAGCAGGAACCTTGAATTTTTTTTATAAATTAGAGTCTCCCATATGCCTACGTGCTGAAGTTACTGGACTTATCTGCAAATTGCAAATGGAAGAATCAATGTGGCTCCAAAAATAAATCCATTTTTGTTGTTGATACCAACACTCAACCTATGGCATGATTTGGATGAGTTTGTGTTGTTTAAACTACTCTTGCAAGTATCACATTGGGCAACTGATAAATAGTATAGCCATCCTGGATAACTAGTGCACAGCTAGGATGACCAGACAGCAAGTGTGAAAAATCAGGACGGGGGTAGGAGGTAATAGGAGCCTATATAAGAAAGAGACCCCAAAATCAGGACTGTCCCTATAAAATTGGGACATCTGGTCACCCTATGCACACCAAATGACTACAGATGTCAATACTTTGTTTTTGAAGTACATGTTGTATTCAATGCATGCACTATTATGGCAGACTTAAACCAGAGCAAAAAGATTTGTGGCGAAGCATACGACCTTCTTCCCACTACAATGGCCATCCTCTAATTAGGCAATGCATCTGATAGTCATTAACAGGAATGAGATAATGAATCACTTTCTCTCTTCTTTGTTAATTTGCTGTAACCAAGCGGCTAATGGATGTCAGAGCTGAGTGATTGCACTGATTATAGTGATTTATAGTTGCAACAAAACAATTTAAAGCCGTTCTGATTATTCATGTTAAAGATGCTTTATGTTTTGTTTACTAATTGTTTTATGTCCCTTTCCTGCCCCTTTGCAGTCCCTTACACACTGTGAAAGAGGTCTTCTTGGAAAACTTGAAAGTTTTAAGCTTTTTTTATTGTTTCAGAGTAAGCCATTTCATTTTGTTTATAAAAAAAGACAAAGTTTACCCAGTAGAAATGAAAAAGCCTTAGGGTGGAAAGAAAACTTCAGTGGTGCCTAGTTCAAAAGAAGATGGAAATAAGAGGAAATAAGGCAAACTTCAAGCCACTTACCTTGGGGCTCCCAGTCCCTTCCTCATCCTCTGCAGACACATCAGTAGCCAGTATCTCTGTTTTGATGATATCCAGAGCCCTAAGAATCCAGCTGTGTTGTCGTTTGATTTGCCTCTGTAGTTCCTTCCACTGACTTGCAATCATCTGCAGCATGTCCTTCAGTCCTTCTCCAAAATGAGGATACAAAAAAATGAAAGTTGTAAACTCAGCTACATCTTTAAATAATATTCTTTATACAATGGGTTATCAGGAAATTTAAAAGAAAAAAACAGCAAATATTTCAGTATACTCAGAAAATGAGGCCAGGAACTATTGTATTCATACTATTAACAACACTATATAGTATAGCATCTCTTTTAGCCCACAATGAGCCAGAATGTTACATTTTAATTATACCTCAGCTCAGAATTTAAAGGAAAATAAAATGTCACAGAACCAGTGATTTATATGTAGTGGGGAAAGCCCAGGAAACTCCCGCCTCTAGCTCTCTCTTCCCTGGCTCTAAACATTCAATAACTTCCTAGCCAGGATGTAATATTTCATCCCTCCCACTCCTTTGTATATTTTCTGTGGTTTAAATTATTATTTTCTAAACATAGTGCAACATACACATTTTATCTCAGTGTACAGCTTTGAGACCTTTGCTGTGGCTTCTCCACCCCCTGGGAATTATACCAGTAACTGATTTACTATAGGTTTTGCATTAAAGAAATTCTGTCTGTGGCTCTCAGGAAGTAGGTGTAGATTGTGGAACAACAGCTGTAATGACCAGAAAAATTTAAACAAAAGGACAACTGCAAATTGGATGAAAGTGGGCCAAAATTAAGACACTAATCCCCAGTAGTGAAGTATGCTGATTAAAACCCTACTATTAAGCTAGTGATGCTAACGTCTAAAATATTATATAATTATGCACCCAAATTTAAGTCCTTTGCAGAAAAAGACAAGGATAATCAAAGGAAATAACTATTTTTAAAGTATTTTGCTAATAAATTAAAGCTGAGGTCAGAATTAGTTTATGTAAGTAACAAAAAAAAATAGAAAAAGAACCCCCCACATCTTTACCAATGCAATTACCTGTGCAGAATATATATATATATATATATATATATATATATATATATATATATATATATATATATATGAAACCCTAATTCATTATCTTAATGTTATTTCCATAGCACCTACATCAAAGAACATGTCAGTGTGAAGTTTTCAGTGATGTGATTTCAATTGAAACTCAGCTGAGCAGCAAGACCAAAATAAAATGAACAGACTAGTTGAGGTAGTATTTCATTTTATAAGTATCACAGCATTGTAAGCAGTATATGAAACATTTATAAATCTTGAAGGTCAATCTGATAATGTAAATATTAATAATACATAAGGAAGTGAATATATGCAGTAATTTACAGCAATGCTTCTTCATTCTTTAATAGTCTGGAGACATAAAGACTTGCAATATTTCAGAAAGATTTACCTGATTTGTGAGATACAATAAGCTCAAGAAGTTGACATCCTTCTTCTACCACAGCTTCTTTTAAAGCACAGTGGCTATCTACATTCAACTTAAAACTCTGCAAGGAAAAAATATATGAGCATCAAATGTTGGAGAGGCAGCTAAACATAAAACCTGTACAAAATTACTTGCTACTTTTTATCAAGACCCACAGCCCCATTTACAAAATAGCCAAACAAACTTGCAATATTAAAAGCTATTGATATTTTAGATCTGGGATCAAAATATTTCCATGAGATTAGCAAAGTGCATCTGTGTTGAAACAGCTGACAAATCTAGAAATTCATTAGGTTTTATGAAAAGTCACATCCTGTAGGCTGTATCTGGAGTAACAGTGTTCTATAAAAACCACAGAGTTTATTCCATCACATATGAGTGCTCTCTCTCATATTTCTTTTGAAATGTTGCTAATACTACTATTTATGAAACCATAAAAATGTACAACACTGAATATATTAGCCTTATGCCCACCCATGAAAATCCATTAATATTGCGGTTCTGATTTAACTCCCATCCCCCTTTTCAAACAACAAATCATGCTGCATCAGGTACCTCCTTCTTTAATTGATAAAACAAATGTTTTTAATCTTTTGGGCATTAGTATCGTTAACTAGCATTATTATTTTACAATGAGCCTCTAATTATCACATTTGCTTTGCAGAAATTAATTACATTTTATTCTGCAAATTATACTCTAAGCTGTTAACATAAAGATGATCTGGAAGCAGGAGTTACCCTTTCATCAACAGGCATGATATGCCACTTTGATATCTCCATTAGGTAAGTTTGAACTATGATTTATAATTTCTTATCCAAACTGTTGAGGAAAAAAAAAAAGAAAGAGGGAAATACTTGGAATATTTAATCATAATTCATATGAGGCCCTCAGTCCCACAGGCAGTTCTTACTGTCATCTGTGGGAGTTGTGTGAAGAGTGAGAACAATAAGTACATGGCTCTCTGGATGAAAGGGTCATTCTCCATCTGGGAATGAGTTCGTTTGTAGATATTAGACTGAACTGTGCATGTGCCCAACTGTACTTTAGTTTCTCCACCAACTGCCCTCAGTTGCTCCAAATCCTGCTAATTAACTACCAGGCACCACAAAATATCTAAGCTTCCTTTCTGAGGGAAACAAAGCAAACATTTGCAAGTAGAATAGACCAGTTCCTTCCTGTTACCAATCCCTATTAAACCCAACTATAGCAATTTGAATTGTATGGTGTGACAGGGAACAATGCAGTTTGGCCTTAGGATAAAGCATTAGCGGGCATTAGATACCTATAGTTCATACAATTGCAGGGGTCCTCAAGGCAGTGAGGAGGGACAGTGACTCAGTTACTTTTCCCTGGTGACAAACACAGTTGCAGGGGAGCCAGAACACACTCCACCTGTCTGGAGAATGCAACTTTGCTCTACAAAATGGCGTTTTCCATGTGGTGTGATCTTGCACACACTGCATGTGAGGTCGTGCTGCATGGAGGATGCCATTTTGTAGAGCAAAATGGTGTCCTCTGCAAAAGCCGGGGCCCCAGAATTGAGCTTTGCAGGGGGCCTCCATGGGACAAAAGCTGCCACTGGCAGAAAGCAGCAGAAAGGGGTGGGGGGGG
This sequence comes from Mauremys mutica, assembly GCF_020497125.1. Lineage (NCBI taxonomy): Eukaryota > Metazoa > Chordata > Testudines > Geoemydidae > Mauremys > Mauremys mutica. The sequence goes on from NC_059075.1 coordinate 48,699,038, forward strand.
GGGAAACACAGCAAGCTGTAATAAGAGAACACCATTTTTATTTGATTGAGGTTTGGTAAAGTTTGTTGCTCAAGTGTGGTTACATAGAATACTGCTCTCTCTAGGAAAATCCTATATTGATGCATAGAATGCTCCCGCATACAAACAGGACTTAAGCATTCAAATAGAGGACAAGGCTCCAGCTTCCAGGGATAGCGTATGTGTTAATTATATGGGAAGTTGGAAGAATCTGTGTTGTTCAATTCTGTCTGATTATTCAGGAACATGCAAACAAACAAAAATGGAGGTCTGATACTATGCTTAATTTCTTAAAAGACCATTTTTAAAATTTATTAAAAAATAAATAATTAATGGATTTACTTGTAAACTTGCAGAAAATTCATTCTATATTTAAAGAGTATGTGCTGCAATTTTAGGAAAGATACACAACAGAGGTTAAATCCCTGATTGAAGTATTAAACTCAGCTTATCCTTAACTCAGCTGCAATTGGTGCCTCCATAATATTTCTGTTGTTGTTTTGTTCGACTGAGGCCTGGTCTACACTAGGACTTTAAATCGAATTTAGCAGCGTTAATTCGAACTAACCGCTCAACCGTCCACACCAGGAAGCCATTTAATTCGAACTAGAGGGCTCTTTAGTTCGAATTTGGTACTCCACCCCGACAGGTGGAGTAACGCTAAATTCGACATGGCTAGTTCGAATTAGGCTAGGTGTGGATGGAAATCGAACTTAGTAGCTCCAGGAGCTATCCCACAGTGCACCACTCTGTTGACGCTCTGGACAGCAGTCCGAGCTTCGATGCTCTGACCAGCCACACAGGAAACGACCCGGGAAAATTTGAATTCCTTTTCCTTTCTGGACAGTTAGAATCTCATTTTGCGGTTGGACATCGGGGCGAGCTCAGCAGCACCGGCAGCAATGCAGAGCTCTCCAGCAGAGGAGTTCATGTAATCTCTGAATAGAAAGAGGGACCCGGCATAGACTGACCGGGAACTCTTCGATCTGATCGGTGTGGGGGGCGAGTAGTCTGTGCTTTCGGAGCTGCGCTCCAACAAACGGAATGCAAAGACCTACGAGAAGGTCTCCAAAGCCATGATACAGACAGAGGATACAGCCGTCATGCAACGCAGTGCCGCGTGAAAATCAAGGACCCCAGACAAGCCTACCAAAAAATCAAAGCGGCCAACGGATGCTACGGAGCCTGCCACCACTGCCCCACCAGTGACCATGGACTCTGATGATGGGACAGTGTCGACGGACAGTTCCTCGATGATGTTCACGGACGGGGAAGATGAGGAAGGGTTTGTGGAGGACGAGGCAGGCGACAGCGCTTACAACGCTGGTGTCCCCGACAGCCAGGATCTCTTCATCACCGTCACGGAGATCCCCTACCCACCCTCCCCGGCCATGAACCCGGATCCTGAATCAGGGGTAGGAGCAGTCGGTAAGTGCTTTAACCATGTTAACTTTTATTCTTAATATAACAGCAATCTGAAGTGTGTGAAAAGGAGGTCTCTGTATATATGGTGATAGAACAGAAATCCTCCTGGGAGATCTCCACGAAGCTCTCCTGCCGTTAATCGATAAGCATCAGCAGGAGGTTCCTGGGGAGAGCTGCCTTATTGGGTGCTCCGTGATAGCACACTTTTCCGCGCGAGGCTTTCATGCGGTATTCAGGGAGCACTGCCTCCCAGAGCACGGCCGCATAGGTCCGTGGTTCGTGCTAGATTTCACGCAGCATGCGCTCTCTATCTCCTTCAGTGCCCGTCCTCACGGTTATCTCGCTCGGAGACTCCTGCATCTAAGTAGGGGAATTACTGTAATGTTACGCCTGGTCCAAAGTATTTTTAAAAAATCTCCAGACAGACGGCATAGCACAGACTCAGCACGCAGCTGCGTGACGAGCGTAACGGAAAGCCAAAGAATCAAATGGACGCTCATGGAGGGAGGGGGGAACGAGGACGCAAGGTATCCCACAGTTCCTGCTGTCTCCGAAAAGCATTTGCATTCTTGGCTGATCTCCAAATGCTTCTAGGGTCAAACACAGTGTCCGCGGTGGGTCGGGGCATAGCTCGGCAATTTACGCATCCCCCCCGACCCCCAGAAGTTAAAGGGAAAACAATCCTCTGTTGACTCTTTTACATGTCACCGTATCTGTACTGAATGCTGCAGATAGACGCGCTGCTGCAGCACTCAACAACAACATCCTTCCTCCCACCCCGCCATGGGTGGCTGATGGTACAATAGGACTGCTACCCGTCCTCATCATCAGCCTATTGGCACATGGGGCAGTGCAAAAGGACTGGTAACCATACCAACTTGCTTGGGACAGGTCGATCAAGGTCGCCTGGTCCTAATTTTTCATGGTAGATGGTGCAGTATGGCTGGTAACCGTCCTCATCATTGCAACAGGGGGCTGAGCTCCATCAGCCCCCACCCTTCATTGTAAAGAAAAGATTCAATTGCCCCTGGACTAGCAGAGGGATGATTGGCTCCCTCCTCCACACCCCTTAATGTCATCTCTGGACTATCATTGCAGCTGGAGGCTTCCTTCCACTCATTTCTCACAAACGACTACCTGTGTCTTATTCATGCATTCTATATTACTTCATCACACAAGTGGGGGACAATGGTATTGGAACCCAGGAAGGCTGGGGGAAGAACGGAATGAACAGCTGGGGTTGTTTCAGGAGCACACCCTGTGAATAGCATTCAGCTCAAAATTTATGCATGATTGGCCAGAGAGCAGCTGTGCTCTCTGGTTCTATGATACAGTGGTTCTCTAGTACAGTTGCCCATATTCTAGACAGGACTGATTCTATTTTTAGATACCCAAAAAGGAGGGATTGACTCGGGGAGTCATTCCCAAATTTTGCTTTTGCGCCCCTGGCTGATCGGCCAGGGGCACTTATGACAGCACCAAATGGCGCAGTGCAAAAGGACAGGTAACCATGACCATCTTATTACCGTCTTCTTACCAGTTCATGGTATGGTAGACGGTACAGTATGCCTGGTAACCATCGCTGCTGTCATGCAAAAGCAAAAGCATGCTGCTGTGTAGCGCTGCTGGTCCGCCTCTGTCAGCGGCATCTAGTACACATACGGTGACATACACAAAAGGCAAAATAGGGTCCATTGTTGCCACGCTATGGCGTGTGCCAGGGCATTTCATGGAAAACGTGCTCGAAATGATTGTCTGCCGTTGCTTTCCCGGAGGAAGGAATGACTGGCGACATTTACCCAGAATCCACCGCGCAAATGATTTGTGCAACAGCAGGCACAGGGGTCTCAACAAAAAATTCACAGAGACAGCCTAGACTCAGTTAATTGTTCGCAAAAAAGTATCTTTGCAAGGAATTCACTAACTGTTTCCCATCTCACAGCTTCCACTGTCTCCAGACCTTCCACAGCATCCCCCTCGCAGAGGCTGGCAAAGATTAGGCGGCGAAAGAAAAAGACAAGGGACACGATTTTCGATGAATGTGTGGGCTGCTACCTAGCCGAGGCGGACCAGCAGAGGCAGTGGAGGGAGAAAGTCTCTCTGTACCAGCGCTCACACAGCGAATGGGAGGAGAGGTGGCGTGAGGAACACAAGCAGGCGACTCAAGCAATGCTTGTACTAGTGAGGGAGCAAACGGACACGCTCCGGCGACTTGTGTATGTTCTGCAGGACCGCTGCAGGACAGAGCCCCCGGCAGTATCTCTGCAACCGCCCTCCCCCGCCACAAAGTCACATACCCCCCTCACCCTAAATAACCAGGAGGATGCCCGCCCTGGGCCATGAATACTGTCACTGCACCCCAGCAGAGTGCTCAAGTAACCAAAAGCTCTCATACCCTACGTTTGCATAAGTCCTTCCCTTCCGGACTCAAACAAGTCCCAATCCCAGTCCCATCCCATAACTGTGTACTTAAGTAATAAAAATACTTTGCTGTTAAGTACTGTTTCCGTCATGTTTTTTCACTGAAGACTGTGTTTGAATGGGGTGCGTGGGGAAGTGCGTTGCTAATTGCATAGGACAGGCACCTTTCCCAGGGTACAGACACGGGGGCCGGATCAGCAGCGGGTCACACACACAGTGCAGTCAGTAGGCACCGTGGTCGGTATGGGAGGTGGTTTCCAGGTTCTGTGTGGGTGGTGGGGATGTGACTTTTTAGCGGGGGAGGGCGGTTACAGATCTTATACAGTGGTCCTTGTCCTGGACCGCTGAGTCACGCAGCAGAGGAATCTGTATCCGTCCTCCTCCGCCACAAGGCCACATAGCCCCCCGCACACAGAATCCCAAAAAGGAGGGATGGCAGGCTCCGTTGAAACAAGCAGTCCGGCAATGCGGACCGCTGTAGGAGCAGGAGCCTGTCATTCCTTGAGTTTAGAGGCGGTCTTTACATCAGCGCACACCCTACCCACCACAGTCTGCGTTCCAGTTTCAACCCTTTAACGAAAAGTCATGAATAAAGAAACCTCTCCTCAGTAACAGTGTGACATGTATTTTATTTTTACACGTGTCTTGGAAGTGGGGGAAACGGGGAGAACGGGGTATTGAACCGAAGAGGAGAGTCAACAGTAACTGGGTAAAGAAACAGGGGCAGGTTCAGCTTCTCTGTAAAGAAACTGAACAGTCACAGGTCACGCTGCTCGCTGCTCGCTGGTATTTGAAGAGTTCCTTGTCGCTGTCCCAGGCGCCTGTATAGGGCTTCATGAGCAAGTGCATTAGCGGGCAGGCTGGGTCACCGAGGATCACTATAGGCAAATGCACATCCACAACAGTTATTTCGTGGTACGGGAAGAAACTACCTTCCAGCAGGCGTCTGAGCAGCCCACAGTTCCTGAGAACACACGCATCAGGAACCTTGCCCGGCCATCCGACGTTCATGTTGGTAAAACGTCCCCTATGGTCCCCCAGTGCTTGCAGAACCATTGAAAAGTAGCCCAATTTCTCAGCAGCTGAATGTGGAAGAGGTGGACGATAAAGTGCGAGGAGGAGAAAATGGCGAGGATCGCAGCAGGCTCCATGCTTGCAGTGCTGTGGCGTCCACGCTGTCACTGACCAGAAAAGTGCACGAACAGATTGCCCGCAGGCGCTTTCAGGGAGGGAGGGAGTGAGGGCGTGATTGACGGTTCAATGACGACAGTTACCCAAAACCACCCTCGACACATTGTTTCCCCCAGCAGGCATTGGGGGCTCTACCCAGCATTCCAATGGGCAGCGGGGACTGCGGGAACTGTGGGATAGCTTCCCATAGTGCACCGCTTCCAAAGTCGACGCTGGCCCCGTGAATGTGGACTCAGAAATTCGAATTAGTGTATTTAGTATGGATACACAAATTCGACTTCATAAGGTCGAATCCACAAATTCGAACTAAGTTGATTCAAAATAGTCTTGTAGTGTAGACAAGGCCTGAGAAGAACTGTTGCCTGCATAGCAGCACAGTTTGAAGGAAAAGAGGGAAATTTAAAATTCTAAACATTAGCAGCAGCTTCCTGATAAAACATCTTGCATTAAAGAATTCTGCATTTAACAATGCTTTTATTCCGAGGAAAGCTCAATTTAGTAACTTCCTAAAACTAAACAGGCATTGTGTGCCTGATAAAAAAACCTGAAGGTATACTAAATAGGGTATGATACAAGTACATGAACTACTTGATAATAGATAAAAAACTCTTATGTGTACAAATGTCACATGAATATTATTTACTTATACAACTGTTCACCATTTAATTAAACTTAAGTACTATATCATTAGAGGGCAATACTGAATACATGATTATTTCAGTGTTAACACAAGTATAACTTACATGGTAGTTATTTTTGGATCTATAAAGGGTCATTGGCAAAAATTTGCAAAACTATGAAAATACCACATAATTACATAATCAATGAAGTAAGGCTTCCACAACTTAAATAATTGGCCCTGCCAAAAGAATGACTGGAAACCAGAGTGGATAGATTTAAATCAAAATAATTTAAATCACCAATTTTAATTATGATTTAAATGAGCAAACAGGAAACTCTGTTTTAAATAAAAAATAAGATTAAAATTGATGATGTATAGTTTTTAGGTTTTTTTTCCTAAAGAAAGGTTGATTCTCTAGTTGGTAACCATTAAAACGTGTTGTTTTACAAGTAAATACAGATTGCACACTAAATTTAGTACATCTTTTTGATATCCCAGAAGATAGAGTATATTGATTATATTTAAGCTGTAATATAGCTTAATTTACATTTATTCTGATTCTTCATTTTTTACTTTTTTATTATGTTAGAAAATGGTTAATGACACATTTCTTATTTACTAGATGATTACATTTTTTACTCATGATTTGTGTCATATTCTGTTTGGATGCACAAAACCAGCATTTTAATTTTTTGTTAGTTAAATAAAACTACCTTAAATATGCTGGATAAATAAGAAAAAAAGTTTATCAAAACATGTTTTGCACTTAAAACTAACTGATTTATTAAACAAAGAAAATATTATCTGTACTTAGTGAATTGAACTGATTATTTCTGGTCACCATGTCCTTCAAGATTGTGGAATTATCAGATTTTATCCTCTCTCACCTAGTTTTTGTTCATAACTTGGAAAAGAAAAACAAGGTTTCTTGCTTTTTCAACTCCTAATCAGTTCCTCAAATTTGAATGAACTAGTCATTGGACTGAACTAGTTGGATAAACTGAAATGAAGAAAACATTCTCTCTGCACCTGTGAAAGAGGCTACTGCTGTCAAAAACTGATTTAGCACTTCAGCAAACCCTGGTTCCAAATGCTTAACCAGTGACTTCCATCCATTCATTGCTTCTGCTTTCTTTAAAACATTGACAGTAAACATATACTGCTTGAATATTAACTTTATTTAATGTAGGTGATTTTAATAGATTAAAATAAGTTTTAGTCCTTAATTTCAATTTTAAATGTATTTCTTTTTTAAGATAAACCTATTTAATTTAAAAAAAATCTGATATTTTTTATTTAAAAAACCCCAAAACTTGATTTTTATCCACCCAGCCAGAAAGCATTTTTTAAAATGTATTTACCAACTCTTCACAAAAGAGAGTTGCCATTTTAAACCCAAAGGTTGCATTCTCTATTTAGCATCCATGTAAACAGCCATTGCAAACTATTGGGATTTGACTTCTCAATCGCTAATACAGCTGGCTATGCAAACTCATCCAGACACTAAAGGCCTGCTGTTGAAATAAGCAAAGTATAGCTTTTCAGAAATTCTTTTGAATGATGTGTCCTTTAATCACTAAAAATATTTTAATATTACTATTAAAATCCAAATAGGGAAAATTATTTTTTGCCTGGGAAATTGCTGGTTCCAGAGCACTACCTGGGGAAAGATTCCATAAATCAGTCTGACACAGACTAACCTGTGCAAATAGAAGGAACCCCAGCCCATTCTCAGCGCACACAAACTCTGTCTTTGTGTGCAAACTCTCACCTTTCCCAGGAGCTTTTCTGGGCTCTCAGAAACACGACCACAAATATATTTCAGACTGAATTTGGCCGTCCCTCCAGGACTTCCTCAATCCAAGGACCCGGTTTCCTTCCAGAGAACTACTCCCACTTCCCTTGTTTTCAATCATGGAGCAGCACCTGCCACAATGAGTCAGCAGAACATAAGCAGCTTTATGAAGGGTCCTAACCCTTGCTAGCTGGATGAGTTAACAGAAATGCACTGCTGTATGCCACTAGTTTTCTGGAAGCCATATTTTATAGTTACACTGGATTTTTATAACATGTTGGTGGGTTTGAATAATTTTCTCTGTTGCCCTGAGGTTACTTTAATTTGTATTGTATAGGTTCTCACTCACAATTCCTTTTGCATAGAACTGCTCAGCATTACTTTACTCTTACAGTCCAAATGTGAACAGTTCACAGGATATCCTATTATACAAAAGAAATATCTTCAGAATGTGGTATAAGTGCATAATGCTGGGATCTTCCTTCCAATAAGCAGTTTGCCAAATAGCTCTGAAGGTCATTTACAGAGCTTGCACATCCATATGTGGTAGCTGTTTCTTCAAAATAAGTGACAATGAATGTCATGTACTGAATTTCATGACCAAGGCCATAAAGCAGGACTGAGTGTGCTCTGGTATCGAAAGTGCTACATTTTCAGGGATAACTACATTAAACTACAGTTAAGATTAAAAACAAGAGAGAAAGAAACGTTTATGTGAATCTTGTGGTCTAAATGTTTTAAGTTAAGGTTCCTTTTTAAAGTTAAAAACAAAAAATATATCACATGGGTATGAACACTCAAGCTCACCCAGATACCCTTAACTATCACACGTTATCATTGCCCTGAGAATTGACTGACTCTGGAACAATGGGACTAGGGTGACCAGATGTCTTGATTTTATAGGGACGATCCCGATTTTTGGGTCTTTTTCTTATATAGGCTTCTATTACTCCCCAACCCATCCCAATTTTTCACACTTGCTGTCTGGTCACCCTAAATGGGACTGATCCCACTGGTATATAAAAATTAATGATAAATTTCCATTCACTTTTCTGGGATGAGAATCCAGCCTAATGTATGACTCAACACCCCCCACCCCCAGGCTCATGTCATCACTGATCAAGAAAATTAAAAACCTCAGTGTTTTAAATTTACACTGACATATCATTTAAACCAAACTGTATCTGTGTACACATTGCAGGCACACTTGGCTACTATTTTTTTCACAGACGCACACAATTCACTGAGAAATACATGTTTGGACATATCATGAATTAAAAAAAACATATATAGCCCACACTGTTTTCAAAAACTCTATGCACCTCCAAATACAACATTATTGTTTGATAGCAAAGCGTAGTGAGACAGAGGGATGTGTGTATGTACATACTGTAGTATACATTTACTACATTCTACATATCAACAGTACAAATATAATAGCTTTTACAAATTTAAGATGTCCACAGTCACAAACTAATCCTCAGGGAACCGCTATCAGGCAATTTCCCCATTTTCCTCCATATCCTCATTTTACAGAAGAGGACACTGAGACACAGAGAGATTTTGACTTGCTAGGAAAGGGACTGTGGTCCTCTGTGCCGTTTTTTATTCATCTGGAAATACTGAAATTTCACATTCCACAGGTGAAATCTGAAAATATATGGGGTTTAGTATGTTTATAGCTACATGCAGATATGTAGGTACCATTATGTTCACTATACTGATTCAGAAGCATTACAATCTAGTGGATTTGGCAACTGCATAAGACAAGATGTAGGGAATTATTTTCAAAGATGCTGAGCTCCCACATCTCCAATTGAAGTCAATGGGAGCAGCAGGTGTGGAGAATCTGGTTTAGATTCTTACATTGTCCTATAAGTTTAGGCAAGTCACGTGATCTTATGTCTCTTTTTCCTCATTTGTTAAATAGAGATTATGATATTTATCTATGTTTACATGGCTGGTGTGAGGCTGCAATAAATATTTGTGAATTGTTATTCAGGCCAGTCAGTGGAAAAGACGGGACTAGAACATGAGGTCTCCAGGTTCACAGTCCTGTGCAATTTCCTAGACACTGGGGGTCTTTTGATAGGGAAAGTATGAGCAAGGAGCTTTTAAGGAAATTTGATGCAGACTCCCTGGTCTCTTTTCTAGAGACTTTGCAGGATATTTCTGCTTGGTGTGGACTATAAAAAAAAAAAAAAAGTATGCTGGCCTGAGACTAATGTGTTGTTATAAGCCTCTGTCAGGCCAGTGTTTTGGCATATGGCTTCTTTAGAACACTACATTGTTTAAAATTCACATGAAAATTGCTTTGATTAACAATTATTTATCTCTTCTGCCCTCCAGTGCATCACCCCTTACCAGAGAAGAGTAAAACAAACTTGGAGTTCCTAGGTCAAACTCTTCGGAAGTTATATTTTATATAACACAATAAAACTGGAAAATATCCAAGAAGTGAGAGAATCTCATTTTTTTTAAAACTTTCCCCATGTCTGGTCCAATTTTGTCTTTATAATGGTGAAATGCTAGTCTACACAGTTAAATGCATGTAATGTATATATTGCTGATGTCACCTTCAGCTGTATCACAATCATATTTTTCACAAGTCATGTATTTCTGTAGTTCTCAACCAGAGCTACACATAACCCTGGAGCTACATAGAGGTCTTCCAGGGGGTACATCAACTCATCTAGATATTTGCCTAGTTATACAACAGGCTGCATCAAAAGCACTAGCGAAATCAGTACAATCTAAAATTTCATACAATGATTTGTTTATACTGCTCTATATACTACATGCTGAAATGTAAGTACAATATTAATATTACAACTGATTTATTTTGTAATTACATTGTAAAAATGAGAAAGTAAACCATTTTCAGTAATAGTGTGCTGTGACCCTTTTTATTTTTATTTTTGATTTTGTATGCAAGTAGTTTCTAAGTGAGGTAAAACTTGGGAATACGCAAGACAAATCAGCCTCCGGCAAGGGATACAGTAGTCTGGAAAGGTTGAGAGCCACTGACATATATAAAAACAGCTGTGGACTTGCTGTTGTAGGGATTATCGATTACTGTTACCAATCTTTCCTGTTTATTTGTGTGCTGTAGTTATAGTAATTAACATTTGTAACAAAAAAATATTTTACATAGTTGAAGTTCCAAAACTGGCACCCCACTACATCAAGCTGACAATTTTCTTTGCTGTTCTTTGTATTTATACCTACCTGTGAGTGTGTGGCCCCTTCTACTTGAGGCCAATATGCTAGTATAAATTTAATTTTTGCTGAATTTCATGCATTTTCACAGCATTTGTGCCTTGAAAAATACATCAGTAAAATCTGAATTTTGCACAACTACAAAGTTGCAACTCAAACCCCAGAAGTTTTGGCCCATCTTTATTCATCATATTTTACATCTTCAGTTTAACATTATTACTGGTTAATAGGTGCACCTGAAAATCAAGCTGTATTGTAATATCTGGTGCGTTATGTTAAATGAATCTTTTCTAGGGCAGCAAGTCTTTTTTTCCCCTTCCTAATGAAGAATACCTCATCTTTTCCAATTTTCCTATCAAACGCATCCACATCATCTTGAAACAGTGCCACATCCAGCTGCATCTATACTCAGCTTCAATTACATGAAATTACCCAACCTACTCTTAGGTCCTTTAGGTGCTCTTTTGCTATGTGAGGCATATGCATGGTGCATCTCTTGTGAAGTGCATGATTACAAACTATTCAGCACAAGCCTGTTTTAAGTAAACAGTAAATTAAATATTGTCAGTGCTTGTTCAAACTTGCTCTTATGAAGGAACTTCTAGAATGGGTTTCATAAAAGTCTAGATTTAAGAAAGGGCTGGGCATAGAGTAATAGTTTCTTTAAAAACCTTCTCTTGGCTCACCAGTTTGTATCTCTAGGCTTTTTTCTCTTTTAATCTACTATATCTTTGCCTGTTTTAGGATAGGTTCAGGATTTGGATATCCTGTTTAGGTGCCATTATTTGAAAACTGGGCTATATGGAATACTGAAATCTTGCGCATAGGCTACATATGAAGAAATGTTTGGATAATGGTAATTTTGCCATAATTTTTCACAAATGAAAGTTTCTCCTTCAATAGCTGCTCAACAATAATTTTTCCTTCACAGAATCCCCAAAAGAATCAGCGTCTTTCAAATCAGCTGCCATTATCTTTTGTACTCAATGAGACTGAAGTCAAATATTGCTTTTAGCACAGGTGGCCTCTGTATCCACCAGTTCCTCAGTGTTTCTCTCTATCTCCTAACAGTATTGGGCTATCATTTTCCCCAATAGCAGCTTGGTTTTACGGTTACTGAGAACAACAGGAGGCAGTGAATATTTTGCCAGAGGGCACACATAACTGAGGGCAACCTCTGGCCATAAGCCTGTTGAGAACAATGGGAAATGGTAGCCATTTTGAGATAAGACAGTTCTTTTAGAGTTTCTTTGGAGAAGAGTTCATGCACTGGTCTCTGCTGAAAGAGAAATAATGGGAAAAATAAATATAATCCTGAATATTTCTTTGTCCCATAATACCATAATAAAAAGGAATTAAAATGTAATGTATCTTTAAAATTAGCTTAAGCTAATTTGGGACCCCAAGCACTAGAATGCTTTCATCATAATATGCAGTGTTGTTGTACCCACATCAGTCCCAGAATATTAGTGAGGCCAGGTGGATGAGGAAATATCTTTTATTGGACCAACTTCTGTTGATGAGAGAGATAAGCTCTCAAGCTTCATAATAATAATCACATGGTTATTGCATAGTGTTACTACAGGACAGAAATACGGTTGTTTGGGTGCCCTAACAATGCATTGTCTTTTAACATGTCTGGATTTCTTTTAAATTTAATATTAATTCTGAATAATCTGGGTTCATAATTATTTGTTATGAGATAATTACAACATCTTTGAAATGTTTTATCTTACATTACTCACACATACTCTCAACCATAACTCCATTTTAACGTTTTTTGTCTGGGAATTGATATTGCACCTAGCACACCTGGAAAGTTACAGACAAACTGGTGGGAGTTTAATAAAGAATAAAAAAATATGATTAAAAGGTTAAAGGGGTAGAGGAAAGATTCCAAGAACTAAACAAGATTAGCTAAATGATGATTAAGGGGAAGAAGGAATATAAATGTCTATTTGTATTTCACAAGTAAGAATATCAAGGAGAGAGAAAACTTATTTAGCATGGGTAAGTATAAGAGGGTATAATAGCTAGGACTAATGGAATTAAATTAAGAAAATTTAAGCTAAACATCAGGGAAGTTTCTCTGACAGTGAGATCTATTAGATTGTGTAATAATCTCCTAATGGAAGCAGTGAAAGCTCCATCCCTGGAGACATTAAAAACTAGACTGGAGAAAGCACTGGAGAATATACCATTTGGAACAATCCTACACTGAAGCCAGGGGGGGAATGGACTAGATGATCTTATAGGTAGTTTTCATCTCTTATTTCTATGAGTCTATCTTATGCATGCCCCATCAAGCAAATTGAGATTACTAGCCTCAAAATCTTAGGATACAGAATACTAATTTTATATTATGGACATTAGACATGAAAAAATATCATAAAATAGAACATCCAGCCTCCCTTTCCTAATTCAGAAGAGATCCCTACAGCATATTTTCTAGTCCATCTCCATTCTAAATGTCCCACATGATGTAATTTCAACCTCTTCCTTTGGAAAACTATTATACAACCTAATATGACTCGTCATATTTTCTTGAATTCTGCCTACTTTTACCCTTTCTCAATTTCACTACACCTAATGACTCTCAAACTTTGTTTAAATCCTTCCACTATTAGTAAGCTGTTATGTTTTCCCTTGGTCACCTCTTAGTTTTACCCAGATAGCTATTTTGAACTTTCCTCATAAGTCAAATCTTTCAGGTCTCCTGATTACAGAGAGGAGAAAAAAATATTCTCTCCAGTTTACCAGTATCTTTTTGCCAATGTGGTACCAAGATTTGAATGCATAATTTCAAGCTCTATATGGAGAGGGATGATTATGTCTCTACTCCATCATGGAATGCCATTGCATATGCAGGTCAAAATCATAATGGCTTTTTTTCTGCAAACATTTCATATTGTAAACTGTCAAATTTGCTGCTATCATCTCTAATCTCTTCCAGTTTTACATATTACAATATTTCTTTTTGCTACTGAGTATGTGCATTTTAGATTGCTCACCACAAGTATTGGTTTACAGTTTCCCAAACTTATGCTCAGTTTATTTTCTGCTTGTGATTCTAATCTCTGTAGGTTCAAAGGTGTTATTTCTTTGTACTGACTGTTGTTCACAACTCCTCCCAACTTAGCATCACCTGCAAATTTCAAAAACTTGTTGCTTAGTTCCTTTTCCAGATAATTAGTGAAGATGTTAAAGATCAACACTGATCTCATCAGATCCTCAACTGGACACTTTGCCTGAAACCTATACGTGGCTCTTTATTATTCCACTCTGTTTATGATCTTTTAGCCAGATTTCATCCACATGACAATGTTTCTATCCAAGCCAATTTGCATTTCATTTTTCAAGTATGATTTCATGAGAGACAGCATCACACTGCTTTATCTAAATTTAAATCCTTTTACCAACTATTATGGTTCCAGGGTTGTGCTGCACTTTGACCCCACTCTCTCTCTCTTCCATGAAGAGCCTTTCAAGCCACAGGCCCATACCTGCACTTCTGTCAGCCCCCCAGTTACCTGACTTTTGGACTGGATCACCAGAGTACAGCCCACCCTGTTTCCCAGAACAATATTACCTCCAGCACATTCAACTGGGTTTGGCCCCTGCTATATATTTCTCTCCAGGAGCCTGTGACCCAGTATGAAATTGCAGTAACGAAGGACAGATTTTTCAAAACATGTGTGATCTGTTTATCCAAAGGAACATCACAAATATGGAGATAAGTGTTAAAATACCATTTAAATGTATACTAACTTACCTAAACCTGGGCCTTTCTTTACCTCTTTTAGGGAGGCTCACATCATTGCAGTGAAACCTCCCTGCAATCTTTCTCTCTCAATCTGATTCTCTGGGCAGTGTCTCTCCCCCATAGTTCATAGCTTATACATTCCAAATATTCTTTTTTCACAGTTCCTGCGTCTGACTTGGGACCCCACACCGGATCCAAACTGGCTTATGCATTTCTCTAGAAAAGACAGTGGATTCAGGTATTGTTCCTTTGAGCACCTTATTATGTAGTTATCATTCAGTATCATTTGCTGCCACTTTCTTGCTACCATCTCTTTCGCTCTGAGGGGAAGATTTTCAAAGGCCCATAAGGCAGGTTTAGGTGCCCAGTTCCCAGTGACTTTCAATGGAATTGGATGCCTAACTGGCCTTTCTGCCTTTGAAAATGACCCCTAGATCATTGGTTGGCTACTGCCTGCCCTAGGACTATTCTTGGTCTTCTGATGATACGCCTCCATCCTCTCTCCAAGGGCAGAATATCTATTGCTAGCAACAAGGATGAAACATTCCAAGGATGACACATTCTCTTATCACTTTTTTTGCATCTCCATAACCATCTATGTCATGTATTGTTTCAATTTATTCTGATGACCTTCCTTCACCCTATACCCAGTATTTTTCCCTTCCAGCTCCCAGTGATATCAAAAGCTGCTAAAGCCCCTGCACGGTTCCATGTGAGGTGTATAGTAGTCATCCCCTGGGGTTCACCCAGGGAAAGAAACGTTATGATTTCCACATTGGATTATCTTCACTCTGCCAGTACCCACTGTTTTCTGGTGACATGTTCAAGAGCGATTGTGCTTACTCTGCAATTTACCTCCCTTCAGATCTGCTCAGAAAATTTGAGGTAAGTTGTAGAAGTGAAGACCTGTCAGACTGTGCTATCACAATATTTCTCCAGACTGTCTTATATCACGCAACATGTTTGCAGGTGCACCCCATTCATGTGGAGAAATGGTATTCCGAAAGGGCCATTTTAACCACTATTGATTCCTAGGTTGTATTGTCCTGACACCTGCAGAAAAGGCCAGTTCACGTGAAAAGGTTTTTCTATCCCAGAGACAAATATATGATGCATAACAGGCTCTGTAGATGTGGAGTCTCTAAGGTGATAAACCGCCATATGTATATTACTCACATATACATTTGCTAATGTACAGATCCCGATACACACATTAGCACTTAATAATACTATGTGGTTTTAGAACAATCCCTGAAGGATGTTAGTTCTATTAAAATTATTTGAGCGCTTGGAGAGTGGATATAATCTGTTTCCACATGTCTTATGCAATTAAAAGGTGAATTGAAATGCCTCCTTAACAAAATAAATGTAATAAACTATTTGAGATACCAAATTATTAACTGAATGCATGTGTGGAATTAGAAATGACAAATAAACACATAATAAAACGTGAACAGAAAGATTTTTACCAGCCAAGACCTCAGTTCATGCCCCAAAGTTTCCATATTTCTGCTGCAACAGTGGTGACATTACTAACACCAAAAACAGGGCAGGAGCTGCCTTGCTTAAACTGTTTTAGGTGTGAATGATGTCATCCATCTCCTGTAGGAGAAATAACACTGAACGCTAAAGGGCTTGACCTGATGTCTTGGCAGGTATGGGACAGAAGAACAGATTTTTAATTTTTTTTAAATTTAATTATTTGTAATATGTGTCCCTATACATCTATTCTGTTAATGTTTAGGGATCTCAAAGAGACTGCTTTTTAAAAAATGCATTTTGGTTCACTTTACAAGACAGCTTATAGCTACAATGTTCATATCAATATGCTGAAATTTCAAAAGACAGAATAAATACATTTAGAAATATACATTAAATATTACAGATCATTACTGACAAAAGCATTTTGCAGTTTATTGAGAAAATAACGTTTTTTTCCCAAATCAGTGTTTTTTCAGACATGTCAAAGTCACTGGTTCATACTGAGGAGCAAAGAATATAAAGAGAAAGTATAAAGTTAGCAGCGTGGGAACGACTATGTTAAAACTTGTATCAAGCCTCTGAATAGAGCAGACTGGAAAAATCTGGATAAAACATTTTTGTCAGAATCTTCTGATTTGGAAAAAATCAAACCATTTTGTGGAGACACTAGGATTTCAATGAAACTGGGGCAGGGTTTTATTAGAAACCTGCTGGGTTCTCTGTTACCTTACCTGACTACAGGGGTGCTGGGACAATTTGTATAGTGGGGGTGCTGAAAGCCAGTGAATCAAACCCATATACCCTGTATATGATGGAAGCCACTTCAAGCCAGGGGGTGTTGCCACACCACCAGTTTCAGCACCTATGCCTGACTGGGCTTCCAGTTTGGGGTTTCAGCTGCCCTGGAATCAGGGACCCCAGGTCTGCAGCTTCCTCCATCTGCCAAGCGCCGGGATTCTATCTGCTTTCACAGACTGCATTTTTTATTTTAATCCTGAATAGCAATGATTTTGAATTGGTCGATAAAGGTCATAATATTAGACTTCTGTAAGGTGTTTGACTTGGTACCGCACAACATTTTGATTAAAAAACTAAAATAATATAAAATTAACATGGCACACATTAAATGGATTAAAGGCTGGCTAATTGATCGGTCTCAAAACATAACTGTAAATGGGGAAGTGGGTTGTTTCCAGTGTGGTCCTTCAGAGATCAGGTTTTGGCCATATGATATTTTTATCAATAACCTGGAAGAAACCATAAAATCATCACTAATAAAGTTTATAGATGACACAAAAAATCAAGGGAGTATAAATAATGAAGACAACATGTCACTGATTCGGAGTGATCTAGATCACTTGGTAAACTGGGTGCAAGCAAACAATATGTGTTTTAATACAGTTAAATGTAAATGTATACATCCAGGAACAAAGAGTATGGGGAGGGACTCTACCCTGGGAAGAAGTTATTCTGAAAAAGATTTGGGGGCTGTGATGAATAATCAGCTGTAAATGTGCTCCCAATGTGACTCAGTGACCAAACAGCTAATACAATCCTGGGATATATAAACAGAGGAACCTTAAGCAGGAGTAGAGAAGTTCCTCTATATTTGACACTGGTACAACAGCTGCTGGAATATTCCAAGAAAGATGTTGATAAATTGGAGAGGGTTCAGAGAAGAACATGAGAATGATAAAAGAATTAGAAAGTATGCATTATAGGGATAGACTCTAAGAGTGCAAATCTACTTATCTTAACAAAGAGGAGGTTGGGGGTGAGTTGATTACAGTCTATAAGTATCTACATGGGGAACAAATATTTAATAATGGGCTCTTCAATCTAGCAGAGAAAAGTATAACGTGATCCAGTGGCTGAAAGTTGAAACTTCACAAGTTCAGACTGAAAATAAGGCATACATTTACAATGGTGAGAGTAATTAGTCATTTGAACAATTTACCAAGGTTAGTGGTGGATTCTACATTACTGTCAAATTTTAAATCAAGAATGGATGTTTTTC
This sequence comes from Mauremys mutica, assembly GCF_020497125.1. Lineage (NCBI taxonomy): Eukaryota > Metazoa > Chordata > Testudines > Geoemydidae > Mauremys > Mauremys mutica. Next base: position 48,716,991 of record NC_059075.1, read on the forward strand.
TTAAAGTGATGCTCTCGGAATTATTTTTGGGAAGTTCTATGGCCTGTGTTATACCAGAGGTCAGACTAAGTGATCACAGTGGTCCCTTCTGGCCTTGGAATCTATGGAGCTATAAAACCAAATTTTGAAATATAAAAATCCTCCGTGAAATGGAATTACCTTTCTCCACCCAGCTCTACCTTTGAGCATGCCCAGTGGGATTTAGATGTTTCCAGAACTCTGAGCAGACTGAATTTGTGTGTGTTTAATATAAGTACCGGGCCTTCTCCCCTAACAAACCTATGTCCTACACATTACAAGGTATATATCATATTCTCCATTTCCCTATATAAGGGGAAATTACATTTTAACAACCTTACTCTCCCTATAAAAGCAATACACTTTATCCTGAAGCCACTCCTGGGTATTAGAATGAGACACAGCAGTGTCATAAGGCAGTCTCCACATGGAGCATCCTCCAACAGCAGGCTGCAGTGGAACAGGTGATCCCTGCCTCAGTTTCCCTACTTGTCTGCACATGAAAAGAACATAGTCTTTTAGTGTCCAATACAAAGCCTGCTTCTTAGCATAATTTATTCATATGCACCTATGCAGTGGTTCCTCAAAACGCTTGTAAAACCCTTCTCCATTCCCACAATAAACATATAATAGGTACAGCGGTTTTCTGTTCCCCTGTGCAGGAACATCACTTGCAGGTAGCCCACCCGAGAGTCCACCAGCACTCCATTCTCAGTTCCTTTGCCCTTGCTCCAATGTCCCACTCTCCAGACCTCTACCTTGAATGACTGATCTCATGGCTCTTCCACCAGAGCTCCCAAGTCAGATCTCCCATGAGAAAGCTCTGCAACAGGTTCTACTCCCCAGTTCTCCCTGAGAGTCATATCTCACTCAGGAAATGTCCCTTGGAGACCAACCCCTTGTTCCTGGACTCTTCTGGCAGTCCTCTGCCCAGATCTTCGCCCAGAGAACTCCCCCTCTCCTTCAGTGTTCCATTCCCCAGGCCTTGTCTGTGATTCCTATGCCTGCAACTGGAGATCCACCTTCCAGCAACAGTCCTCTTGCTTCTGGGCTTGGCTTCCCCTGACCAAACTGGAGCTTTCCTTTTTCCTAGGGGCCCCTGTCCAAACCTTATGCTCTTCAGGAATCCACAGCTTAGGTCAGTTCAAACCAATAGTTCTCTCTTCCAGCTCCCCCACCCCAAGTATCCCTCACCAGCTCTCTGTTCTACCTCCAGCAGCTCTGACCTGCTCCTTTCCCTGACTGACTCCTCAGTCAGTTCTCAGGCACACTCCTTTCCTGTGTCTTTATATGGTCTCGATGCCTTCTCTTAACCCCAGTTGGGAGGCACATGAGGATTCACAGGTGCACTGGCTTGCACTACCTCTTAATGGGGCCAGTCACCCTGTAAACTAGTAAAACAACAGATTTATTCAAAACACAATTTTCAAAAAGAAAATAACTAACCCATGGAATTATTCCCAATAGTTAGGTAAAACTTTTTCAGTACTTGCAAATATCTATAGACAGAATCTAGAATATTTCAGACACCTCAAAAATAGAGTTTGCACTTTATAATGAATTCTCCTCTTTTCTTCAGTCAGAGCAGGGGGTTTAAAAAAGAGGTTGATCTATGGAAAGGTCTCGTCTGAAATTCAGATTACCCAGCTGGTCTAATCAATCTGTTCTCTGGTCCAGCTCCTCCCTTCCAGGCAGGTCTGATGCACGCTGGATCCTCCAAAGACAGCCCCAGCTCTAGTGTGGTATAATAAATCACCTTGGCAGTAACAGTCAATGTCAAAGCCACCTTACAGGAGGCTTGGTATCTACAGCTCTGGAAGGAGCAGGTCTAGAAAAAAATGGTTGCTCTTGGGAGCTTTGTAACTCCTGAACCTAGTGGGAATTTAGCAAAGAAGTTAATGTGATGCTGTTCCCCTTCACAAAGTAAAATACCCTGAGGTAAGCACTGGAAGCCAGAACAGTGAAGAGACCATTTTCCTTCACAGAGCTCACAAGACTCGTAGTTTCTATGGCATCAATTGGTTTAGTTGGGGGCGGAGGGGAGAGGAGACTGCGACAATAGGATTGGGAGAGCAAATTCTTCCACCAGAACATATGAAAAACTTGTGCCAATTCCTGTTCTCTACACACATATATTGCACACTGGAAGCTATTTTAGCTCTTTTACAAACCTGTCCTTCAAGTGTAATAGTTCTACATTGGTCAATAAAGTTACCATAGTCTGTGAATCACAAAGTACCCACCTGGATTTCCTTATGAAATACTTAATTTTTAATTACAGAAATAAGATTCAAAGGCGCTAGATACCAAAACAACAGTCTAGCCATCTTAGAAATCACTACTTTTCTCACTAGCAGCCATTCTACAAAGCTCTATTCCAATTGGTCTATTAGCCTGCACCTAAGTTATAGTCTGGAGAAATGTAGCATTTTTTCTGTTCAGGCACTTCTAGCCAAGGAATACAGAAACTCACACAGAGATCATTAAACAGGTTTCATAAGGTATGCAATAGACACAAACACCACTACATATGCATCCCCCTGGTGTTGCAATAATGTTTTTTCTTTCTTTTTCTTTACTTTTACCACAGTAAGTCCCTCGTGGTTGACAGCAACATTTAGAATCCTAGATTTGTAGTTTATATAACTGATTAGTATACTCTGTGGATTGTCTTCTGCATAAAATGACACATGTTTAGGGACACATAAAATTATCTTTCCAGATCAGGGCAATAAGTTCAGAAAAGCCAAATTATCAACAGGTTAAATGATCTACAGTGAATTCTACTGAGGGGAGAGATAATAGTCCACTATACAGTTCTAACTCTTAAGCACCATCATTCTGAAGATAGTATAGTATATCACAGAAAAAAATCTAAACAGGCTGCCATGAGCAAAGAAAGTGGCAAAGTTATTTACGATGCTTCTACGGTGTCAAGGTTTTGGAGGCTTTACCACCTTTAACAAAAAATAAAAATGTATTGAAAAAACAAACACCCACCCCAAACGTGAACAAAACAAAAAGCCCAAAACAAAACAAAAAAAGGAGCAGATTAGCCAAGGGCATTTGTATTACAGCTTGTTTTCAAAGTGTACAAATGTTTAATACTTCTCTAATCTGCATTTCCCTGAAAATGACAATTTTGAAGGACGATTTTTTTTTCAAAAATAGAAGACAGGTTGCAAACTGATGATTAATTATCATCAAAATCATTAAGATATCATTGCAGTTTCACGCAAATTCTGAGAGGTAAAATACAGCCCATTCTGTGAACAAAACTGTTCACTTTTTACAGCTAAGAAAGGTACTCATGTTATTGATGGGAGTGACAGGGGGAAGAGGGTGGAATTCTGATACCAGGCAGCTAAGATTTCAGATTTGGTTGTTCAACAAGAAAACATGACTGTCCAATTTTGCAGCCTGGGGCTCATTCTCTTATGAAAATTAATGAACCTCTGTGATTGTCTAAAGACATTTCTCTGGATTATGCTCATTCTGTTTTCCACTGTTTCTCCCCCCTCCCCTTTATTCTCATGTCTTTAGTACATCTGACTTTCATTTGGTCTTATATGTTTAGTGTTGTCTTTGTTAGGAATTTGAATGCCGCTGCTTCCACTAGTCTCAGACTGAGAGTCAAAAGGGAGACAATGGCATAATCCATTTCAAATTCAAGTATTAATTTTAATATCTAAATTATATGATGAATAATTTCCACCTGGCTTGAAATCTAGACCTGATCATAAAGGTCTAGATCTTCCATTATTGCTGCCTGCTCGGTGTGAGTGTGTCCACAAATATATGTTGTTCTTGGTTCCCATTCAAGCCAGTAGAAATAGCCTGGCAGGTCTGGAAAAAAAATACACTTTTGGCAATTCACTTGCATATGCTTCAAGTCCTTTGCTGCATACATGTGAACAACTTTTGTGTGAGTACATTGTGAAGAACCATGTTCTATCCCTTTAGGGCTATAGAACAATTAGAATAATATTTCTACCATGAGCAATAGATCCTAAAAGGCAGATGGGTTGGTGACTAAAATTTTGTTAAATATACACATGCATTGTCCTTTGTTGTGGACCTGATGTTATTTAATTATATTTTTAGAGATAATCATGACATATGTCACTTCAGCTTGTCACTCAATCCAGCACAAAACGCCTGGAGGAAATCACCAACTGGAAGCTGGTGGAACTGTCCGTAGATTAATGTAATGCCCTTTAAGCTATCTAATTGCTTTAGTGCTCTTCCAGAGCTATTGGTAACCCATCTAAAACTCCTGAGCGGTCTCTCTCAGTAAGAAAGAATGAATATCAGCCTTTATATGGTCAGAAAATGTACTTTATTTTGGAAAAAGGACAATCCTTCCTCCATCTCTCTAGAGATCTATATTGTCAAAACTCGGGTCTCTGACAATACAGGTGGCTTTTGAAAAAAAGGAGGAATATTTTTATGAGGTATGGAGAGCACATCTAAACCCTCTTCCGTAGAGAACAAACAAACAAACAAAAATAGCAGGTGTCGACAAATTGGTGTGTGAGCTTTTATACAATTTATTTTTAAATGCTAGTAATATTATTCTTTTGTGACAATTAATTAGGACAAAAATGCATGCTACCCAATTCCAAATTCTTAAAGGGTCCATTTTTAATTAATTTAATTAAAACAAATTAACAGATTTACTTGTAAATTCTCAGAAAATTAACTCTATACTCAAAGAGTAAGTGCTCTAATTTTGGGGAGGATACACTGTATTTTACATTCATAACAGAGGTTGAATCCCTTCTATAAGTACAATAAACTCAATTTCAACTATGGATCTGTAAAAACCCCTTTGTAAGCTATACAATGGGGTGCGGGGAGGATCTTTTTATGCTTCCTATCCTTTCAGATCAACAGAAGGGTTTACTGTAATCCAGTACCTAATTACTGTGAAAACTATTAGGTCATTAATGGCACGGGTTCCCAAACTTGGTTGATGGCTTGTTCAGGGTAAGCCCCTGGTGGGCCGCAAAATGCTTTGTTTACCTGAGCATCTGCAGGTGCAGCCGCTCGCAGCTCCCAGTGGCCACGGTTCACCGTTCCCAGTCAATGGGAGCTGTGGGAAGTGGTGGCCTGGCCCACACCGCTTCCTGCAGCTCCCATTGGCCGGGAACAGCAAACCGCAGCCACTGGGAGCTGCGAGCGGCCATACCTGTGGATGCTCAGGTAAACAAAGCGTTTCACGGCCCACCAGGGGCTTACCCTGAACAAGCCACCAACCAAGTTTGGAAACCCCTGCTAATGGTCATTCCTGCAACTTTGGAAAAGTTTACAAAGTCGTATACAGGGCCACCCTTAGGGAAAATGGGCAAACTTGTATTTTGGAGCCTCCCCCCATCACCCCTGGACCCCTTGGGCTCCCTACACTCCCATCACTTCTGGGCCTTGCTGCCTCCCCCAGTGTTTAATTTGTATTGAAAGAGGTGCCACAGCTCAGCCCTGGCTCAAATTAATCACTGGCTGGACAGCCTGATAGCAGCTACTGCTAGCCAGCCGCCCAGCTCTGCAGGCAATGCCACTGCCAGCAGCAGCGCAGAAGTAAGGGTGGCATAGTATATGGAGTATTGCCACCCATCTGCTCTGCTGCTGTGGCTCGTGGTGCCTGGTGCTCTGCTTGCAGCTCAAGGCAGGCTTTATGCTCTCACACAGGGGTAGCATCTTGCCCGAGCCCATGGCGCTCCGACAGTCCTCTGGCCACTCCTGGCTCACCAGGGGTGCCATTTCAAATTTTGGAAAGGGTGTAGGAAAAATGTTAACCATGATTCCAGGGACTACACTTAGACACCTGAAAATTCTAGGGGTTTTTTTGGGGGGCGGGGGGAAGGGGCAGGTAATAATTTGGGAATTGATCTAAGCGATTTGTTCAAAGTTACAAAATGAATCAGAGATGGATACAGAAACAATCTTGGAGTCCACACTTTTAGTGCCCTGCTCGAATCACCATCCAATATTCCCTTTTGCAACAATGACTATCAAAACACAAACGAAAATGACTCAGGCTACTCTACACAACTGAAAATAAATGTTTGCTGGTCTCCTTCAACAAAATACATAACACTTAAAATATGACAATCTAAATGTTGGCACCTGAATATTAACTGTGTTTTGATAGACCATTTCCTAATATGATCAGGGAAAGCTTTGAGATCAACCATTGCCTTAATTATAATTACTTTAATTACTTTAATTAGCTTGCTATTTTTCCTTAAATTTTATTACACTTATTATTGTAACAAATTATCATTCATAGCTGTCTATATAAAATAAAATCTTAAAAAGAAAGAACAATTCCAGTAATTCTTGACACAAGAATAAGAAAGTCTGCATATGTGAAGTAGTTAGAAATATAAGTATTATAAGCTACAGAAATTGTCAGATAATTGGACGGATCCCTTTAGGAGGTATGAGATGAACAAATACCTCAAGGGAAGGGGGAGACATATAGATGAAGAGATAGAAAAATAAATATTCAGTAGAAGAGATCTGTCACTAAAGATGTATGCTGGCTCTTTTCACTGATAACCTGGAACACACATTCTTCTTAAATTTAAGAAGCATTCCAACAAATTATTTTAAACAAGGTGATGCTGCACTCTTTGGGGATTTTCATTATAAAGTCCCTCACTGGTTGTCTAGTGCTAAGTTTGATACAGGACATAGAGCCACCGGGGACTAAAGACCCAAGAGCACATCAAAGGAAGCCCTATAATTAGGAAGCTGGCACGAGCAAATCAAATAAAGCAAAGTCATGCTAGTAACAAAAGGTAAAAGTAAAGATTACAATATATTTAAAAAAAATTGGCCCCAGTGAATTTCACACTTTAAAAATACATTTTGTCTGAGTCCTTCTCAGTAGTCACTCTCATATCCTCACTTACTTTTTTCTGTGCTCTAATAAAAGCAATGGTTTCTGCTGAGGAATAAAAGTGATAATATGTTCACTTCAACAACCTCTTAAATGGGCAAGGTAAAGAACATCAGTTTGAATTCTTTTTGTTGGGCTGGTAAGAAATTCATTTGGTTTAAGAAGCAAGGTAGTATAATCTAGATAGATGCTTTCATTTCATGAGCTGCCTTCAGGATGCTATTTTTGATTAAAACTGATTTGCAAACCACCAAAACTGTGCATGAAGTCTGTTTAGAGGCTGATTTTGATCAGATAGCCAATGGGCAGAAATCAGCACAACTGAAACAGAAGAGTTATGAAAGGTAAAGCAAATCAGAAACCATTTTTCAAAGGTTCGTTCTTGGTAAGGTCTTTCTATATGCTCAATAAATGCAGTAATCTTCAAGGTTTTATTATACGAGCCCTATTATCTAACTCATCAACTTTATTTCTGAGTGAAATATTATCTTATTCCATACCAGTTGCATGGTTTTATGTCCTAAATGGTAAGTTTCTAAGTCTAATACTTAAAGGTCTAAAGCAGTGTTCCAACCTGGGGGGTTGTCCCCGCTTAGAAGCCTCCAGCCAGTGAATTGGAGGGAAGGTTAAAGCATGATTCCATATCTGTATTTCTTCCCCAATGTAAATGTGTTCCTATGGTTTTGGATAAAGCAGTAGCTGGCTCCTTGAAAAATCACTCTCCATGTGATCTGGCTCCCTCAGTGGCCCCTAAAGCTCCTGGCCAAAAAGAGCAGCTCACATATACAAGACTACAGGCTCAGGCAGTAGGTCACAGAACCAAGCTTCAATCCTCTGCTCCAGTAGCATCCAACTAAGCTGCAAGAGCATGTGTTACCTATCCCCTGTTGATGCCTCCACCTCAAGCAGTAAGTAGTCCACAGCTGCATGGGGAACAAGAATCCCAAGCCACAAAGTAGGACAGCTCTTAAATAAAAGAAATTAGAAGGGAAAATATAATAGAGGGAAAAAGAAGGAACAGAAAAAGGACAGAGAAAAAGGTAGGAAAAATGATGGTGGCAATACCATAAGCACAATGTTACCCTGATGTGAATCACTCTCTAAGAAAGGATGCAGATTTTTACATATATTTTTCTGATTTGCTTTGCAGTTTATATATTGTTGGTCATCTTTTTCATCTGTTGGGTTTATGAAGGTATTTTCCATCCTTCCCAATATCTGATAATTGTGTATTTGGATGCTATCACTGCCGCCATCACCCATTTTCCTACAGTTGAGCATATCTTAGAGCCTCTGAATTGTGTGTCAGTGAGAAAGCTATGAAGCCAGGCTTTTTTATGTCCCTTCAGAGAATGACTAATTTTTGACAAATACCTTGCCAACCAGAAAAGTGGTTCTGGGTGTTTTACGTCACTTGGACGTTCCTCCCAATTACCTCATATAGCTAGAACTCTCCTCCTATGTAGCAAATGAATGGTCACAAGCCCAGGTTGAGAATCCCTGTTCTAGATCATGTTTGTATCTTTTTGGAGGGGAAGGGCAGTGTAAACAGTGGGACTGAGGTCTATTTTGTAGAGTTTCAACAGGTTTCCATTAAGCCTTTCTATAACTTTAAAGTATGTGCACTTTAGGTGGTGTCTCCAAGTGGTTCTAGATACTTTTTGGTAGTTATTGCCGGTATTCTTTTATATCTATGTGTGTATGAATTTAATGAGCATTGTCACAGGAGTGGGCACAGAACTGATTTTTTCACCACTTGAATTTTTAGAAATGGATGCTGAGCTCCTACAAGGTGCTAGATTGACAAGACTGGACAGATATCTCGTGTAGTTGTAGAACGCAGCAGCAGCAGCGCAAAATTCCTTATTCCACCAATTTGTCTCAACCTTTACCTGAAAGACCAACTCTTATGAAAACTGTTATTCATCATGCCAATCCAACACATTCTGAGAATGTGAGCAGAAGTGTACATTTTTAATGTTTTTTTCTTGGGATATGGACTTTTTCCCTCCACTAGTAACTGGACTGAAATTAATAGTTAATTAATTTCACATAAATCTGGATGACTTTTCTTCACTAGCTTTTTTGCTTGGATTTAGACTAGTCACCTATGTATCAAAGGTTTCTTATCCCTTACAGATTGTTATGGGTCTCCATTTCCCCAGAAAGCTAAATGTGTGTGTTCCATTCAGTGGTGCTAACTTTATTTATTTTAACAAAGGGAGAGTTAAAATTCAGCTTTAATATTCAAATAATTTTTATTCAATAGTCACATGCTGAGGTCCTGAAATGATGGTCCAGGTGACATGACAGAAAATTTGAGAGGTCTCTTGAATCCTGTTACCAGTACTATCTTTGCTAGAGCAACCTCAGCCAATAGACAAAAAGGGAACAAATAAACCTTTCCCTCATCTGAGTTTCTTTTTATTTTCTTCCCTCTATGTGGCAGCAGTGGGGAGTTAAGTGGCAAGTACAAAATATCCCCTTTTATTGACACCCAGCTCCCTATTGTGGTTAGGGTTAGGATTGCCCTGGAGTCTCCAGGAATTAAAAATTAATCTTTCATTAAAAGCAGCAAAGAATCCTGTGGCACCTTATAGACTTACGTCTGTTAGTCTATAAGGTGCCACAGGATTCTTTGCTGCTTTTACAGATCCAGACTAACACGGCTACCCCTCTGATACTCTTTCATTAAAGATTATGTCATGTGATAAAACCTCTAGGAATACATCCAACCAAAACTGGGCAGGGCCACAGACAGCAATGATAATCTGAGGCAAATCCTTTTCTCCACTAGCACACTTTGTCGCCATAATACACAATCTGGTAGGATTGTGGTAAAAATGCCTGAGTCATGTTTACATTGCAGCTTCTACTGCTGATTGTGAATACAAAGATAGCTAGTGTAGATGCAGCTTATAGGAGAGAGAGAGGCAAATTTATTTTATTAATGTATTTGAAAGAGGGTCAACTCACAACTGGATGTCAGTGCAGAAACCCTGAGGTAGTGCTGTGGAACCTGGAACCTCACTTAGGAGTGAACCTGCAAGCTACTGAGTGCCTTCTGTTAAGAAGACATCAAGAAAAGCTGATGGCATTCAAATTTGCAGAACCTGTCTTGTAAAACAAGAAACTTTGAGGGAGGTAAGCTCCCCTCTTCCTCCAAGCCATTAATCAGCATTGATTTAAAATGCTAAATCAAGAGGAATTTTAACACTGAACTTAATGTGAATTGAAGTTCATATACATCTGTTTAAACACAGATTGGAATTTCTGTCAGACCAATACCAGTGAAAAGTTGACATTCTAATTAATACGAATAACTCTATCTTCCTATTACAAAAATATCCCTTATTTTAATAATTCAATCTTCTACTGCAAAGAAAGGAATATGATAGCATATGTTTTTTTTTAAATCCCAGCAGAAATGAGGCTGTAGGATCACTACTGCTTTTCCATGCTGTCCAACACATCGTTTACATAGACTGACAGTGTACATGCCATCAAGGTATATTCACAAACTGAAATTGTAGTGTATTATATACTCTAGTACTTCATGGTAGGATCTTGAAAAAAAACAAACAAAAAACCCACTCTTACTTCATGAAAATGACTCCCCCAGAAATGTGTAACATACTCTATGCATCAGGAACACTCCAGTGATAGATTTTTAATGGCTTTAAAATAATCTAATGAAATGTTAGACAATGTTATAAGGCTCAGTTGTGATCTCTCCTGTGCACCTTCAGAGAGAAGTGAAGGGGTGTAAGGTGCTCACTCTCCCCTGCAGGCTATACATATTGGTGAATCCTGAAGGAGAAGAGCAGCCACCATGCGGCTGCTCCTGCTCATCCCACAGTGGTGGGTAGCATATGTACAGGCAGGGATAGGGAGAGAGTCATTTTTATTCCAGCTCCCACAGTGCACTGGCCCATGCTCTGGAGCTGGGGCAGTCTTTCAAGTAATGTGTGTTAGTAAGAGGGCTGGTACGGAAGACTTCCCCCATTGAGCAAGGGGGAAATAGGAACTGAAAGTCGCAGCCTCCTTTCTGCCCTGCTCTTGGGACACTGAAGCTATTTGCATCTAGCCCAGAGAAAGCCATCTTCCAGAGAATTTAATGCAGTAGAGTAGGGGTGAACAAACTGAAATGACCCAGGACTTTTAGGCGCCGATCCTGCAATGTGTGGTGCATGGTCATATCCCTGAACTTGCATGGGGCCAAAGTCTATGGGGCTTCATGTTAGCTCAAGGGAACCTTTGTAAAATACGCAACAGGACCACAAACTCTTTGGTGCAGGGATATTTACTGCATACATGCACAGTGCCTACTACAATGCCTCTAGGCACTACTATGATGGAAATGATTAACATCAATAAAGGGCATGAAAAATGTCAATTCATCTTGAAAGCTGGAGATCAGAGTGTTTTAAAGTTGTGGCAGGGTCAGTTCCATTTTTTAACTGCTTAATTTAATGGTGGTCAGGCTGACCATTAAATTAACAGAAATAAACAACAGAATTTACTGTATCAGGGTATTGAAACTCACTGATGTCCAATGCTTTGAAATGGAGGAGCTTATTTATTTATTTTTTGCTCCTACTTTGCATTATCCAGTTGGGCCGTATAAGAAGACTCATTAAAACTTCTAAAAACTATCTTGAAAATTAATTCTGCAACACACACACACAGATTGTATTTAGTAGTTTTCCTGGAAAGCTCTAATATGCCCCCTTAAATCACAAGACTTTTCCTTTACGGAGGCATTTTCATTATTATTTATACTGGGTTAGTAACAAAGGTCTGAATCAGGAATGGAACTCCAATACTCCATACAAACAGATAGGAAGAGATGGTCTCTGCCCCATATGTTTGATAATAGCCTGAAAAATCTAAGCATGAGGTTTTCAGCATCTAAAATCTCATTTCATCTAACATGGTTGCTTTTCATATTTTATTACAATTTAACAACTGTAGTTGTTTTTTACCTGCTGGTAACCAGTACCAGCTGTTAGATGTATTCAGTAAAAACCTCATGAGGCTTATCCAATGCCCCTCAATCTATAATTATTGCCTGTAATATATACAGATCTTATTTCTCCAAGTGTTTTCTACTTCCACACAATGTTTTGTTTTTTTGCACAAGAGCAAGAATAGTGACAGTTACAGGATAGAAAATGTACAGCCGTTAAAATTACTGAAATGATAATTTCAAATATTTTATTTAAACCATTCTGTACTAAGATTAAAAATGTGGCAGATAGTAAAAATAAATTAGAGCTTCATTAATACTGGACAGAAGAAATAATTTTACTTTCACCTTTTATTATTTCCCTTTTCTTTCAATCTGAGGATAATTTCTGAATTGCAATATAATTTTTTCTAATTTCATTTTCAAAGAGATTTTTCCTACACTATGGTTGCTAATGAATGCAGGAAATTTTTTTTTCTTTTAGAAGGTGAATTTGTTGGAATTTTGAATAATACAATTTGCTACACTGTAAATACGGCATTAAAATATAGGTGTTGGCTAATAATTAGAAAAAATAATCTACTAACAAAAAGCACAGCAGAACACTTCAATTACTTATAGCAATCACAATATAATCTTGTCCTACCAAGTGTGTCTCAAGGTACAGTTTAAGGCTGTCTGTCTCTGCTTTAGGAGGAGTCCAATTCTCTGTCGTTTCCATGGCTTCATTTAACCAGTGAATGAATTCATCCAGCTTGCTTACAAACCCCTTAACCAGATAAGAAAAAAGAAAGAACAATAAAAACATATTTGTTAGTACAATCACAATCTGGAAAAAGCACGCTCTTTATTTATTTTTTTTAAACCAGCAAAGCACTGCATAGTGAAATCTTGTCCTCAACAACCATGCAAAGAATGATAAAAATTGGTTAGTGGTCTTCTGATAAAGGAGGAGCAAGATTGTGTTCAATGTGTTTTGGGATAATCTAAGGTGGACTCCTGGGACAGACCAGTGTAAAAGATTCATTAGATTGTGGCGAGAGGGAAAAACAATGGGGTTTTAAAAGTGAAGGGGATTTGTATGAGTGGCTGGGTGAGAGGCCTGGGTTATGATAAAGGATGGGTTGGAAGCCCCTATTCAGGCAACCAGATGTGGCAGCTGCATCACTTCTAGTGATATACAAGGTAGAATGTGCAGCATTTAATGTAAGGACTGCTGGTCTTTTATCACAGGCACTATTAAATGATGCCCCTGACTTTACATGACTGGATGATGCTCTAAGGCCCATTCTGAGTGCAGATAACTCCACCAGAGTCTTCTGTTCAGCATGATTCAAAGGGAAGGTCAAGAGGGTAGCGTGGCCATGGTGTTTACATCGACTTAAAATAGATCTTAAGAGTATGTTCATCTAATATGACCATCCCAGAATTGCTTAAGATAATGCTAGTACTGGTGTATTAGTTTTTATTTTTATATTATTTTATATTATATTCATAGGCTTGTTTAGGATACTCAGGACTCTGGTATCTGTGCACCTCCCATAAATTAATTAAATTATGCCTTCAACAGCTCTGTGAGGTAACAAAAGTATCATTCTCATTTGTTCCCCTTTGTATAAATAATTCAATATTCATTGGGAGCAGGGGACTGGAACCAAGGTCACTCTGCTCCCATGTGAATGCCTGGGTTCAAATGCCTATTCCTGGTGAATGCCCTAACCACTGGGCTAAAGGTTATAAGGGGCAGAGGGGCACTCCTCTAGCCCTTTAAAAATGCTTGGAAAAAAATCTTTCAGGTCAACAATTAGTTGAACCCCAAATAGATTTTTTTTTATTTGCCAAAAGTTTTAAATTTTAACAAAAAATAAAAATTCAGAACTACCACGGAACAGGGCTCTACCCTCTGGGCCTCAGAGAAGAATACTACAAATCACATTACTGATTGCTTGTCACATCCTAGTGATGTTATCTCAGAAAAAGGTGATTTGATATACACATACACACACACAAAATAAAGGTGCTCTCTTATACAGGCTTCATGTATTTTACTAATAAATTAATATATTACACCCCCCTTTAACAGAGTACTATGTTTTAGCAGAATTTTTCAAAAAATATTTCAAGATTTCAAGCATGTGATGCCGATACTCACTAGTACAAAAGGCAGCGCTCAATAGTGACTATGCTTGTCCCTCAGAATATTTGTATTTTTCAATATTATATATGGGAACCCTCCAGTTTTAGATGTCAAATACTTTTTCTCGCTGCTATGAAATGTGCCACATCTAATATGCCTGTATTTACCACATGGGGGGGAGACAATCCACAACAGGTATATGACCTGAATCATTTGCGTTGTGGGGTAGGGAATGTTTGAAGGGTGTTTTGGGCCTTAATAAATAGATAGATATCATGTAAAGCTATGAGGAGCCAGAATCTTTTAGTTTAAAAAAAGATAAATATTCAAAAACAGTTTCATTATGGACAATAAAATCCCCACTAAAAATAAATGGGTTGGTGGTGAGCACTGAGGAGACAGCTAAAGGAAAGGAGAGGCATGATGACAGAACGGGGAGATCTAACCCAGGCTATGTCCCTGTCAGAGAAATATTTTCTGCTACAAAACACAAATTACAATAATCCTACTATTTTTCAAACGATGGCTATAAAATTTTATTGAAACCATTCAAAGAACACATCTGTAGAAACTGAAAATAATTTAAAAAACTAAAAGCCTGACACTGAAAATGACTGTCAGAGGATAGATAACATTGTCCAGCTCCTGAATCTCAATGTCTGGGTAAATACCACCATCTGGAGGCCTAATGGAGCATTGTCAGTCCTACAAAATCTTAAGGAGGGAGCCAGCCCAGTGCTGAATTGTAAGCATCTAAATTGGATTTCTAAATCTTACATCTGAACATTCAAATATGTGCCTATTTTTGCAAGTAAGTGCTAAGGAACATCAAAATGCAGATTTGGATGTTCCACAACTAAATTAACACCACAATTTTACTTGACTTGTCATTTGAGTTCTGATAAAATTAAAAGGAAAACCCATATAGTTAAACACATGACAATGGAAATGAAGACAATACATGTGAGCCTAGATCAGACAGGAGATTTCTTTTTCATATTTTCCACAGGTTTATCTCAAACTAAATTCAACATTATGTTGAGGCACCATAATCCTACTTCATTTATCACAAAGTAATGATCAAAAAATTTTTCACAGTAGTGCCTAGGACTCCAACTTATTTATTTTAATAGCCTGGTGCTAGTGGGCAGAGAGACACCTTTATCATCCCAATGCCAGCCTCATGACTCATGTCTGCCTGGAAGGCAGCTCCAGTGGAAATTGAAATCTATGCAAATACAGTCAACTGGATCAGATCTGTTGCTAAAGACTAGACTACAATCCTGCTCTTGAAGCTGAACATCTACTTCTTTTCAGAGAGACAAGGTGGGTGAGGTAATATCTTATTAGACCACCTTCTATTGGTGAGCGACAAGCTTTCGAGCTTACACAGAGCTCTTCTTGAGGTCTTCTCTTTGGCATTATTCCAAGGCCTCGCTACATACAAACTTTAAAACCAAAATCAGTATTTTCAAACAATATGCTGCTCCTTTATCACTTTAAGCACTGATGCACACATTTGGGTCTTGCTTATTCCATCTGATAAGCAATAGGTGTTGCTACTTTAGAGCTAAAGCATACTTTTAGGCAGAGCCTTGAGCAAAGGATGGTGCATAAACTTAGCACCAGTCAATGGTTACCCTGCAAGACACTCCAAGTCACAACCTAGTCTGTACTGAAGATGTGATTACCACTCTATTGACTGGCTAGAAGTAACAAAACATCCTATTTAGAATGATGAATACCTAATGAATGTTGAAGATGTACAGTAAAAGACAAAAAGGGGCCATCTTCATGCAGTTTGTTTTGGATATTTCCTAAAATACATATATATTTTAAGAAATGTTTTACACAAATTTGGGTTTAGGAAGTTCTAATATGAAGAAAGATTTGCCTCCTGATAAAACAAAGTATTCTGCAACACTAGAAAAAAAAATGTAATGCAACCCAGTCAGAAAATGAAATACAGGACTAATTACACCATGCAAAAGAATGGAATTTAGTGTGCAATCATGAACCCAGACTCAGGACTGATCAAGGAAACAAATAAATATTATAGGAAAGCAAAATATGCACAATAATATTTTGCATGGTTTCTTCTCCTTATTTCATGCATCTAACAGAAATGGCTGTACATCTCTATCATTAATAATTTTTACCACTCTCTCTCTCTCTTTTGTATTTGTGGTTTACCTGTTTCTTTGTCTACACAGCTTTCTTAGACAATTTTAAGATAGATAGAGAAAGTCTCAGCTGGTGTAAATCAGCTTCAGTTGCTTCAATGAAGCAAGGCCGACCTATAATAGCTATGTATCTAATCCAGCCACTATGATGCCTATAATTAAACTATGATATATCACAATGTTTTAGAATCTGAAAAATCCCAAAGTTACTTGTATTATAGCAAAAAATTGCTATAAAAACAAGAACTCATCAGGAGAGAGAAAAAAGGAGACCAGGAGGGAATTCCACTGTAAACGGATCTCTCCCTTTGAGACCAGCTGCATCAGTTATGTGATGTAACTGCTCTGTATTGTCCTAGTAAGCGAGCCACTGATTTTATTCCAGACCCCTCCTAGCAATATTGTTACTATGCTATGTTTGGAAAAGTCAAATGCTACATAGTGGATATTTGGTAGCAACCTCCATAGCTAAGGATACAATGCAGTTTCCATGATGATCTTCTGTTTGAATGCAGGGATACATTTCTGAAATGTGCACCTATTAGGTTTTTCACCTGATTATAGGTTGTGACACTATGGAACATACATTTTCCTTTGTGTAAAAAAAACCAACAACATTTTATTCATACTTATTTTAAACAAAGCTACAGGAAAAAATTGTTTAAATTTAAAACTTGGCATGGACATAGTCTTCCCTGGGGATCTATAGCTATTTCATCTGGGTGGATAAGGATTCAAAATAAGAGAGCTGTAAGTTTTGAAAAAAATCTAAGTGTGTTCAAGGTATCTGGTAGGCTTCTAGCAGAGCCTAGTAACATATTGCCAACCCCAACAGTTCAAAAACTCCCAAATCATGAGATTAGACTAAAATCCTGAAACTTCTTTTTCAAGAACTAGTCTTCTTTCAATGCCCTCTAATGCCCCTGCCTATCTCAAGAGATAGTGTGTAAAAATAACAAGTCAAACATTTGAACTGTGCAGAGAAATTGGCAGGCCCTCCCTCTCCCGCCTCCTTCCCACTATTTAGAGTCTTTTCTGATGCCCTTTGCACCTGCTTCCCAAATCCCTACCACTGCTGAGAGCCCTTCCAGGCACATCTTCTCCCTGACACCCTCCTCCCCCTCATATCTGATTCCCCTTGGCAGATTCTTGCAGCCCTTCTAACTGCTGCCAGGCAGACTCCAGAAGCTGATCAGCCCCCCAGTTCCTCCTTCTTTGAAGGCTCCAGAAGTGCCTGCCATGTCTCCAGCCTAGAGAAGGCCTGCCCTGAGCTTGAACCTCCATTAACTCCCCCTTCCAGGATTGTGGGAAATGGGCCAAGGCTGCTCCTACTAGCCCCAGGGAGGGTGGCTTTGCTCTGCTTTCTGCTCCAGTGTTTTGCGCTGCTCAGAGCACCTCATTACTGCAGGAACTAGCTGCCTCTACCTGCAGATCACATGGTAGAACAGGGAAAACTACAGTCAGACCAGGGAACACTCCCTATCTGCCTGTAGTGTTTGCGGAATTGAGAGGATGTTCAGGGAGGGTACTGGCCCTCTTGAATCTGAATTTGGCTATGCATGTTTCAGAGAGATACTTGTAATGTCGTAAAACATACACTATAAAATAATACAGGATGTGATGTGGCAAGTTAACATTCATGTGGAAACTTTAATGTATGCAGTTCCTGGGCCAAATTCTGCTCTTTGAAACTATGCAGAATTCACTTGGGTTGCATGTGCAGCTGGAAACAGTATTTGACCATCTTGCTTCTTGAAATTTTAAGCTGTGCAATGTTGACATTGCTTGACAATTTATTAATATTATTAATTTGCATTTAATATGCACATTGAATTATTATGGATTGCATCACATACACTTAATAGAGTACTTTTGGACACAACTTTTATGAAGACACAAAATCTTTGGAGTGACTAGAACTAAGATTTGAAAAGATGTTCCAAACAGGTAGAGGTCCCAGATATATAAGCATGTACTAAAAATGTCTATTTACCTATAGACAAAATTATCACCTTTTTAAGGATGACCGTCATACCAGTTTTACAGAGACACAGAACCTGCCCTTTATACCACAAATCTCATCATAGACGCACAAGAGAGCAGTACTAGTGAAATCACTACACTAGATCTCCCCCTCCTCCCCTTTAGCTTTGGGCACACAAAGGAAGTTTTGTCAGTAAAAAAATTGGTTATGAGGATGTGTGTTAAAAAATGACTCTTCAATTTTATTGCAAACAGAGAATGTTGTAAAGTTTGCTCCCAATTTACAAGAAAAGACACAAAGGGGCTACATACTGGGATGAGCTGCCTCTAAGGGCACTTCTATCACAGAATGGCATTAAGAAACCCTTTTGTTGAACCACAAAAGGACTTGCATGAGAGTCTCAGGAGGGACTCAGTCCTGCCCACTGGACTTCATTTTCAAAAGGATAAAAGTTCACTTTCTTCATAGGGAAAGGTAAGTCAAAGGAATCGAGGTACTCAGGAGGATGAGACTGCACAAACAGCCATCGTCAGTTTAATTGGCGCTAGATGCAGAGGCAACAGTGCAATCATCAGTAGTACAGATTATAGAACTCCCTAAGGAGGAAAAAAATTCCTCTGTAGTGTCCTCATTGTGATGGCCAGTGAATCCACTGACCTCATAAGGACATAATGCTGACCAACCATAACATCAACAGAATTCTTCTATTCTTTTCATAACAATCCTACTTAATCTAGGATATGACAACTCAAGGCAACTGGAAATTTGAAGGAACCAAGCTAAAATGAATTCATGGAGTGATTAAAATATTTACTTTCCTACTTCACACTTGGCATTCATAGCACAGTGTATGTAACACCCAAGTACATGTTACTTTTTAAAAGGCAGCTTTCAAAAGTTGTTAGAAAGCGTCATGCCTACAGGGTATGTTCAGGCAAGGAGAGTCAGATCCAAGAGTGTAATGCTTCTAATATGGGCCTTGTGTATACTAGACTATTTCTCTTAATATTTCCCACTGTTGCTACTAGAGCTACAGGATTGCTGTATAGCTAGCAACAGGTAAAGGATAAAGGGCCAGTATTGTCCAAAGGTGTGGGAGCTGCTGTAGCAAAGGAGTGTTAAGAAATCAGCTGGAGTGTAATACCCTAAACTACAGGAGTGGATTCCTCCCCTGAATATGATCAGACTTTTACGCTGGCACGTGTTGTTCCCTAAGAATGAGGCATCAATCAACCAGAGATGTAATAGGTTGGTTTCATCTGCCACATCTCTCCAAGCAGACTTAAGGGCATCTCATGAAGGTCTGGTGGAGTTATGTATGCTAGCACTTACAGACTAGACATTGGCGTATAGTGAAAACAGCCACTAATAATACAAGTGGCCAAAGTCAGCTCCATGTTGACAAACTAAGTGCACCAGCTGCTGCCCCAGATCACAGAGCAGTATTCAGCTGAAGCAAACACCAGGGCCAATGCAGATGTACAAAAGATTGAAGGGTCTGCTCCCAAGTTGGTTCCTGATAGTTTTCATATCAAGGTGGTGTGAGAAGAGATCTTCATTTGCAGGTGTTCCAGTGTTCCTGAAGCCAGTGTGTCAGGCTACAGTCAAGTTTTACTCCCAAGTACGTGACAACTGGTCAGAATGGCAATGGCCATTCTTGGGCATGGATCATGACGGGTTGATTGGCAAGATGATTGTTTAGATGGAAGTTAGTTGTCACTATCTTGGTTTCACTGAGAATTAGACTCACTGATAGAAGCAGGTGGTCCAAGTAACCATGTTTTGGCTGTCAAGTATCAAGGGGTAGCCATGTTAGGCTGAGATTCCCTTTCTATCCTATGACAATCGTTTTCCAGGGTCAGCACTACAGATGTCATCACAATACACATTTCTCAGCCTGTGTTTCAGGGAGGTCATATAAGGGGGCAAGTCTACTGCCATCATGTGGAACCCACCATCTGTATGAAAAAGCTAAAGTAGACAAAGTACAAAAATCAGAGTGCTGGGGTCACAAACCCTAGTGCTGGGGTCAGCTCTCAAAGTGCTGTTCCTCCATATCTAGGGAATCTCAGCAGCCAAGAGGGACATCCCTCCATTTGGCTATAAAGCACAGTTAATTTTGCTTCAGGAAACACCCCCTACCATTGACAGTCCACTGTCAATTCCTGGCATTGCTGTTGTGTCTCACCTCTTTCGTAGGCAATACAGGATATAGCATAGTGGTAACTTCCATAGAAGTACTTAAACGAAGATAATTCTTATTTAATTAAACATTAGAAAAACTTATGTAAAATGTTGCTTGTATAAACACAGGTAAATATGATGAGTAGGACAGACAGCACAGCAGAACCTGACCCTGTATTAAGGACTGCACTGCTGCCAAATTACTCTTGCCTCCTAGCAGAAATAAGTTTGAGGAGAGGAGAACATAGGTGTATACTGACAATCTTGTTCAACTTGTCTCCTCAGGTATGCTTATTCTGCACACACCCCACTCCTTCCCCCCCTTGAGCTCTTGAGAATAAAGGAGCAGCTGCCTAAGAGGCTTGGAACTTGCTTCCACTCAGTATGGAAGTCTATGCTAGTGCTGACATTTATCCAAACCCACATGAGGTCTCTACTTACACTTGTACTGGAGCACAACCACCTTGTAAAATAAAGGTCTAAATAGAGAGACTTGTGGCAGCGGGACAAGACCATGGGTGGAATGAGAGAATAGTCCAGTCAGTCTCTGGCTCCCAAAAGACAAATTTCTGGATGCCACAATTACTCCACCCCCATTAAGCCTCTGCCAGATGCTAGCAGGCATAGGCATGGGAAGTAGGGGAGCAGGGGATGCAGCAGCACTCCCAGGCTTTCTGTCCGGTATCCTGGCCACTGGCCCTGAGCCTCTGCTGCTGGCCCTGCTTGAGCCTGGGGACTCTGCTTCTGGCCCCAGGGTCCCGCCCAGCCATTGGCCCCACACCTGGGGGCTCCACTGCCAGCCCCAGAGTCCTGGCTGCTGGCCCCCCATGTGGGGTCCCAGCCTCTGGCCTGGGGTCCCATCCAGTTGCTGGGGCTCTGGGGGCTCCGCTGTTGGCCCCAGGATCCCACCCGGCTGCCGTCCCCATGCCCAGGGCCAGGACCGGCTCTACAGTTTTCGCCACCCCAAGCAGCGCACCGAATTGCCGCTGCAGACGGGGGGGCAGTCCATGTGCCCTTAGGGCGGCAGGTGCGTTTCCGCAGCGGCGGCAATTGGGCAGCAGCTTCTATGTTTAGCTGAAGCCGCCGCAGACAGCTAAATATAGAAGCTACTGCCGAATTGCCGCCACCGCGGAAACGCACGTGCCGCCCTAACGGCACTCGGACTGCCCCCGCCGTCCGCAGCAGCAATTCGGTGCGCTGCTTGGGGGCAAAACAACAGGGACTGCTGCCCCTTGAAGACTGCCGCCCCAAGCACCCTGCCCAGGGCCTAGCTGTCGCCCCAGCCTCCGCTGCCTTACCCCTGTCAATGTCCTCCCCCTCCCAGAGTCATGGCCCTGCTCCCGACCCCAGCTCTAGGGGGCAGTGAGAGGTGCGGACAGGGCTAAGAGGGGTGCAGCTCAGCACCCCCACTCCCAAAACTGTTCCAGTGCCACTGCTAGAGGGAACTGTGGGTGCTTAACACCTTGGAAAATTAGTCCCACAGAGATTGGAGAAACAGTCCAGAGGTCAAATAGCTTCCTAGGTTAAAAAAAGGGATGTGTTACTTTGGGGCACCATTTTCTCATATTTTCTCATTTCAGATGAGGAGAAGATTACTATTAGTTCTTGATCTATCAGCTCCTGATCTTAAATTTGCTTTTCTACCTGTAATTATGTGATCATTTAGTTAGGTTATGCTTTGCACCTATATAACACCTTTCCTTCAAGGATTTCAAAGCATTTTTAAATGTCTGACTTCTGTTTAAGTTTCACATTAGATCAAAATGCTGGATCACTTGCAGCAGGGTGGGAGCGCTACTCATGTTATTTCCACACCACTGACCTGTTCATTCAGCATTTCTGATCTGTGTTCTTTGTTTTGTGAGACATAGTGGGAAGATGACCATGAAAAGAAGATACTGGATGGGTGGACCTGAGTCGACTTAGTAGCAGGAGATCACATAAGGATTTACAGGACATGAGAAATAAGTAATAGGAGGAACCAGGGGCAGGAAGTAAGAGCAGGAAATTATAAGGGAAGAGAGGCATGGCAAGGGGGAGGAATCAGTAAAAGGAGGAGAAGACAGATGTCTGGGGAAAAGGACACGGTGGGTCTCAGTTCTTTTTTTAGCTTGACAAAAACTAGGATCCAACTCAGAATGTAAAGAAAGGTAAGGTGGGACTGGAGGACAGTGGTAAGAACCAGACACAATGAATGATGCCTTGTATGCCATCGTGAATGCCACAGTTAAGGAAAGCTCTGTTCAGATATTCAGGAAGAAGTAAAAGAGGTCAGTTTTACAGACTCAAGTGGCTGGACAGTACAGATAAGGATCTAAACTTTTGGATGCTGAATCCAAATGAAACCTGAACTCTAACCCATTTGAACTTCCTCCTCTCATCACATTTTATCATTTTTGTTTCTCATATTTCTCTGAAAATGTTTTCATTCTGAAACAGATTATAGTTGGGCATGTCTCCTGGGGCCTCTGGTTATCTTGAAAATAATTTTTGTACTGTTGTGTCATTTTCCTTCCATGCTATTTTTCTACCAGTGTATCTGACGGGTCTAAGCAGCTGCCAGGGAATAATCAAGTGTGCCAAAAATGCTGTACTAGTATGGGATACATTTAAATTCCTGTTGTGCAACACCTTTTTGCTGCAAATGTGTCAGAGTATCAAATACCCAGAGCTAAGTCTTTTCTAGGTTTTATACTCTCATGTCCCTGTCTCAGCCAAAAACTAGCCAGATTCTACTGCCCAGCTAAGAGAGAAGTAATGCAAATCTGGTTTAGGTCACACAATCTTGTCTGACTCAACTGTCAGTCCTGGGACCCAGTCTTGCTAACATTTGCCACCATGTAAATAGAACTACAGATGGGAAGCTAATGGGGCTACCCATGGGAGTAAGTGTTTGCAGGATCACACCACTAGGTTGTAACACATACCCACTTATTACACATTCCTAAACTCTTCTTTTGTCTTCTATGGGCAATTGTACAGAATACTGAATCGTAGTAGAAAATATAGCAGGTCTTTCAGCACCAATAGTTCACACACAGGAAAACTGCTTTTGAGATCTCTTACATGGATTCAGTGGTCCCTAAACCCTGCACAAAACCCAACTCACAGATTTGAACAATGCTCCTTTCTACTCATTAGCTATTTATAAAGTATGGATCCTGATCAAAGGCTGTGGCTCAGGCCCATCTCTAATCTGTATTTTTTAATTTTTAATAAAGCAACTGGATACTTTTTTCTTAAAATGCTGCCAATATAAATACTGATTGATGTTGAAACTATTTACGCTACTACAAGGATACTTGGAGATATTAAATCTTTCCCTTCTAATAATTATTTTAAATGTTGTGTTGGCAACTTACCTTTTTCAGACCTTTCCATAGATAATTTATGTATTGGTTATTAGCCTAAGTGCACCCAAAGACTAGCTAATCATCACTTGCCAATTTTCCATATTATATGTACTGTACTTGTATATTTGGTTTAGTTCCATGCCCAGAAAACAAACAGCGTTTTGTTACCATCATTCCAGGTCAATAGGGTGACCAGATGTCCCGATTTATAGGGACACTCCCGATATTTGGGGCTTTTTCTTATATAGGCTCCTATTACCCCCCACCCCCATCCCGATTTTTTACACGTGCTGTCTGGTCACCCTACTGGTCATGCATAGCCTGAGTATCTAGGCTTTGTGCAGACACCATGGTGAGCAGATGGGGGTGGAACAGCCCCTTTGCAGCTGCTATTCCTACCTATGGTTAGCTGCTGCCCCTACACACCCTCTGTGCAGAGTCTTGGCACCAATGAATATATGTAAGTGTGGGTCCTATAGCCCCTCTTCCAGCCTGCCCTTAATGATCCCTCTATACATGACCATCCTAGCAATTGGCAAGGAACCCCCTCTGTGGTGTGTAGGGGATACATAGATCCCCCCCCCATACATGGCTGCTCCACTAACCCATCTTCTTCTTTTCCCTTTATGCTACTTTTCCAGATGAGGCTTGTTGAGATGGTGCCAAATTGGTGTGGCCATACTGAATGAATGGTGTGAGCATAACTTGACATGATTTAAACATGGCTGAATGGCTCCAAAGGATCCTGGGGACAGGTTCCCTTTAAGCAGAAGCAAATTTTATAAAGAACTGGCAAAGTCTGCATGTACGATCGATATTGAACCTATTGGTTGGCAAATATGGGCCCATGCAAAAGTAAATATCACATGTATAAAGTTCCAGCATGGACCACAGATCAACGTGGTTATAGTGACTTTACAGCAAGAACACCATACAGAGCTCCAGAGTGAATGATTGATGAGTGAGTAAACGTGACTAACCCTCCCCCCAGCCCCTTCTAAAACACTAATTAAGTAAAAATTAGTAACCACACACCCACTGGGCATGCTTTTAAGACGTGGGACTCCTTTGAGGAAAAAGAGTATAAGAATCAAGCAAAGTAAATTGCTGTTGGTTGGGATTCCTTAATTGACGCTTGAAGAAACAACACTGCTAGACAGAGTAGACAAAACTCTGCTCTATGGGCTCGAGTAGGATTGTGAACCAGAGGGGTCTCAAGGCAACCAAGGTCTTGCCTTGCGGGAATCTGAGACAGATCAGAGGGGTGAGAAGAACAGACCAGGGGGGAAGAAGCCATCTATAAAGTTCGTAACCACCTTCTCTGTTTGCCAAGCAGGACCTGAGTGAGGCTAGCACAGAGCCTGTTTGTGTATGTTTGCAAAAGAGAGACTCATTAAGAGGATTGTATAGCTCTTAATGTATAGTTCTTAATGTCTAACGTAAGAGTTATGTGCTTAATATAACCCTTTACCGCTTATGTAGTTCCTTCTCAATAAACTGCTGTGTATTGCAGATAATTACAGTAGACCTTTTTCACTGGTATGACAGTAATCTGCTCACCGGGATCCAGTAAAGATTCATTTCAGGGGTAGTAGCGCCCCCTGTTGTCAACAAGGGTCATGGTGGCAGTATGGAGAGTAGAGAGGACTGGATCTCCTTTTTCCTCCACAACAGGTTCCAGCTCCTCCTGGGTATTCCCCAGCATTCCCAGGCTAGCCGGGAGACATAATCCCTCCAGCGTGTCCTGGGTTGATCTCAGGGCCTCCTCGGAGTGGGACTTCCCAGTACAGTTCCAAAGAAAGGCTCCCACAGTGAATCCTTATCAGGTGTCTGAACCACCTCAGCTGACTCCTCTCAATCCAGCAGCTTTATTCCCAGGTTCTCCTGAATAGCCGAGCCCCTCACCCAGACTCAAAGTAAGCCCAGCCATCCTGCGGAGAAACCTCATTTCCACTGCTTGTGCCCGTGATTTCATCCTTTTGGTCATTACCCAAAGTTCATGACTGTAGGTAAGCATGGGATGTAGACTGACCTGTAAACCAAGAGCTTTGTCTGAGAACTCAGCTTCTGCTTCACCACCACAGATCGGTACAATGCCTGCGTCATTGCTGCCGCCATATGAATCCGCCAGTCAATCTCACGTTCCCACTTACCATTCCTCATGAACAAGACTCCTAGATACTTGAACTCTTCCACTGAGGGCAGCTGCTCCCCCTTCACCTGGAGACAGCAGGCTATTTTCTTCTGGGGAAGGACAATGACCTCTGATTTGGAGATGCTGATTTTCATCCCAGCTGCTTCACACTCAGCAGCGAAATGTTCAAGTGTGCATCAGAGATCACAGTCTGAAGAAGCAAGGAGGACATCATCTGCAAACAGCAGAGATGCCACCTCCAAGTCCCTGTTGAGGTTGGTGTAGTCTAACGCCCATCTTAAATGAAATTGACTTAATATCAAGAATATGAACAGAACTCTTACTCTGAGAATAGAGGGACCGGCTAGCACACAAAAGTGGCACTGGCACCTCATGCTCCCGCAACACTTCCCACAAGACGTCTCAGGGAATGCGGTTATATGCCTTCTCCAGGTCTACAAAACAAAGGTAGATAAGATTAGCAAACTCCCACAATCCCTCAAATATCTGCGAGAGAGTTGGTCTGTTTTTCCACAGCCGGGATGGAATCTGCATTGTTCCTCCTGAATCTGAGGTTCAACTAACGGGCACAGCCTCCTCTTCAACACTCTGGCACAGACTTTGCCAGGGAGGCTAAGGAAAGTGATCCCTCAGTAGTTGGAACACACCCTCTGGTCTCTTTTCTTAAAGACTGGAACCACCATCATGGTTTGCTAGTCCAGAGATACTGCACCCACCTTTCACGCAACATTGAAGAGGCATGTTAACCACAACACCCCAACATTGTCCAGTGCTTTTAACATCTCTGGGTGAATCTCGTCCACCCTGGTACCTTGGTTACCACTATGAAGGCACTTTACCGCTGTAGTGACCTCAGCATCAGAAATAGATATGATCTCACTGGGGGTTTCCAGCACTGGCTCCTGAAAGTAGGGCGTGTCCACCGGGTTGCAGAGTTCCTCAAAGTGCTCCTTCCATCTCTTAATCTCCTCAGCTGAGTCAGCATTTCACCACCCATGCTGAAAACAGCCTGGGCAACATCCCACCAACCCCTCCTAAGGTGATGATTGGTTTGCCAGAACACCTTTGAGTAGTCATTCTCCATGGTCTTTCCAAACTCCTCCCAAGCCCGGGCTTTCTCTTCAACGACTGCTACAGCCACAGCCCTCTTTGCCAGCCAGTACCTCTCAGCCGTATCAGGAGTCCAGTTTGCAAGCATTTCCTGGAAGGCCTCCTTCTTCGCCTTGACAACTTCCCTCACCACTGGTGTCCATCAGTGGGTCTTAGGGTTGCCACCAAGACAGTCATCAACCGCCTTCAGGCCGCAGCTTTTTGTGCTGCCTCAACAATTGAAGCCCCGAACATTGTCCACTCAGACTCCATGTCCAAGACCTCACCCAGACTTCTTCTGGAGGTGGGAATTGAAGTCTTTCCTCACAGGATTCTCCACAAGACATTCCCAGACAACACATACTGATGGCTTGGGCCTCCTATGTCTATCCAGCTGGTACCCCATGCATCAGATCTGACTCACTGCCAAGTGGTGATTGGTTGACAGCTCTGCCCCTCTCTTCACCTGGGTGTTCAGAACACACTCCACTCACCCCTCTCCATTAAATTGTACAAAGGGCTTTGTGCCTTCTCTCCATGCTTGGCCATAGTCTAAGAGCTGAAGCTGACAAATGGCCCATGATGTTTGGAGAGTGATCTACAGACAAAATACACACCCTCACCTAGTTGGTATGAGAGCAGCTCTTAGGAATTTATTTTAACAAATGTAATTTATACTTTACTTTTTCAAGTAGCTTTGTCAATAACTTTAAAGTGAAACTTTAAAGCAAGAAAGCACTAGACATTTTTTTCTGGCAGCCACAGGTAGGATTAAGCCCTGATTTTGAAAATAATATGACTGTAGGTTCTTAAATATTACCAACAAATAAAATTATATTTGTAGCGAGATGCTATCACTACAAACTGTTTGCAGTGGATTGAGTTTGCTTTTACAATAGATCTCACAAAATCTATAGAAGTGCAAGTTCTCTTTTGTAAACCTAAGAACAGCTGCATATTTACGCTATTGCTTCTTAATTCAGAACATAAATTTCAGCATTAATTTTGTTGCAATAAAATTTTGTTGCACAGAACATGTATTAACAGTAGAGGCTTCATTAAAGAAAAAAATATTCTTTTCATTAGAGAGTACAGGCTTTTTTATTACAATTTATCTTTTGCTATTACATTTTTAACACTTCTGTATATTTTCATGTGTTTTGTTAATTTAAACAAGAAAGTATATTAAAAATCTGTCAAGCAGCTGCAGTAGTGAGATCTGGCCTCATGAGGGTGCTACATTACCATTTCTTAAAGGATTTTGAAATGCAGCAGAAAGGGCTAGGAGGGAAAAATGGCTTTTGCCTTTGAATTAGAATGGAACACGTTCGCTTCTGGGTAATTAGTGAATATGTTGACCTTCTACTACGTCCTTGACATGAATTATATGACGACCATGAGTCACAAAAGAAATTAGAACTCTTAATTCAGCATTTCCTACTGAAATAGGGCTAATTGATTAGTAAAGGTTAAAGTGTGTCATCTCATAAGAGGAATTTAAATGATTTGACCCATGAACTTGTTTTTCAGGTAAGTTTTCTGTGTTTAAAACCAGAAACTGGCAGACTGGTGACAGGTAACTCTTTAAACAGTTGCAGAAACCACTGTTCAATCACTACCATCTCTTCTATTCATTCTTTACTATCCTATCGTCCCCAGTCTGGGTGGGTTGTTTGAACCTGAAACCTGATGCAAAACTCAGGAGGTGTGAAAGCAAATGAATCAAAATCAGATGTAATGTTCACATTTGCAGTAGAGAGGCAAGATTCTCACGTTAGTACATATTGGAGCCCAACAGATAGGGTTGGCTTAAGACAGCACCTTGTGTTCCAAAATCTTAAATAAAAAAGAAAGCAGCTAAAAATTAAGTTTCTAGACCTTTAGTTGGAAAGTTAAATTTCCAGTATCTGTCTGAGTCTACAGAGAGCCTGAAACAACACTGCTGGGAACTGTCCTGATTCACCATTGCTGGCATGATATCTAATGCTGACAATTTAAAGGTCAGCCCTTACTGATGATCAAGTCTGCTGAAAAATAAAGGATGAAGATCAGCTAAAGTCACTGTGTACAAGACAGAAGAGGGCTGAAAATATTTTGCAGATTTATGCATCTCAAGTAAATGAGGGTTGGTCTTGGAGAGGGGAGAGTTTGGAGAATATTGCTGCTTCCACCCTCACCTCCCCAATTCATCTTCTGCCTGGCAGGATCTGCATATTAATTAGTGCTCATTCAAGGGAGCAATTGAGGCTTATTAGACTCTACTGCTGGCAGAAGGAGAAAGGCTCTGGGAGAGACAGGTCCTGAGAGAAGGAATCACAGGAGCTGAATAGTGAGAAGGCTTAGGCTGCAGTTCATGTATTTTTATTTAGGAATTAGCTAGCTTTTTGTTAATGAAACTAGAGATTAGAAGAGGTGACATTTTGACCACAGCAAGTAAATAGCTTGTGTTTGGACTTGGATGGAGACTCTACCAATTTACACCTGGCAAAACACAACTGAAGTTTCCCAGAACTCTATTTTGCATCTTTGTCTAGACTAGAATTTAAAGGTGTGTTGTTAGAAGATGATAAACAAATTCTAACTCACACATTCTACAAGACTAGTGTAACCAAAGCTGTGTATAAGCTGGTTGAGTTCAAGCCTTTTTATCCTATTCAAAATGACAATACAAGACACTTTTCCAGGTACAGATAGGAGTGTCACCCTTCTCCAGTTATCACAAATAAGATGGTCCGCAACTCTTTTTAGGCATTTTACAGATGACAGCTCTTCTCTAATCTTTACGACAGTTCTCCTTTCCCCAAACCATTCTGAACAACGTGCACGTGTAGTTCACCATCACTTCCTTCTCAGCTTTTAACACTTCAGCATCTCTCTCATAGTTTGGTGCTTCACCTCTCTTGACTCAGTTTATAGCCTGAATTACTTTCTCAAAGGCTATTACTTCTAGTGATATAGATATGTTGGTTATTTCTTCACACCTCTCAATTTTGCATTAGTGTTCTGACTCATTAAGCACAGCCCTGGAAGTGTTCCATCCAACGGGCTCTCAGTCCTTCCTCTGCGATTAAAATCATACTATCTGCAGCCTTCACAATACCACAACAGTTCAAGAATTGTGATGTCAGCTGTTTAGATACTAGAAAAAGCTTTTTAGAATCCCCTTTCTTATACACCTCATCAGGTTCTCTTGCTTTATTTTCCATTCATTCTCTTATCTCTTCTGACTGAAATTTTAAACTTCCTCCTCTTTGTCCACATATTCTTGGTGCAAAATAACTCTTTTACTGCTGTCTTGTTCTTGTTGAATTCTCTTAATTCTTTCCTCTCTTCAACAAGCCTCATGTATTTGGTTGGAGTCATTCTTTTTTCTTACTTTTTCTCATTCCCACTGTAATCCACACATACTTATTTGAAAAACTGCCATTGTCAGTGTCTACTTTTCACATCTATTGCTAAGTTGCAGCTTGAAATGTGCCTTCCCTGTTATATCTACTAACCAGGGGTCGGCAACCTTTCAGAAGTGGTGTGCCGAGTCTTCATTTATTCACTGTAATTTAAAGTTTTGTGTGCCAGTAATACATTTTAACGTTTTTAGAAGGTCTCTTTCTATAAGTCTATAATATATAACCAAACTATTGTTGTACGTAAAGTAAATAAGGTTTTTAAAGTGTTTAAGAAGCTTCATTTAAAATTAAATTAAAATGCAGAGCCCCCCAGCATGGTGGCCAGGTCCCAGGCAGTGAGTGTGCCACTGAAAGTCGGCTCGCGTGCCGCCTTCGACACCCGTGCCATAGGTTGCCTATCCCGTACTAACCTTTCTAGTATCACACATACTCTCCGCTTTGTGTGGTGTTACTTTCTTTTGTTTTATTTTGATTGTCCCAATAATAAAAATGAGATAGTACAATGCAATTGTCCTTCCAGCTCTATTGTACACCTGGAAAACATGGCAGATGGTGAAGGTACACAACAGAAAGATGAATGCATTCCAACAGTGTGCTTTCAGAAGAATCTTGTAAATTCATTGGACAGATTATGTAACCTGTGTGGAAGTGTTTTGCTGCATGGATCAGTAGACTGCAGACTTAATAATCAGACAGATGGCATGGTGGCTTGGCCATGCCATCAGACTATCTTGAGGTAGAAGCACAAGGTATGTCTCAAATTGGATCCTACCTGGAGGGAAGAGAAGGTGTGGAAGACAAAGAATTACCTATTGCAGGATAAGAGAAAAAGATGCTGCCACCATGGAGCCAACTTAAGATGGAGTCAAACATCTTGATCTGGACAGACTGCAAATGGACAGTGGACAGGTCACACTTTGTATGTCTACACTGGAACTGGAGGTATAATCGGCATCTTGGGTATAGATACCTGTGCTAGCTTTGATTGAGCTAGCATGTTAAAAATAGAAATGTAGCCACAGCAGTGCAAGTAGCAGGACAGGCTAGCTGCCCAAGTACATACCTAAAGTTTTAGATGGGATTGTATTTGGGCAGCTAGCCCATCCCAGTGCTTACACAATGGTTCCTCCTGTGTTCAGAATTAGGGATGGCTTTCAAAGCAGGAGAATATCAACATCAAAATGACTACATCACACATTTGTGTCCTGTTACAAGAAGCAAAGATACTTTTTCAATACACTGTAGAAACTACTCAGAACACAGACTTGTTCTGTCTGCCTGTTCCTACCCCCTTCCCATAGTCTTTTCATTTCCAAGGTTTCTTTATTCTCTCTCTTTCTTGCCCTCAGCCATTACAGGGGTGCTCACCTCTCTCTTGCTCTCCACTTCCTTCTCATTCTCCCTCAGCTCAATTAGTCCATCCATTATTGTTCCTTATCTGTCATCCAGTACCAAGACCCATCAATCTTATATCCCCAACCAGTTTTCCACTTATTTCAGCCCTATCAGTCCATCCATCTCTTTCCCTGGTGTCCACAAGCCTCACTGAACAATTCTTTTCATCATCCTGGACACTCTATTAAATGATCTGCTTCCCCAGACTAATCTAGTATCAGTCCCTGCTTAAGGACTCAGCCCATGCCTGCCCATCAGCAACCCCAATTCATCCTCTGGCCCCAGTCCTAGCTATACGCATCCTTTCCCTAATTAATCAACTGTCTGCTCCCCCCTCATACCTTCCAATCAACTAATTCTCTTCACTCCTCCCCTCACAACCCCTCACAAACTTCCATTCAAATCCCTACCCCTACCTTTCATTTTCCCCTCAGCCTCTCCAGTTACTTCTCTGGCCTCTAAAACACATTCTGCTCCACCAAACCCATCAATCCATACTCTGCCACCCCACAGCTCAATTATCCTCTGTGATGACCCACTCAATAAGTGATCCTTCCATACAGCATCATCCACCCAACCTTACCCCAACAGACTAATCACCTCTAGTAAGGTCTACACTGTGTTCCCCTTTCCCTAGTACCCACTATTCCACAAAACTGATCATGTGGTTCTTCTCTGACACCCCCTTCACAGCAAAATTGATGTCCTGTCCCCCTCCCACTTATTTGGATGGGGTCTTTACTCTCTGCCCCACTGGAAGGTCTCAGGCTCAATCTAGGATCTGTGGTTGTGTGAGGTGGGGAGGGGAACTATCTTGGGAGAGGTGTTCCCGTGCCTAGCCCTGGCAGAATCAATGGAGCATGTATCCTGCTCTCTATGCAGAGTCTCAGGAGTGTTCATTACTCAGCATGGGGGCAGTCAGAGCAGCGTTCTCCTCTCCTTAACATATGGCGAAGCTCCAGGCAATCAATGGAAGTCTGCTGAAAAGATGCAGCAGGCGAACCACAGAACAGTTGCAGCTCAAGGAGAGTTCACCAGATTTTGTATCAACTGGAGAGATGGGGTCTACACATACAAGCTTCTTACATCCAGGGAAACCAGGACAGTAGGCAGACTGGCTGAGCAGAAAGGAACTATACTTGGGAAACTGAACCAGTAGGTTTTCAGTTGCATAATCCAGAAATGGTACCTGAAACAAGTGAACCTCTTTGCAAGCAAATCTCTCCAACAGGGAAGATTCAGCATTTTGCTCCAGACATTGGCGTGCGTGCGTATGCATGCGCACGCGCGCACACACACACACACACGCACGAAAAGCAGATGTATTTTCATTCAAGTGGAGAGACCTGCATATGCAAGCCTTGCAACAGTGCCCCCCCCACAAAAAAAAAATCAGAGAAGATGAGAAAATTAGTGACCATTTCACAGTATTCTCATTTAGTATGAATGACAGTATCAGAATCCTCAGAATTCTGATTACTGCTGAGTAGCGGGTGTTGGAAAAAAAACTAATAAAAAGTTTTGTACTGCCACAATAAAAGGAATATAGAGCATTTTGTACAATTAATTTTCATATTTGATTTCAAAAAGTTATTTCTGAATGTACTTGGAACTGATGAAGAAATTCCAATGCACCACAGAATTCAGGGGTCCCATGCTGCATACTTCAAAGGATCCAACCACAGAATTTTGGTTCAGCATGCCACAGAGGACACGGCTAACAGCAAACCTTGGTACAACAACTGACCTTATCTTGGATGCTAGAGATATGAGTGAGGAAAATAAAGAATGTACATGTAGCAAATGATGTTGTGAGGAGAGTTTTCCCTATGTACTTCAAATTTTTAAGAATATTCATTATTAATAAACTAAAAAATATTTCTGCTGCTCAATTAACTAGTAACTTGGCCAGTTCGAATCAAGCAGATGTTGTGTGGGGGTGGAAAGAAATATTTACACCATGTCAGTATCTGGGCAAAATTTATTTGAATAATTTGGAAGTATGCAGAAACATGTTTTCCAGATTTCTGGAAGGGCTGAACAGCCTTGGCATGACTGGGACAGAGAAGGCGGCTTCAAATAAATTATTTAACATAGGTTCAACAAATTCTTTACTGTGAGGTCAGTGCTAGGTTCATACCAGTTCAAAATATCTCCCATTATAATGATATATCCTATATATTTCTTTTAGTCACACTAGCTAAAATATTGCTTCTATTCATTTCTAGGCTGCGGTTCCTTCAAAAAGAAGGATGGACTGCATTATAATTTTATTTTACAACAGCTGTAAATAAAAAGTATTAGGCTAGAAAGCTTCATTACTAGAACTGGTTCCACCAGTCTTTGGCTGTCCTTAATGAAGCTTTACATTCAGATTTGACTCTCCAGAACAAAAATGCCACTCACAGAGGAATTACTGAATTATTGTTGAAACGTGGCAGTAAGACATTTATACTTGCACACTGAAAAGAGCTTCCTGTTCTTTGGCTTGTTTTGTTAAATCACGTTTGCTGTGCAACAAAATGCAGACTAATGAGCATAAAAATGAAATGGTGCACATCTGCTTTTGTGTTTAGATTAGTGAATTGTGAGGTGAGATAACGAAGAAAGAACTTGATTGTGAGTGAGATAGATATTGTGGTGTCTGAGGTAGTTTTTGTTTATGATGGTTCATAATCTCACAAAACGGAGGAGTCTTCTATTGCCTGTTATTCAGCCATACATATGCAACATAGATCAATTAAGAACAATAATTCTTGTTCACATTGCTCAGTCATTTAAATATACTGGGCCAGATTCTGATCTCAGTCATATCAGAATAGAGTAACTCACCAAAGCAGTTCATATTGGTATAACTGAGATCAAAATCTGGCTCAATATATAGATACAAATAAATCTGAAAGTGAATATTTGCAAATAAAGAATGATTTTTTGAGAGTTGGGGGAAGAGGCAGGGCAGAATTGTTAGTTATGGATGGGAGAACTCAGGCAACTCTAGGATTTGGCAAGACCTTAGAATTCTTTTAAAATACTCTGTTTGGTGGAACATTTGAGAACATACACCTCTATCCCGATATAACGCGGTCCTCGCGAGCCAAAAAATCCTATTGTGTTATAGGTGAAACCGTGTTATATCGAACTTGCTTTGGCCTCGAGCATCTCCGTTATTAATAGTCAGCAAATAGCCCCGTCCCTTCTCTGACCGACCCCTCAGAACCCCCGACCCATCCAACACCCCCATCCCTAATCACCCCCAGGACTCCCACACTGAGCCATGCGCTGCACTGGGATGGGTGCTAGGACCCGGGGACCTGGCACACGGAAGCGCTCACACCTGCTCGACCACATCAGCTGGGGCAAACCCCACAGGGGCGGGGTAGGGGGAACTGGCCTGGCGGCTGCTGCCCTATCTACGGAGCACGCCCAGCCTGGTGCAGCAGCTGAGCCCGCGAAGGGGAGCAGGGCAGGCAGCCTCGCCCGAGGTGCCCACGTGCGCCTGGTCCCTGCCCCATGCCCATATGGTGCCAGGGTAGGGTGAGCCATCGGCGGGCGGCTCCTGCTGTGCGTGCCTGCACTCAGCCTGTCTCTTCTCCTCTGCAGAGCCCCATGCAGCCCGTCTCCAGTGATGATGCCGTGGCCAGCTGCCCGCCGGGGTGCATGGAGCCCCTGACTGCGGGCAGGTAGTGTGGCGCACTATGGACCCGGAGAGCTCGCCCGGCGCTGCTGAGAGTGGGGCGCAGCCTGCCAGCCAGGCCCGCTGTGTGCCGAGCCCTCCAGTGCCAGGACAGGGGCACCTGCACAGCGCCATCTAGGACGGGCACCTCTCCCTGCCCTGGATCCGCAACTTCCCTGCATGGACCTGTCTTCCCCAACTTCTCGGCGCCAGCTGGAGCCCGTGTGACATTCCTCTGCACTGCAGCTCCCCTCCTCAGGCTCTGGCTCCCCCTGCTCCCTGTCCTCTGACCACCCCCCGAGACCCTCTGCCTCTTATCGAACCCCTCTGCCCCGGCCTGGCACTCTTAACATGCCACTCAGAGCAGTGTGTCGGAGCCAGACATGCTGACGTGATGATCCGCCACAGTGCGCAGCCCCGCTCCCCAGAGCGCTGCTTTACCGCGTTATATCCGAATTCGTGTTATATTGGGTGATGTTATATCAGGGTAGAGGTGTATCTCAAATTCATTTTTATTCAGAATCCCCCAAACATGTTTTTTTCAAGCCAAACAGATCAGTTTACATCTTCTGGGATGAAATACAAACATGATTCTTTATTAC
Source organism: Mauremys mutica (assembly GCF_020497125.1). Classification (NCBI taxonomy): domain Eukaryota; kingdom Metazoa; phylum Chordata; order Testudines; family Geoemydidae; genus Mauremys; species Mauremys mutica. The sequence continues at coordinate 48,753,044 of NC_059075.1, forward strand.
ATCTCTCTCCTTAGGCTGGGCAGATTATACACTTTGGAATTGGCCTTTCTCTATCTAAAGTCCCACTCTTACTCTGGCCCTCTTTCACAATTGAGCCTGTGTTAGAACATTTCTAACACATATTCTCTAAAGAGTTTGGGTCAGTCTTTTTTCCTAACAGGCATGCTACAAAACCAAGCAGAAGATTATATATTGGATGATTTGGTTAGCATGACTTGAATAATATCCTTCTATCCCTCTCCAATGTCCAAGGATACCATACCAGAACCTTGGAAGCAATCACCACGTTTAAACACAGTGCTCACTATATTATTTCAGTAGTACTGTGGACAAGTCCTTATTTGCAGATTCCATACAACCCACCAACCCATCTATTTCCAAGGTTTATCTTTTTCTTCCGTATGGCCCTTTTCTTCCTCAGCTGTCAGATTCTCTCCTTTGTTTCCTTTCTTAAAATGAGTTACCTCCATGGCAATTTCCTGCAGTATCCTGAACAAATCTTATTGGATTAAGTTTAAGTATTTTTAATACAACGAATTCCTAAAATACAGATTTTTATGTATTATTGTAGGATGATATGTAATGTCTCTGGGGGTGGAGGAGAGACATGACTAATGTAAAAAACTTGGGAAGCATTATGAGCTTCAAAGGACTATTTGAAACAATGTAAACCTCCGGTTCTGCAAGAACTCAGACTTCTGACCATTCACCCTGAGTAGGGGACTTTTGCCTGCTGATCACCTGAGGACCAAACCAGAGCCCCTAGCTATATAAAGGAAGGACTCACAGATTGATGGAGTTCTGAGCTAACAGCTGTTATGAACTTGTGACCATGGAAGAAACTCTTGGTGTGGCTTGAAGGACTGATCATCTGCCAGAGTCCTTGTTGGAACTGGAGTGATGTCTGCTAAGCTTATTAGCATGCAAGTAAGTTCATCTATTGATTTTAGTATGTTTTCTCTGTAATGCTTCCACTTTAAGAATAACTGTGCCTGTTTACAAAAAGATGTGTGTAGGGGGGAGGGATAGCTCAGTGGTTTGAGCATTGGCCTGCTAAACCCAGGATTGTGAGTTCAATCCTTGAGGGGGCCATTGAGGGAAATGGGGCAAAAATCTGTCTGGGGATTGGTCCTGCTTTGCGCAGGGGGTTGGACCTGAGGTCCCTTCCAACCCTGATATTCTTAAATTCTATGAACTTATACCTATGGACAATTACACTGTTTATAGCCTCTCAGCAAAGCAGGCATGCTTAGGCAGTCTGGCTTGCTGGAGAATTCACAATGTAGACAGGGAACTGTGCAGCCTGGGAAAAACCAGGGTGTGGGGGGGGGTGAGTGAGAGAGACCACAGAAAGGTGAGGTAATGACTGAGGACGTGGGAGCCTAGAGTGGATGCCCTTGCTGAACCACAGCAGGGGAATGCAGCTGCCCTGAACTCCGAGACCACCAGCAGCCTGGAAGGAAATCCTATCTCCTTCAGATCTGAGTGTTAGAGAGGGACTATAAAGTTGGCTTGGGGACAGTAAGGTGGTGATACATGGGAAAACTTGTTTGGAGCAGCGGAAATCATAATGTTATCTCTGTGCTAAGCAGAGCAGGGACAACATAGGTGGAAAGAAAATCACTTCAGGGGAGAGAATACACTACAGGATAAAACAGAACATGTTACTACAAGGGATATAGCAAGAATCAGGAACTCTCCCCCCGCCTCCCCCCACTATCTCTGAACCAGAGCAACTGAATTAAAAATTGGCAGAGTACATTAAGTGCCGCTTCATTCAAACATCATTGAGATGTGTATGCAATTAATTACAATCCAACTTGCTTTCCTAATGTCTAGTTTATTTTGCGCTACATCCAAAAGCAGCATGTAAATGTACCTGAATCTTAGAAGTGTTAAAAGCTCTATTGACAGGATGATTCTATGCGAAGCATGAAAGCACCACCTCAGGTAATTAGTGTTTTCTAGTATTGGTGACCTACAATATGACTCATTACTAGAGCTGAGCAAATAATGGATTTTTTTTCAGTTCAGGGGCCAAACTGTGTGGGGGGGGGATCTTGAACAATTCAAACTGAAATTAAAAACAAATTAGGCAAATCAACAAAGTTAAAAAAATATTTTGTATCAACTGAAACATTTCCAGTTGACTCTACAATTTTGGGAGAGTATTCAATTGATTTTGAGTCAATCTAAATAAAACAAAGCCCCTTCATTTATATATGTTCATACCACTTGTGAAGAACCGACACATGAGAACACAATTAAGGATAGCATTGGCCTTACCTCAATTTTTTCCCATATAGTTTCATAATTGTCTTGGTGTTGTATATCTTGCATCAATTGTTGAATTAAAGCTGATTTATTTGAGGCTGAGGTCTCATTTTTCTCAGAGGACACAGTCACTACAGGCTTTCCTGGCTTGTCTTCTATGTATTTTTTAATGCAAGATGCAGGCACACAAAGCTCTTCATCTGAAAGAATGTCACTCAGAGGCCCAGATTCAATGCTGTCACCCAAAGAGGATACTATGTCACTTGAAGAGCTTGGTGAAACCCTACCCAAATTTTTGTGCTTCTTTTTAATCTGATATGTTGGATACATCTCAGAATCTGAGTTCATTTCTGACAGCTCCCAGTCATCAATGTTTTGAATGATTTCTCCTCTGGGTTTCTGTGGCAGCAGTTTTGTTAAATTTTCTAACTTCAAAGCCAATACTTCAGTCTGTTTGAGGTGTGATGGAAGTGCTAAATATTCATCGGAACCATACCAGGCCTCAACAACTTTACCATTTGTATTATCATAACTTGGTGATGATAGGTAACTCTTCTTGCTCCTATTTCTTGGAAGAACAGGTGAGGAGGAGATAACAGGTCCTGAGTCAGTTGAAGATGCACTTTCTTGGCTATGAGTTGGTGAACTAGATTGTTCATTTTTACTTTGGGACTGGCCATTCAGTTCTCTCTGATTGCAGGTATCAGATGATGTGGAAACAGAATCTGTTTTTGTACCTCCCATGGACTGAGAGTTACAGGAAGGAATTCCATTTTGTAGAGCTGAGCTCCCTTTTTGATTCACCTGCGTTGCTGAAGCTGTGTTAGGTATACCCACAGGTGTCCCGCATGATGTCACCTTCTCAGGAGTATCATGTGATTTTTTGTGCCTTGGCTTTTCTTTCCAAATGTAACAATTAGACTTACCTAGACTTATGGAACTTTCCTTAAAGTGATTGTTTATTGTGTACTCAAGGCTTCTATCACCTATTTTATGTAAGCAGTCATATGACTGACTGACAGCAGATGGACTGTCATTGTAAGATGATTGTAAAGCCAAGCAAAGCTTGGATCTGTCTGGTGGATCTAATAATGAGGGTGTACTTCTACTCATTTCAGTCTTTAAACTAAGAGAGGTGGGTTTTTTTACATCACTGACTTCCATATCATCTTTAAGCACTTCTTCTTTTAAAAACAGACCTCTTTTTGGCAATGTAGGCTGTGTGGGAGAATCCTCATTGTAGTTAAAGCAGTCTCTTATTGACCTCTTGGGAGTTGAGTTTTCACAGTGTGGATGCTGTTTGCTTTTTGCACCAAGATGGTGCAATGGATTGTATTCGTGTTTCTCTAAACTGGAAACTGGTTTTCTGTCATCTGATAAAATGCCATCTTCAGAGCACGATCCTGTACAGAGAGGTGACTTCCCAGAAGGAGAAAACAGTGAAAGCTCAGGTGATGTGTTGCTGTCTTTGCTTTCTCCTTTATCTTCTGTTGAAAGAGGTAAATGGGTTTCTTTCACATTAATGGCTTCATTGCACTTGGAAACAATGGAATCAGTTGCTACTGCAAGTAATCCTACACTTTTGATAAGCTCTGGAAAGTCTTTTTCCATCTCCCTGTGGTTCCAAGATTCAAGTGGTTTTGCATTAGCTTGACTGGAGGTCATGTCACCCAGGGCACCAAGCAAATCCTCACTCGGGCTGTAGTCAGACAGTTCAAATGCAGTAATACCACAATCCAGGGACAAGTAATTTTGAGAGCACTTGATAGTTAACTGTCCTGAGTCATCCACTTCAGTTAAAGAGTCAAGACGGTCCTGAAACAAAATAAATAATAAATACCTTTTAAAAAGGGATTTCAGTTTTAGTACTATTAGTAACTATTCACTAGATGAATTCTTAAATCCAGTATACTAAAGGTCACAAATCCAACCAGTGGCAATGTATTCTTATCTACAATCTAGAAAAGCAGTTGTTACTGGACTGTCAAAGAGCTTTGTACAGTACATTGTGAGTGAGTGAACTGTTCTACAGTATTTGGGAATAAAAGCACAGCAGAATGGCCAAGTGTTAATCTGCACGTAGAAATGTTTAAATCCTACATGATATCACCCTGCAAATTGTAACTATCCTGAAGAGATACTGCTCGCCATTGTCATGGCATGGATATGATTGTTATTGTGTTTGCAACTAAAAATCAAAGTCTCTGTCATATTCATCCACAGAAAAACCAATGCAAGAGGGAAGAGGAACCCCGAAACGCCACAAAATGGACCTCATTGAATCTCCCAGTGCTAGTCACCTTGAACGGGAGGGGATTTGTGGGGTCAGAGTGGGCAAGGGGTGGAAAGCATCTGTGTCCAAACCTGGTGAAATCTGTTGTCATAAACAGATAGTTAAGGGTTAAGGTCTCTTTTACCTGTAAAGGGTTAACATGTAGTACCTGGTGACCACCTGACCAGAGGACCAATCAGAGATAAGATTTTTTCAAATCTCTGTGGAGGGAAGCCTTTGTCTGTGTGAGAACTGTTTTTGGATTTAACAGAGGACAGTCATGTCCCCAAGTTCTCCTGGAGTAGTTTCTACTAATTAATAGTGAGTATTAATTAGAAAGGCGAATTAGTCTTATGATTTGATTTCTATATTTGCAATTGTGTGTTTGCTAAAGGAAATGCTTTATTCCTGTTTGCTGATATTGCTTTTACTGAGAAAAGGGGGAGAGGGGATTCTCTCCAGAGATTGATAAGGTTATACCCTATGAGGGTCCAGCTTGGGCTCATAGAGATTCTGTATTTTTCTTTTTATTCTTTAATAAATTCTTTTCTTTTCTTTGGACTTGGTTAATTCCTTCCCTTGGGGAAATTCAGGGGAAGGGGAGGGGGAAGTGGGCTGCTTCCCTGTGTGTAGAGATTCAAGGCGTTTGAATCCAGGCAACTCTGTCTCCAGAGCAGGCTGGAGAGAGGGAAGAGGGGGGGGAGGTTCCTCCTCTGTGAATTGATCTGTGTTCCCAAGGGGGGAAACAGGGGTGTCCCGGCCCACAGAATTGACCGGGTGGTGGCAGCCGAAGGGGAGACCTACCCTAGGATTTTGGGGTGGGGGAAGACATGCGGGTCCTCACTTTGAAACCGCCCAGTTTCAAGTGAGGGTAGACTCCTGACATGGTGGCAGCGGTGGGATCGAACCCATTGTTACAAGGAGTTTTTTTCAGCTAGGCTACGCTGAAGGGAGCTATTCTCTTCTTCTAGAGCAGGAAAGCAACCTGACAGAAGAGGGAGTTTACAGTTTCAGCCAGGTTGGCTGGAGGGAATTAAGTTCCAGCAGGCTTTGTTGGAAGCAGTTTTCTTCTGTTTGCTTGAGGCAGCTTGAGGAAAAGGCAAGTTTCAAGCAGTTTTCAGGGTTGGTAGGAGTTTTTTTTTCTCTGCTGGCTATGCTGAGGAAAAACTCTTCCCTAGAGGTGTGTCCTTCCTTTGTGATATCAGGTATCACTCAGGATTCCTAAGGTGGGGGGAAGTGCTCGACAAAGTACATTCCCATCCAACAGGGAAAACAGGTTTGGGGGGGGGAGACAGAAACCCTCCAGCCAGATTTTTTTTCCCTGTGTCTTTTCAAATCCTCTGGAGCCAGGGAATACAAATCTCTGAGAGGATTTACTACACTTTTCTGCAGGTACTAAGTAGCACCAGCCGCTCAGCTGGGCTTATTAGGAAAATTGTTTTTTGGAAACAGATTTTCAGCTGGGTTTAGCTGAGGCATAAGGTTTCTAACAGGCTGTGTTAGAAAAGGATTTTTTTCCTTCTTCTTTTCTTTTTTCTCCTTTTTTTTCTTTCTGTCTGCTTAAAAACAGCTAGGAAAGAGGTGCAAGTTTTTCTAGGAGGCTTGTTAAAAAGGACCCCCACTGTGAGGTACTTAGCAAGTGCTACAAACAGGACAAACCAGTTTTTTTGGGTCTTCTCAGTATATCAGCAAACAGCAACTACACATTTGCAAATGAAAAGGTTTTGTTTCTTTTCTATTCAGTCTCTCGGGAATAGAGAGGGTTAGGAATTGGGGAAACCAATTCCCTGACTGCAAAGGGGTGTGGCCAGCACCAAAAAGCAACACCAGCAAGCCACACATAAAATTCACTGACTGCAGAGGGGTGTGGCCAGCACCAGAAGGCACTGTTCCCCATCCCAAGAAATTTCCCACCTACATGGCAGGTGAGGACACTGAGGCCTTCTTCAAAAAGGTTAAAAGGACCTGCCATGGGTACAGCATCCCTGAAGACCAGTACAAGGACTGGTCAGGAAAAAGGACTTTTGCTGTCTATTACAATTATTCCATCCCCATGCTACTGGGGGAAGACTTGGCCAACCATGTGCAGCTGGCCAAGAGTGGGGGAGTGGTCACCCGCGGCCAGGCCAAACAAGCAGGCACTCCCATCCCTGTTCCTGAGCCATCCACCAGGACCCTGTCTGTGTTACCAGAGACCCAGACAGAGGTGGTGAAACCGGATCCCATGCCAACAACTACAGCAGCCATAGTACATCCAGTCCCAGGACCGGAACTGGAAAAGCAACCAGCGGCAGAACCAGCGCCAGCACTGACGCCAGCGCTTGCAACTCCACCGCCAGGGGGCGCCAACGGGCCTAAACTGGCATAAGCAGCAGACAACTCTACCCAAGAGGCTCAGCCAGAGCCTGAAATATCACCTTGTGCACCAGCGGAAAGCGGTCCACAGTCAATAAAAACAACCTCATCACCTACATCGCTCCCAGAGGAACTGGTGTCTCCCGCCTCAAGGGAACAGTTCCAGACTAAGCAGGAAGCCGATGACAGCCTTAAAAAAGCTTTGGGCGGCGGCACGAAGCAACCCACCGCCTCTCAGCTCTTCTACCCAATTCCAGTTTGTTGTAAAACAAGGACTTTTATATAAGGACATTCTTTCTGGTGGACACCAGGAAGGCCAGCATCCTCAAAGACAGTTGGTAGTTCCAACTAAGTACTGGGACAAGCTCTTAAGCTTGGGCCCTGACATCCCAGGGGGCATTCTGGGGTCAACAAAGCAAAAACAGGTTAAAAACATTCCTTCCACTGGGAGGGGATGGGCAAGGACAATGCCAAGTATGTCCGCTCAAATGCATACAAAGTGTTCTTCAGTGTCAAAAATCTTGTTGTTTACATACTTAGTAGTATATGTAATAGTGCATGGGTTGTTTATCTGTTTGTGTTACAGTGCTAGGAGGAAATCACCACCAGTAGTTCCCACTGTTGGCGATTTGGGGGGCGTGTCATAAACAGATAGTTAAGGGTTAAGGTCTCTTTTACCTGTAAAGGGTTAACATGTAGTACCTGGTGACCACCTGACCAGAGGACCAATCAGAGATAAGATTTTTTCAAATCTCTGTGGAGGGAAGCCTTTGTCTGTGTGAGAACTGTTTTTGGATTTAACAGAGGACAGTCATGTCCCCAAGTTCTCCTGGAGTAGTTTCTACTAATTAATAGTGAGTATTAATTAGAAAGGCGAATTAGTCTTATGATTTGATTTCTATATTTGCAATTGTGTGTTTGCTAAAGGAAATGCTTTATTCCTGTTTGCTGATATTGCTTTTACTGAGAAAAGGGGGAGAGGGGATTCTCTCCAGAGATTGATAAGGTTATACCCTATGAGGGTCCAGCTTGGGCTCATAGAGATTCTGTATTTTTCTTTTTATTCTTTAATAAATTCTTTTCTTTTCTTTGGACTTGGTTAATTCCTTCCCTTGGGGAAATTCAGGGGAAGGGGAGGGGGAAGTGGGCTGCTTCCCTGTGTGTAGAGATTCAAGGCGTTTGAATCCAGGCAACTCTGTCTCCAGAGCAGGCTGGAGAGAGGGAAGAGGGGGGGGGAGGTTCCTCCTCTGTGAATTGATCTGTGTTCCCAAGGGGGGAAACAGGGGTGTCCCGGCCCACAGAATTGACCGGGTGGTGGCAGCCGAAGGGGAGACCTACCCTAGGATTTTGGGGTGGGGGAAGACATGCGGGTCCTCACTTTGAAACCGCCCAGTTTCAAGTGAGGGTAGACTCCTGACATCTGTGATTTCTGAAACCCATGGATACAGAAATATCCACATAAGAGTGCTGCTCCTCCAAGTCACTCCACAGGCCTCCTACTGATTGTCAGCATGGATCTTCCAGATGTCAACTTGCCATTGGCAGAGTTTGCCCACATTTGCACAGTAGCAGCTGCTGATTGAACCTAGCTTCATGTAGCATTAACTCCTGATGACATATCCACTGGGATAGCCGCAAGGTTAGCAGAGGACAGTACTGCGACCAGAAGCTGTGGCTGTGTCTACAATACCCTCCTTCCACACCCTCCAGCCACAATCCCCTAAATAACAGTCCTCCCTTTCTCAGAAGCTGAGAGAACAATCCTGATGGAGCACTAAGATTTTAAGCGTCCAGACAAATTTGTGTATAAAAAAATATTTAAGAGGGTTCTGAAACTTAAGTGGAGCAGGCAAAAAAAGGAAAGATTTTAGGATCTAGAAGCAGCCTGACATACTAGCAGTCACAGCAAAATTACATTTGGTTTACAGTTTGTTATTTACACCTTGTTTTATAGCTAATTTAGGGTTCCAGCATCTAGGCAGGAGTCAGCTATCTCCCAATTTCAATGTATATATTCAAATTTGAATAAGTACCTCAAAATCATAGGTCCAAATTCTGTTCTTATTTACTCTACTCTATATCGGGTGTAACTCCATTGAAGTCCACTATTTAGATCAGTAAAGATGATAAATCACTCCAGCTAGGTAAAATTACAAAAAGAAACTAAAAAAGCCATGAAAGCAAACATTTGCTCGAGTGCTGGCATTAAAGTGCAAGGTACTATTTAAAACATGCCATCATGTCTCTGCCTCACAGTAAAAGCTACTTCAACAAATGATCCTCACTAATAGTCAAAACAGCTGCAGTCTCAACAAAAGAGTAGCCTCATGATTTGCCTCCTACCTTGAATACTGCACAAGACTAGTTTTGGAGTCCCTTAATCAATAAAGACACAGCAATTCAATCATTAAATTGTTAGGTCCACAACAAATAACGCTTGTGTTAGCCAAATAAATAAATAAAACAATAATAAACACTTTAAAACCTTTAAGTTAAAATGTTTTTTGTAGAAAATTGGTTTGGAAGATTTTTATCTGTAACCTAAATCTGTGGACTTTTCTTAAAATCTTTTATTGTGTGCGTTCCTGTCATGTGAAGGGCCAATCCAATGAATGGTAAGTCATGAAACTGGTGTGCCTGCATTATTTATGAACAATGTTGTATAAAGTCATTAAAATATGTATGATGAGGAGGTCAAAGAGCAATATTAACTAGCTTAAAATGTATAAAGCAACTGCTGGAAACATACTCAAATTGTTAGGATGGGAAATAGGTGGTATGCTTGTGTGGTTCCATGCTATCATTAGTAGAACCCTGCAAATCTGCGGATATGCACTTTATATCCATGGATGTGGATGTCCGCTTGATATCCAGGGATGTAGATATCTGTGGACCATGTTTGTGGATCGTGGATCGGATGCAGATACAAATTTTGTATCCGCACAGGGCTCTAATAATTAGTCATCCATTTTATTAAGCAATGTTTAATTTTTAGTTTTAAAAAACAATAAATCACTGCAATTTAAAACATTTTGCCTTTCTTTACAACTGATCAGCAACAGCAATCCAAGGTCTAGCAATATAGAAAAAAATAATCTCTTAATGGGATACCATTAACCTGGAAACCCATTCCACTCTGTAAAATTAGTACCTACTATTGTTACATGCAATCCTTATCATACTGACAGACAGGACCGGCTCTACTGTTTTTGCTGCCCCAAGCAGCGTGCCGAATTGCTGCCGCGGACGGCGGTGGTAGTCCGTGTGCCATTAGGGCGGCATGCATATTTCCGCAGTGGTGGCAATTCGGTGGCAGCTTCTGTCTTCAGCTGCTGCTGAATTTCCACCACCACGGAAACGCGCGTGCCGCCCTAATGGCACATGGATGGCCCTCGCCATCCGTGGTGGCAATTTGGCGCGCTGCTTGGGGGCAAAAACACATGGGTTGCCGCCCCTTGCAGATTGCCACCCCAAGCACCTGCTTGGGATGCTGGTGCCTGGAGCCGGCCCTGCTGACAGAAATCACAGAAATAACTTATTGGTCTCTATCTTATTTATTTACTTGTCTTATGGATTTGATAGCATTTTAGGTATAGTAGGGTCACTGTTTTGTTGATGGTTAGTTGCACTTCCTGTCTTGTTATGGAAGTACAGACTAGGATGGCCACTGCCCAGATAGAGGCCGCTACCCCTTTAAAAAAGTCTCATTCTGGCCTCCCTCAAGCTCAGTCTAGGCAAACACAATAAGTGGCTTTTGTGAAGCCCAAATGTATGTAGTAAGATCACAGAGCTGGTCTGCTGCAACCAAACCCTTGGTGGCTCTATTTATAGTCCTGGATCATCTCTCCCTGGGTAGGTGGGAAGAGTCCTAAGCATCCCAAAGGCCTCTTCTGGCTACTCAGGTTGCAGCCTCTTCTCTAAGGGAAAAAATCTTCCCCTCAGCCAGGCCCTTTCTTTCTGAGGGGGAAGTTTCTATAGCAGATGTAATCAGATCCAGTTGGGGCACTTCCTGCTTCTTACTGCAAGAATTAAATCCTTCCTTAGGCCTGGAGATCATAGTTACAGAAACCCTTACCACACTCGAGCCTCAGCATCATGGCTTCACTCCCATTCACTCCTCTGGATGTGCTCATGGGCGTGCCTTACCTTAGAACTTGCAAGAAAGTGTTCAAAGCTGAAACTGAATTTGAAATAGCAGCAGGTATGTGTACAGGCAGGAGGGGGTGGGGAAGAAGGTGGCCCTGGACATGTTTGATGGTATTGGTTTTAGAACCCCCCTCCTCTGTTGCAAAGACTTTTATATACATCAGCCACAGAGTAGAGAAACTTTTACAATTTCTTATGAAATATCTTCATACTTTATCAGAAACTTGTGTTATCTGAAATTAATCCATTTAATACATTATAAGTCCAAAAGGGACCATTCTGATCAACTAGTTTGACCTCCTGCATAACACAGGCCATAGAATTTCATTGTATAAAGCCCATTAAAAAAAAATTGAGCTAGAGTATATCTTTTAGAAAAACATCAAATCCTGATTTTAGGGCTTCAAGTGATGGAGAATCCATCACATTTCTTGCTAAGTTGTTCACGTGGTTAATTACTCTCACTATTAAAAATGTGCACCTTATTTCTATTTCAAAAACATTTGAGTTGACAAGGTCTCTTTAAATCAATTAAGTAACCATACTTACTGAGCAAAAGGCAATCCAGTTAAGTGCATCTATATTAATAAGCCTATTAAATTGGTACAAACTTTGCATGCATTAGAAGAAAGTGTGATTGGAGTTGGGCTGCAGGAATGTTGCTAACACAAATAGCAATTTGTAGACTACACTTTCAAAAAGAAACTTTAACGTGGCCTGTGAAACTGTGGATAAAAATTTTCCATGCCTAAGGTTTGCGACTACAAAGACAAATTCCATGTTTTGATTTACACATGCAAATGAACTTTTCACACACAGATCTAGAGTTGAGCATGAGTTCAAAGTTTTGATTTGGATACGAACTTCTAAATTACAGGGTGACTAGATCAGATGTTTGAGGTCAAAAGCACCTCTGCACCAATCTGAGTGTATCTGTGGGGAAAATGTTAGGCTTGTGGGAAATATTGCCTGCTATTTTAAAGGATGTTTTTGAAAAGTTGGTCCTATGATCCTACACTTATTTGAATCTGGTTCAACCACAATGGATGTCATCTGAAGAAACTTAAGATGAGAACATCTATTCAATTAGCCTCAAGTATATTTGGCTGCATTGGCAATCGTTTGTATGAAGTGCAAACCACCCTAGCAATTTTTAAACTAGTAGCTGGGTAGATGAGTTTAAATTCTCTAGTATGACTAGGGATTCATGTTACAAAAGTAAACAACTGTATTTATTTCTCATACCTCTTTTGTCTCCTCAGAAAACGCTTGCAGAATATCAGTCTGCCTGGTGTAGTTTCCATTGGCATCCTGTAGTCCCTGTAGGATGCGTTCCCTCAGAACCAGAACAGAAACACGTAGCTGGTGCCAGAGAAGCTGCACTGTATGTATATCGACTATCACATTGACAGAGTAAGACAGAAGCTTCAGGGAAAACTCTGTCTCTAACAGAGCATGAATTTGTTCAACGTGATCAGATATATCTTCACATATATCCTGTAAGAGAAAAGAAAAATATACTTTTAGCTATAGGCATAGGCTCTATAAGGATCATCTCTACTTTTTGGCTAATGCAGAAAATGCGATTTTAGATAGGGAGAATAATGTAATACATACATACAGGATTCTCTATTTTTTATTTATAGCAATGCTACAACAACTGAACAAGCAGCTGTCCTATTTGGCAGGAGTGTTCACTGAGTACAGAGATAGCATATAATAAGTAAAGATGGCACAACAAGATCATATGAATCATAGATAGAAAAACAGCACTATAAAGATGTCATCTTAAACCATAGCGATTACAATGCAAGTATTAAGATGGACCCAACTGATCTCTATTCTTGATTTTTTTTTTAAAAATCAGAATGTAAGGAATTTCATTTGTGCCATTCCCAACAAAATAGGTATAAACAGAGTTGCCATTTTAAATCAGTAAGAATCTAGATATATACACAGTATTTTATGCAGCAAAGAAAGGGTTAAGTCATCAGCAAGCTGATCAGGTATATTAATGTGGGTAGAAGACATCCTATGATGTCCAATTAAAGATTTACCCTTTTGCTTACTGAAACAACTTCCAGTAAATTATACAGCACAATGGATTTCACTGACTCTAAACTACAGATTAATGGCACATTCATTGTGAAAGACCCATTTAGAGAGTTTATCTGGACTAGGATTTAAAGGTGCATTGTCAGAATGTGGCAAGCAAAAAGGCAAATGTAGACAAATCAGTGAGTACTTTTAACATAAGCAATGTTGAACTCCTTGGCTAACAGGAGTTCTGAGTATGCATTGCCTTGTCTGGACTTTTATAACAGGTTAGTTAGCTTCTAACACAGGGGTGGGCAAACTTTTTGGCCTGAAGGCCAAATCTGGGTATGGAAATTGTACGGTGGGCCATGAATGCTCACAAAATTGGAGGTTGGTGTGTGGGAGGGGGTGAGGTGGGGGCTCTGGGGTGGGACTGGGCATGAGGAGTTGGGGATGCAGGAGGGTGCTTCAGGCTGGGACCGAGGGGTTTGGAGGGCAGGAGGGAGATAAGGGCTGGGGCAGGGGGTTAGGGCATGGAGGGTGGTCAGGGGTGCAGGCTCTGGGTGGCGTTTACCTCAAGCAGCTCCCGGAAGCAGTGGCATGTCCCCTCTCCGGCTCCTACATGGAGGCACGGCCAGGCGGCTCTGCGCGCTGTCCCATCTGCAGGTGCTGTCCCTGCAGCTCCCATTGGCTGTGGTTCCTGGCCAATGGGAGCTGCGGAGGTGGCGCTTGGCACAGGGGCAGCATGCAGAGCCCCCCGGCTGCCCCATGTGTAGGAGCTGGGGGTGGGGGGCTTGCTGCTGCTTGCGGGAGCCGCACTGAGCAGGGCAAGCCCTCGACACTGCTCCCTGGCTGGAGCGCCAGAGCAGGGCAAGCCCCGGACCCCACTCCCTGGCGAGAGCTCGAGCACCAGATTAAAATGTCTAAAGGGCTGGATGTGGCCCCTGGGCCGTAGTTTGCCCACCCCTGTTCTAACACCATGCCTTTAAATCCGGTCAAGATAAATCCAAATTTCAGCGTTAGGATTCAGAGGGATGTGGGTAAAATTAAGCAATCATGATCAAACACAGGATTGGTTTAGTCTGAAATGCTTGCAAGGTGAGTGTGGGCTGTCAAACCAGCCCACATGGATAGGGCCAAAAGAATATGACCCAGGAGACTGCTAGTGTTTTCAGATGCAGGCGGTTTGGTGATCACACACAGGGATATCCGGTACAATTTACTGGAGCTTTTTAGGGATGGAGTGTACTTGCTGGATGCGGAGGCTGACACTTGGCTAAGGAACCTTAAGGATTGGATTCAGGAGGAAACAGATACCAGGTCGTGTGGGTGGAGGTGATTGCTGAGGCCACCAGGGGCCAGTATCTTATGCAGATAAAGGCTAAAAAAACTAGCTACCAGAGGTAAATGAGACCTGGGATTTTAGTTTGTGAATCTTGTACCTGTAAGGGGAGACCTGAAATCTTCATAGACTAAGGGTCCCTCTTGGTATCACCCACACCCACATGCATGAGTGGAAGGTTAGAGGACTCAGAAGTGAGCTGGAGTCTTGGGGGGTAGGCAGAAGGGTGTAACCCAAATTATTGGTTCTATAGTGGGAGTCCTGTAACCCTGCACTGGACCCAGTTAAACACTTGGTATGTGAGATGGTGGGTATATACCACCCTTACCCAGTGTTAATTAAGTTACAGTTAAAATTAAAGTTAAAATCCATTCCACTGTCTGTCTTTCATTCAACTGCGTGTTCTAAGCAAATTAGATTAAGAAACATCCCAATTTTTGCAGCATGTCAGACTTGCAACTAATCAAAACAGTTGTCTTGGGACCTGGTATTTATTTTGGTCTTCATTAATATTTTTGTTTTAATAGTAGCATAGTGATGTAAGAGGCAAAGCAGAGCCTTTCTGCATTGACAGTATGTAAAATCATCTGTATCAGTTTAGATCTGATGTTTATAATTTAAAGTAAAGCTAACTTCACAATGGTGTTAGGTGCACGGGGAAATAACGTGGGCACTATTTAAAACATAATTTTTAATAACAATATTAATAAATGAAACCAAATTGCCTTGAACTGTATTAAAAATTGTTTTAAGTAGCAATCAATAGTTCAGTATTAGCCCTTGAGAAACAATTAAGGTTAGAATACTGTCAACAGCAACTTGGACTATAGTATCAGAGGGGTAGCCGTGTTAGTCTGGATCTGTAAAAGCAGCAAAGAATCCTGTGGCACCTTATAGGCTAACAGACGTTTTGCAGCATGAGCTTTCATGGGTGAATACCCACTTGCATCCGAAGAAGTGGGTATTCACCCATGAAAGCTCATGCTGCAAAATGTCTGTTAGTCTATAAGGTGCCACAGGATTCTTTGCAACTTGGACTATGTTATTGTAATAGCTGGCTCGGGCCTAAATAAAACCTCCTATGGGCAATACCCACAGAAAGGCCAGAGATTAGCATAAGGCCTCCTGGAGTTTCAAGGAACATGGTTTCTCGGCTGCCTTGGGGTGGGGATAATATCTGTTCTACTTTATGCTCAGCTATCTTGTTCTATCATCGGGCAACCATATTCACAACAGTACAAAAAAATAGATTGATTGACTATACTGGGAGTTGCAAATGCTTAGAATCTCTGAAAACTGGGTTGAATGTTTTCAGTTTGGCAAAACAAATACCCTTGCTACTGTACCACTGCCAGGCCAAAATAACTAAAAACTTAAAGGTTGATCCAAAACCAAGACTCCCAGGGAATTAATAGGCTAACCCAAAACTTGTTTTAGGTCTTGTCTACATATACATTTGCATCACTTTAACTCAAGGTATGTTTTCAAACCAATTTAATTAAATTGGTGCAAGTTTGCAGGTATGTATTCTGAACTCTCTTATGCAGATAAGGCATATTGGTTTTAACTTAAGGTATGGTTTAAATTGATGTAGTTAAACTCATAGGTGCTGGAACTAGGGGTGCTGCCACACCATCTGGCTTGAAGTGGTTTCCATTATATACAGGGTTTACAGTTTGGTCCAATGGCTCTGAGCACCCCTACTATACAAATTGTTCGAGCCCCCTGGTTAAATTTATGCAAAATCTTGTATAGACACTTTTATTCCATTATATATCATGCTTGTTTGGTTAAGTTCAGGTCAATTAGGAACTGATTTATGCTAAACCAAAGCAAGCTACTTTTAAACCAAAATGAATGTCCACACAGTCTTTGCACCAGTTTAACTAAACTGGTTTCAAATTATACCTTAAATTAAGCGGTGCAAGTTTCTCAGTTAAACCCTAATAAGGGCTGGTCTAAGAACAGTTTAATTTGATTTAGGGCTTGTCTACAAGGGAAAGTTGCACAGATTTAATTTAAATTGATTTTTTTAAAGCAACGTAGATTTGGTTTACAGTGGCTCATTTTGGTTTCATTTACATATTGCTCACTGGTTCCCAATCAACTTAAGCTAAACTGAAATAAGAATGTCCACACAGGAGTTTGCATCAGTTTATCTGAACTGATTTAAAAGCACACTTTAGGTTAAACCTGTGCAATTTTGTTATATAGACAAGCCCTTAATTTAATCCAGTAAAAAAATAGGTTAAACTAAACCAAAGTAAGGGACTTTTAAACCGAAATAAGAGCATCCACATAGGAATTTGCACCTGTAGTGTATCTTACTTGGTTTAAAATACAAATTTAAACCAAACCAGATATGGCCTTAGAGTCCATCCATTAATGCTATGCACCATATTAAGAAGAACAAAATAGCCTAAGTGATACCATCTAAATAGCTACTTGAGGCTACACCAAAATATTATTTACATTTTCAAATTACTATTGGAATGCCCAATTGGAAAGCATGATTACACTTTATTCAGAGCTTTAAAAGGATATTAAAAATATTCAATTATTTTATTTATATGAATTCCCATACACGTCCCTGAATAACTGGTTAGTTAAAGTTTTCTTCTATTTTACTATAAAACAGTTTAAATGATTGCATGACTTCATAAATTAGAATTGTAAATGTGTTTAGCTTGACTTCTGTTGGACTACTCATGTGCATAAAGTTAAGCATGTGTGTTTGCACAATCATTTTCCTACATCTATGTAAATCTGTGATGAGGTGGATTAGGTCTGGAGGCCCCCTGCTGGAGGCCTCGTGGCCCTGCCTCATTCCGCCCCAGAAAAGAGCAGAGGAGAAGTCCTTCAAGCAGCCTAGATTGGCTGCAGGGAAAGCAGCCAATCAGAGGGGCTGCTGGAATGGCCAGTCAGGGGACAGGAGAGCCATATAAAAAGCAGCAGCAGAGCCAGAGCAGTCAGTTGCTGCCTGGATCTGGTAGAGAGAGGACCAGGTTTCTGGCTGGCTAGAAGAGCAGCAGGTCCATGGACAACTCGGTGCGGGCAGGGCTGAGCCCAGGGAGGGCTACTGAAGACCAGCAGAGCTAAGATGGAGCTCCAGGCTGTTTGCGGGGCCTGAGCCAGGACTGAGCCCAGAACCTACCCAGACCAAGTGAGGGTACTGTGATGGGCCCTGTTGGACAGTTATAGAGAGCAGTGTCTCCAGGAAGGAAGCCTTGGTGGAAGATAAAGATGGTATACCCTGAAAGGGGCTTGTTTGTTCTGTTCCACCTACAGTGTATGTGACTTGGCCAGAGAGCTGAGTCACTGACGACCTGCTGAAGAAACCATCAGACCAGGGAGGAGGGGGAGCTCCAGAGGTGGGTGCCACCTTGTTCCAAGAACTAAGAAACAGCAGGCTAACGCCCAACCAGAAGGGGGCACTCACAAAAGGCAGGTGCCAACCCCATTACAAAATCTATATCTCAATATGTGCATACATATAAATGTGAATTTTGTAATATAGTTAGGAATTCATAAAACAGTCAGCAGAGAAGTGATGCTCAGAGCATGTAACATAATGTAACTTGGATGCATCCTTTCAACTGAAATTCCTGTATGCTATTATGAAGCAGAATGAAATGAAAGCAACTCTTACACCTACTGTATAGCAAAAGAAGAAAATATAAAAAGCAGTTCAGGAACAGTTAAAAATATTTTAAACTTTTATTTTTTTATCTAAGGAAAGCCCAAATCCTGATAATTTAAAATTGTAATAAAAATTCAACCTTATAAACTTCCCCCCAGACGTAAGGAAGAATAAATAAATACTGACAGGATATTTAGATTTTTTTTTGGCAGGCTTCAAATAATGTATTGAAGATGTGCCAATGAATCCAGAGCATACTAACCACAATACAATCAGAACTGTTTAGAACCATATTTCACACAAGACATTTCCTTAAGAGCTACCTTTCTTTTTATTCAGGCCACCAGCTTGCATTGGTTTCAAGGTTTTGAACTAGAGCTTTACACAACCTAACAAAACTTTTGGTCCCTATATGCAATTTCTGGCATGACTAAAGACTTCAGAAACTTGTGCACATTTGAGCAGAAGCAGAGTTTGTCTTGCTTGTTTGTTTTGGTTTATTTAAAAATTCATTAAAAAGATTTACATTTTCCTGGAACGGTCAAAAAAAAATCAAAACCTTTTTATTAAAGCTCAGCTACAGGCTACCCAGAGCAGCGCCACAGCCAAATGATACATGTATGAACAAGGTAACTAACTCAGTCTACTTCCCCCTGATGTATCAAACAACGCTTGTTGCCTGGCTATACCGAAAGAAAGACAGGAGACATTTGACATGGGTTTAATCAGGTCACAACTTTAGATTCTGGGACTACCCAGCAGATAGAAGCGTACAGTGCAGGTAACCCCATGTTTTTTCCGTAATAACCCAGGGGCTCCCACCAGCTCCCCCTCTTTTTCCATCCAGGTCCCTCCAGCAAATCCATTGCTGGGACCTGACCATCCACCACCCCTTATAGACGGGTTAAGGTGGGCTATAAGAATGGGGGATTGGCTCCCAGCCATAGCTGTCACAAGAGTCCCCAATCAACCCCCATTTGCTCCTGTAATGAACACCTCTTTTTAAGTCTTTTTCCAAGTCATTTATCTGATCACTGTATACCTTTCCTATGGAGCACCTGAACTGGACATTCGCCACAAGGAGGCGCCAGCAATTAGCTTGGCTGCCTCCTCCCCAACCCAGTGGGTTTCCCAGACATCTTTTACTGCTTCTCCCCCCCCCACCCCGATTTATATTGGCCAAAACAAATGGGATCCAAAGCTTTACAGGGAAATCCCATACTCCTTGAATAACTTGGTGCCCCAGGATACCCAAATTGCTGAGCCTTTTATGACCCCAGATTTGGCCACCCCCCTGTTAGAATCTGTCAAGCCTTGTCCACCAGGGTGGCACCCCACAGCTCTCAGCCAGACCATGCATGAATGCATGTCTGACAACACGGATCTGCATCCACATGGAGCTCACCCCCACCCCTTTAGCAGGAAAATTTGAAACACGATTCCTTTTGCTCTTGATCTGCCCCTGCACTGCTTACAGTCCTGCCTCCACAGAGAGCCAAGCAAAATTGCCCCAAGCCATTCCCTGCACTTAGCAGGGAGGGAGGGGGAAGTGGGGGACACTCCTGGTCCTTGTGTCCCTACCAGGGGAATGAATGAGACTGCAGGCTGCCTTGCTAGCCATACCTTCCTCCCCTTGTGGAGCTACTCTCCTGCGGTGGCTGCTTCACCCTGCCCCAGCCAAAGGAAGGGAGAAATTGCTTCCCTTTCTTACTATTTTGCTTCCACGTGGAAGACTTGCATTTTCCTTGAAAACAGTCAAAAAAAATCAAACTCTCTTTAAAGCTAAGCTACAGACTACCCAGAGCACAGCCACAGCCAAATGATATGTAAGCAGAGTCAGGATGAGCTCTACCCTGACATCTGGTGGTGAATTATGGGGAGTGTGGAAAGGAATTTCAGGTATTTGCACTGGCACACCCACCCCACCTAGTAAAGCCCACGGCAGCCTGGGATGGTTATTTTGACAGCTCTGGGATCCCCAATTTTTTTGTTATTGGGACAGGAGGAATAAAATGTTGTCACCCTGATTATGTGAATGAGGAACTATGAGACTGCTTTATGACAGAGATGTCTCAACATCAATTAAGTAGCACTTGCTAGACAAGGGACAAGGGTGCCAAAACCCAGTGAAATGAGAGAGGTTGGGGACTGGTGTGTACACCTGATGGTATGGGCCCCTTTTGAGGGCCTGGAACACCAATTGCACATCCTCCTCTCTCCACTGTTGAAGAGCAGAGCTAATTTTGAATCTATTAGGAGTCCATCTAGAGGCTGCTGAGCTGAATTCATGTTGGGCCAATGGTGCACCAGCACCTGGGCTCCCCTACTACAAGCTGAAATCACTAAGAGTTGAAATCACTAAAAGAGCTCAGCTTACTGAGCTGAGATCACTGAGTGCTGTGTTAACTAGTGGGGGAGCCTGAAGATCTATCGCTAAGCAGCTGGCAGAGTGGAGCAGTTTGCAGCATGTTGGAGCAGCCCGTGGAACGGTGAGCGGAGTGGAGTGGTTTGCGGGGGCAGCTGGAGTGGCTCACGGGTCGGCTGGAGCAGCGGCACAGCTGGTGGAGTGGAGCTGGTCGTGGTGAAGGCTGCAGCAGAACTCCACGGAGAGGCGGAGCAGTTTGCAGCATGCTGAAGCAGCCCATGGAACGGTGAGCGGAGTGGAGCGGTTTGCGGGGGCAGCTGGAGCGGCTCACGGGTCGGCTGGAGGAGCGGCACAGCTGGTGGAGTGGAGCTGGTCGTGGTGAAGGCTGCAGCAGAACTCCACGGAGAGGCAGAGCAGTTGGCCCCTGGCCCACGTAAGGTGCCCCTTAACACCCTGTGTGTATGCCCCCCCATTTCCATCCAGGCTGGGGGGGGGAAACTCTGCAGATAAACTTTTGAACTCTGGGGTGGCACTGACCAGAAACAGAGACTTTTGGGTTGTTGGACTTTTGATTGGACTTAAGACCCTAAGGGAGAAAGGATATTGCCAAACGTACTTGGAGGTGGGTTTTTTGCTTAGGGTTTGTGTTATAATTCTGGTTGTGGTGTTTCTCCAACGTGATGCTGCATTGTTTCCCTCCTTTATTAAAAGGATTTTGCTACACTCGGACTCCATGCTTGCGAGTGGGGAAGTATTGCCTCCTAGAGGCGCCCAGGGGGTGGTATGTAATTGTCCCAGGTCACTGGGTAGGGGCTTGAGCCGATTTTGCATTGTGTTATTGAAACGGAACCCCTGGATACTGAACCCGGCCCTTGTTGCTGCCAAGTCAGAGGGGCAGAAGGGTTACAGATACATGATGTATGAACAAGATAACTAACTCCGTCTACTTCCTTCCCCCCGTGTATCAACACACACCTATTTCAAGGACAGTGAGAGAATCTGGAGCATCACCTATCCTGATTGCTCATTACCATGTAAATATGACAAAGGAACAGGGATCCAAAAGCCTGTGTGACATTTTACTATAATGAAATACTTAATAGCAGAGTGTTTAGGTTAAAAAGTAGTGTCTAGAATGTAGAGACTATAGTAGCAATTCCAAAATTATCCAAATAGTGACAACAATTTCTTTACAACAGCCGATATCTAGATGCAGCACTAATTTGAGGAAACTCCAGGATTGTATTTAGCACCTTCTGTAGTGCTTTATGCAACTTCAAAAAGACACTGAAATGTCACCAATAAATTATACATTAAGAATGTGAACAGGTTGTTAATTTTCAGGAGACAGTCAAGGTCTGTTGTCTTGCCCTGCTAAGACAACAGGAGATAAGACGTGAATTTACAAAGATTATTCAAGTTCTAGTGGCACTTTTGCACCGTGAATATACCGTATGGATCCACAAGAATAAGAACTCAGCTTACTACATTTTCAGATACAATTTACAAACTCTGCTGGGGAGACATGAAGGTTAAGAGGAAATTCTGACTATTGCAAAGTAAACTGCTATAAAAAAAGGAACCTTTTAGAAGTCACAGCAAGCAACAGGACTCCAGATATTTAAACCATTACAACTTCTCCATGTCTCAGACAACTCATTTATATATAACTACTATGGTTGAGAGGACACCTTCCTGAGCCACAATAACAGTAGTGCTCTCATGTTGTAGTGTGTATGTGGTGGTGGTGCATATCGGGGGGTGCAATGTGCTACAACCCTTTACAAAGCACAATATGCTCCTCAAACACATACTTCTTTGCATCCAGACAGCTCCACTGGCTAGCACGTTGGGGACAGAGCCATAGCCTCACCCCTTCTTCTGTAGGGGGAGGTGTAGGGCACAGAGCCCCTGCTCTTGCTCTCTGCCCAAAGCCAAGGTTTGGTGCATCTAATGTGGCCTCAAGTGTTCTTACTCTTCCTACCCACTTGTGTAGCCACATTATACTAGGCCACAATCTAGCCCAAAATATTGAGAGACAGATATCGAGCATGGTGTTATGTATATCATTACTAATGTTCTTTGGGAAGAAAGAAATACCAGGAGAGAGTATTTAATGGCCACGGTGAATGGCACACCAAAAATTGATAGGTAGATTAGATAAAATGTATATTTTTATAATACTTTTGATTTGTCTGCTGAAATTGTCCCCACAATTTCCACATACACTGCAATGATACACAACCTCCAAATGAAAATAAACACAATTTAATGTCAAGAACTGTTATAACTCTGATTTCTCAATGCACAATTTAAAAGAGGACTTTAACCAATTAAAAGTTACTGATCTATCCATAAGTCAGTGTTAAGGTAAGGCTTTTGTTTTCAGTTCACAAACTGTACTGCAGAATCATTTTCTGTGGAATTTCTCAGGGTACAAGGGTTGTATCCATTAGACTGCCAGCTGCCCCCTTCACTCAGTCTTGCAGACAGCTGACCTTGTAATTCACAGTTGTTACCATCCATCAGCTAGGCCACAGCCCTCCATGTTAACTAAAATAGCTTGCAATGCAAACACTGCTGCTAACAAAGAAATTGTGCACAAACAAACATTCAGGTGTATTAGAATCTAGGGTTTGATAAGTTTTAAACATTTTTTCACTGTAGCATTCTTGTGCCTACAGATAGACATGTGTATGTATGTGATATCTAGGGAAAGATTAAATGTTCTGGCGTTAACAACATTGACAGAAGCAACTGAACTGTGGTTTTATGTTCTTTGATCTCACAGTAAAACCTCAGTGAGAGAAATCGGATATTCTTCATTTAGCATGACTAGCTTTGCTTACATGCAAAACAAATTCATGATTTAAGAAACTAACAATGTGATCTTTACTTATACAAATATTTTAAAATTACTTCGAGATTCCAACCTGCACATCAAATTCCATTTAGAAAAAATGCATATCTGCCAAAGAAAAACAGATTTTTTTTTAATTACTTGGAAAGTAGGGATTAAACTCACTCCCTATACTGCAGAGTCATGTGCTTCTAGAGTATAATACAAAGAAAGTGTTTCTTCACTATACAAATGGGCTTAATAGCTATTTGTATGGGACTGTTCCTCAAAGATATATTTTGTATCCGTTTTACCATCTTTTCCTGCCTCAGGTGAGCATGTTGCATACTCTATTGTATTGTATTGAAGATAATCTTTTTCTTGTATTGTGGATTATGTTTGGTGAAGTCCTTGAAAAAATTCTAAAACTGCACACAGTAATTGTAGCCAAAGGAAATAACCATTCAGCGCAAAGTACAGAGCTTGAGTAAGCAGGTGTAACTCCCATGGAAGTCTCTGGGCCAAATTCTGCTGTGACGTAAATTGAGATATAAATTGCACATCAGGCGCAAGTTAGTCAGAAAATGAGGGTAATTGATAAAGTATTGTAACTTGTACCAACGTGGCATGTAGGGGCCATAGAAAATGAGTGCAATTTACAGTTTGAGGTGTGCAAGTATAGGTGTGCCAGGAAAGGTAAGAATATGGGTCTTCCATTGAAAACACTGAGAACTTTGACAATAACTTCTCTGGGAGGAAGATTGGGCCAAAAAAAAATGAAATCTCCGCCCACTATGTCTGTGCTACACCCCTTCGTTTGCGTGTAAATTATACTTTTTTGCACAACAATGAAAGCTATGTGCGCACATTATGCTACTTTATCACACTTGCACGACAAACTTACAGCAAACATGCAACTCTGAGACCACCCTTTACATCATTTCAAAGTTTGACCCTTACAGTATACATACTATGAATTTGACTATTGAATTAAGAATTTTGATTATTGCTAGGATTCTCAGAAACTTTCATAGAAGCTGGCAAGGCTATTTATTTGACAGATGTGTTTTCCCTGTATAGAAAGAGTGATACATTTTTCTAAACTGTCTTGATTTTGGAAGAATTACTTCTGCAGAAATTGTCAGACGTGTTAGAAGTAGGGTGACCAGATGTCCAGATTTTATAGGGACAGTCCCGATTTTTGGGTCTTTTTCTTATATAGGCTCCGATTAACCCCAGCCCCTGTCCTGATTTTTCACATTTGCTGTCTGGTCACCTGAATTAGAAGGTTAGTTGTGCTGGGAGGCTGGCAAGTACAGATAATTCCTTTTATCTTATGCAAAATTGCTGCTGCACAGAGCTTAAAGAAATACAGCATTATGAAGCCAAACACAAAAGTCCCTGCCATAAGAACAAAATTCACCTTTATCTGCAATTCTGTGGTTCATTTTTTTTTAAATGGACTGCATTTGAGCAGTTTATTGATGTCTAATGTGGCATTCTGCTATTTAAATAGGTTTATATTTGTCACTTGAAAACTCATTGTTTCAAAGCTGAAAAGATGGCAAAGAAGATCATTTGAATTTCAACAAGATGGGATGTTTGGCTTCAGAATGCCCCATATTCAGCCAGGCCCAAAAATGTTCAGACATTTCTCTCATTGAAGGTTTCAGGACACAACACATGCCCAGGAATTAACAATTAAATGTATTAAGTAATTTTACTTTGTGTACCTTAACATGTACCCACATTCATTTAAATGTTATAGTTTTCTAAATATTTGAAAATGGTACTTGTATACAAAAATATTACAAGTTGTATAGAAGAAAAAAGAGATAATACAAATATTCAACGCTTTCCAAAAATTTGCTTTGTATACAACTGTATGGCACAAAAATGCTGAACTTAAGTTTTTGGAAAAGGGCAAGAAGAGAACCATGGGAATTGTGTGCCTGCTTTTAGCACCTTGTCATGGTGTCAGCAGTCTTTCACAATATGCCTGGGTCAAGAACATCCGTCTTCCTAGAATTCTGCTTGTCTGAAAATCATTCAAACAGGCAACATTGGAATGTTCTGCATACAGCCATGTTACAAGTACAGAGGCAAGTACCAAATAAACAAGACAAGTATATTTCAAGACTTGCATTCATCCTTGGACTCTGATAGCAATTGTATTGTCTTGCACTACCCATTTAGTGTGATCACTTGGAAAATGAGAACTGATGATGATGATGATGATGATGTGGCTTTAAGGTCATCATACATTATTTATCTACCACGTTGAAATGCAAGAGCAAGGACCAGTTCAAATAGTCTTAAAATATTTTATAGATGCCTTCATACAAACACTTTAGTCTTCCTGTAAAAATGCAAGTACTTCCTGAATCACTACAAATACCTTTTAATTTTTGTAACCCTGCCTAACTTTTCCTTGTGCACTGCACTCCAAACATCTGATGATAGTAGCAAAGAGCATTCTCTATACATTCAAGCCTTCAATACACTGAAAGAAATAAATTTGTGAGGGAGCAAATGGAACAAACCTGAAAAACATGACAAACCTATATGAGATATAAAATATGGCTTGCATCTAAGAAAAGTTTGGTACATCTGCTACTGATTTGGCCAGAACTAGGCTCCTTTTGGTGTCAGCACATAGAGTTGTCAATTGTCCATGAGGGTCCCGATTAAAATCTTAACTACCTTGACATGCAGTACACACACAAAGGTACTCCCAACTATTATATGGAGAACTCTGCAACAATGGATTAGGTCTACTGCTGTGTCTGGCTACCAATAGGCAGACACCTCACCTTCCCCACCACCCCACCCCATTAGATCAGATTTAATCTGAAGAATTTTAAAAGTATGCTCGGGGGGCTAGGTGACAAGGTTGACCTAGTCTGTGGAATAACTATAAGGACTCTTCACAAGCAATATTACTGGTGTAATATGTCTCTCACCATTGCTTATACAAGTAGAGCTGTACATGTAGTTATCCTGAAGCTTTTCCAGTCTGGCAGAGACTCTTCAGGAAGACACTCTTTACTACTAAATTCAGTAGAATCCGATAGGGTTTTAACTGATGGTCAGCTGCCCCGAGTGGAAGAGTTCCAGTCTGATGGAATATGAGAGATTTCTGGGAGAGGCAGCTTCAGCTTTGAAATAATGAAGTTTCAAGTAACCAATAAAAAATATAAGCCTAGTTAAACAGCAGAATGTTGCATTAGTCGTTAAAATACACACAAGTTTCAAATCCATGTGAATGTAGTTCTTATGGCAGGGACCTCTGTCGTGTGTCATGTAAAAGACATTGTCTATTTATTGTGCCATATGAATAATAATGATTCCAAATCTCTTGCACTACAGCATACTAAGAGCATAGCTGAGAGTGTTTGATGAGTGGATTGACAGGAAAAGAAAGATTTTTAAAAAGATCTGTTTAGTCTTCCATATTCCCCTCTCCTATTTCCATTTTTAATCTCAGATCTGTGGTAGGGTTTGTGTTTGTCTTCTAACTACTACTTCTGTCTAATTCCTGCTTCTTCTTGCAGATTAAAAAAACAAAACTTAATCAGGGCCAAATTATAACCTCCCAGCACAGTAGAAAGTTGGTGACTCTGGAAAGGGGAACAGATTATTATCCTTTTCTGTTCGGGACCCAAGGTCTTGAACCAATGTCCACAGGCCTCGCAGAGCTGCCACTCACTGACTGGCTAACGGTCATCAGAATTAGGACCTGAACTCTGACAAATGAGTCCTGGGAGCCAATTGGTAGAACACTAGGGGTCCTGATTGGTTCACAGCTCCTATTGAAACGCAGCACAGCAACAGGAAGCTGTCCATAGCTGGTGGCTATCCAGGCAGAACTGGGTTAACTCAGTTAGGGCTGCTTCTCTAGCAATATCTGATTATGCTGCTGATCTTCTGGTAACCAGACCCTGCTTGCCTCCTGACATCCAGTTTGCCCTCTGGACTCCTGGTAGTGGATCCGGCCTGACTCGCAACCCCTGCTCTAACTGCTAGGTCAGACCGCCCATGTCACAGTCATGACAATTTGTATGGACCACATAGGCCACAGAAGTGGTCTTGGGACTAGCAAAATGGACCTGGCTAACCCTTCAGAAGCACCAGACACACTTGAGTTGGCCAGCTGCCTTCAGGGGACAACTGACCCCTGCAGGTCCATGTCATCCAGCTGAGCCTGGAGAACCAGCTATTCCAGGACCAAGTCAGAGTTGCATGCCAAAAATGCCAGACTCCAGGCATGGGTCAGGCAGCCATGTTCCCTGATACAGCTGCCAGAACCATTTGATGGTAATTGCCAGAAATTCTTGGGTTTTATGAACCAGTGCCGCCTCCTGTTCATGAGGCACCCTCAGTTCAATATTACTGATTGTGCGAAGTTGAGCCTGGTTATCAGCCTGCTGTCCTGGGAAGCCTTAGACTGGGCTTCCCCTTCTTGGAGTGTGACAGCCCAGTACTGTCTTCCTCCAAGGCATGTCAGTACTATTTGATGATCTGCACTGAGCTCAAAAAGCGGAGGCTGCCCTAAGGAAGCACCAACAGGGGCAGAGAATTGTTGCCTCCTATGCCACACAATTCTGCCACCTAACATACGACACAGACTGGAACAAGGCAGCACAAATGTAATGGTTCCAGTGGGGCCTGCAAGAAGGATATTAAAGACAAGTTAGCCAGGGAGAGATGCCCATGAGTGTGGATATCCTCATGGATCTTGTTGCCCATTTAGATAAATGGTTATGGGAACAAAGAGGAAAAAATGGGGGTCTTGCAATTCTCCAATCCAGGTACTGTGACCCTTTCACCAGTGCCTCCTGCAGAGCCAATGTAGGTGGATGTGGGTAGTCGACAGCTCACCCCCATAGAAAAGGAATGATGATGCCAATACAATCTCTTTTTCTGCTGCAGTGAGTCAGGTTGCTCCATTTCTGCATGTCTGATATGATCTCCAGGGAAAAGAGCTCCCTCGCATTTCAGTCTTGACTGGAACATATCTGGAGCCCCACCCAAGGCCTCCTCACTTGCAGGTGCCAATCCATTTCCACATACCTGGGGCATCCCTGAAAAAATCTCATCCTACCGACCCTCATTGACTCAGGCACAGCTGACAATCCGTTCATTTGGTGGCAAGCACAGGAAGTCTGTTTTACACCAGAGTTTTGTAGACAGCACTGTTGGGGATCACATCTGTACCTCAAGAGGTTCAGAAGGTGTCAGTTATCCAGGCAGAACCTTCCACTGAAGCTGCATCTGCACTTCCTTCAAAAATAGCAAATAGCAACTGATGTTTTTGAAAAGAAGAATGTGGAAACTCTACCTCCACACCAGGACTACGACTGGCCCATAGAGCTGCAGCCAGGAGCAAAAATATCCTTGTCAGAGCCAAGAGTACCTCCAGAGAACCTGGCCCAAGGGTTTATCTGCAAGTTGTTCTCGCTGGCTGGGAGTCCACATGTCTCTTCTCTGCTTACCATCTGCAGTCCAATGGCCAAAGGGAAAGAACCAATCAAATTCTTGAGCAGTATCTGTGACAGTACATCAATCATCACCAGGATGATTGGTCTTCATTTCTGCCTTATGCAGAATTTGCCTACAACAACACAGACAATGTGTCTACAGGTCAAAGCCCCACCCTCCCTTTTAAAAAAAAATCAACAATGGGTACAAACCCCAATTCCACCCACAATTACTTGTGTCCTCTTCCAACCCAGCCGCCTCATATGTGAAAGAGTAGATTCATTGGGCCCAGGAAGAAATGACAGGACACCTGGAAAATCCAAGAGCAGACTATAAGTGTGGGCCCGGCATCATTGTAAGCCTGGCATTGCAGAGGGCTCTTTGGATCTAATAAGTTTCAACCTGTCACCCAGTGACCCGCTAACTGAACTCTAATTGAGAATCACAGCCCTGGGAACTGACTTGTGGAATACTTGGAGCCCTGATTGTTTCACAGCTCCTACAGAAACGCAGCACTGGAACAGGAAGCTGTCCATGCTTAGGACTGCTTCCCCCACAATACCTGCTCCAACTGTCTCCTGGGAACTTGACCCTCCCTACCTCCTGACACCCAGTTTGCCTTCTGGCCTGCCTCAGACATATCTAACGGCCCTGACTCCCGACCCCTGCTCTAACCACTCAGTCAGATTGCCCATGTCCCAGTTATGGCAGTCTCAGATTGCAAAAATGTGACCTGTGTTTTTGTAATGACTAATGATATTAATTTTTAGGGTGACAATCAGAAAACATTTAGACTATAACATCTTTGCACTGACTTTTTATATTAATTTTCTAACTCTGCATAACTCAGATATAAAGCACCTTTATCTAAGCCATGATTTTGAAATATAACAACACCGCAAGTCTCTTCGTAGGAGTGATGGGGATTAAAGGAAATCACTGTACAGTTTGACCTTGTAAACTTATGTTTAAATGCTCTAAAATTAAGCTACTTTAAGCTTCAACTGAAAACTACAGTGACTGCATCCTCCTTCATCTACCTGTGCTTCCCCAGAAATAGTCACCTAATTCAGATGCCCTGGAAGTCTGTAAACTAGAGTCAGTCAAAAGTTTCAACTGTTCCAAGCAGTCCCGCTGAGGTTCACGAAGGGAACTTTATTGTGTCCAAGGAAGATCAAAAGGGTAAATGTGCAAAAGAGCTCCTGACAAAAGGAGATCCTAGTGTAGATTAAAAGTATATAATAGTTTCTTTACTCTGAGTTTATAGATAATGATCAGCTAAAATGGAGTAATTAAAAAAAAATTCTATTGTGCCCAAAATTAGACTTCCACATCTCAGTGGAGGACTAAGATGACTTGGGACATTTCTGATCTACCTGTCTCAACTATCTATTATTATTGCAGAGCTGACACTTGTACAGTGGGAAGCTTAGTGATGTCCAGGGCCGGCTCCAGACCCCAGCGCGCCAAGCGCGCGCTTGGGGCGGCGTCCCAGCGGGAGGGCGGCAGGCGGCTCCAGCAGACCTCCCGCAGGCATGCCTGCGGAAGGTCCGCTGGGACCGTGGCTCCAGTAGACCTCCCGCAGATGTGCCTGCGGAGGGGCCGCTGGTCCCGCGGCTCCGGTGGAGCATCTGCAGGCATGCCTGCGGGAGGTCCACCGGAGCCGCGGGGCCAGCGGACCCTCCACAGGCACGTCTGCCGGAGCTGCGGGACCGGCGACCGCTAGAGTGCCCCCCGCGGCGTGCCGCCGTGCTTGGGGCGGCGGAAATCCTAGAGCCGCCCCTGGTGATGTCTGAGTGTGATTCTATTGTGTGTAATTATTTAAAAGAAAAAGTGAGAGTGTGGGAGAAATGAGTTAAGGTTTTTGTTTTCAAATAAAAAGAGACATTTCCTTGAGAAAGTGATTTTACATTAGATTTCTGTCCAGTTGGAAAATTGTTGGAAGAGCAGACTAAAAAAAGCATTGAAAATATGCAAATAGTGTACAGTGAGACTAACTTAGCTCAAAGGAAACTGTATTCCAGTTCTGCCTGAATTTAGCATTGAGTAAGGAGTACTTGAGTTTAACAATTTTAAACTATTAAAATAAGCAAATAATTATACTTATTTTGATTAATAATCATTTTTGTTTTCTGATGTTTCTTATTTCACTTCAAATATCATCCTTAATATTTAGGTACGATTGCGTAACATGCTAACTAGAGTCATGGATACTGGTCATCATTCAGTGAACCCTAATCAAACATTCAGTCTTCCAGCTGAAGTCAGTGGGAGTTTTGCCATTAACTTCAACTCCAGCATGATTGGTCATATGCTATCAAATTGAAAGTAAGACCAATAGTTCTAACACACAACTTTTCTGAGGGACTCCAATTGTAGCAACACTGACTATACGACCATGAAATCTAGGTCAGGCGTCAAAGAATTACATCCTTGGGGGATTTTGTACTTTTTTCCCCACTCCATTTATTCAATGTATTTTAAAATTTTAAAAGCCTTATTATTCAGGACATTTTCTAACTAAATAGCAATTTTAATGGTCTGCAGAAAAAGGTTTGAATAGTTCTCTTCTCTCCTGATGTGCAGCATTTTGAATACTATATGCTCCTTCATTTTATGGTCTGTGTGCTCCAGCAGCAAGTGGAAAATTCAGGGGAGACTGAAAGGAGGAAGGTTTTAAACATAAAACTTTTTATTGAACTTTCAAAGATAAATACACAGATTTCGAATGCTTTGCATGGATCCTTTCTCAGCAGGGTATCACTTCGATGCATCTTCAAGAGGCTTATGCTTAATGAAGCATTAAAGCAGCACTGAACATAGATCAGGTACATACTATATCTAACTACAGTACATTTCTTTCTTTTTCCTTGTGATTCTGTATGGAATCTGGGGGACACTTGAAGATATTATGAATATCAATAATGTAAAATTGGAATGAGTTGTGCCAGATATGCCATGTAAAGTATCTGCAAAAATGTTATAATTTGCCAAATATGATAATCTAATTTATGTGTTTGTATCACCTTTGTATTATAAGTTATGTATGGTATGTCTGTAGTTCCAAACTTGTGCTGTGCATCTGGGTGACACCCCCAGACAGATTGGCATTAACACTGCCTAGCCTGCTTGACAACCCATTTAGGGACATCAGCTATACAACTGACTCATTGAGAGAAGGCAAGGGATACACCTTATGACTCAGCAAGGCATGCAGGAGCATGCCTATGGACAGAACTCTCTGGCTTCCAGGCCAGGTGCTGGGCAGTTTGTGTTTGGAACAAAGGAAATCAAGCTGCATGACAAAAGGCTATAAACAGTCTTGGGAATATCTGCTCTCCCTTTTGTAGCCTGCCCTGACCTTGACATTTCCACTGAGGACTGCCCTAGGCACACCGTGTCACAGTCCTCTCCCTTATAACTAGTAATTCAAATGATAATCAAAATGGCCCGCAGGCAAACTCCTGTCAGCCACAACTGTATTAGTTAACCAGCATCCCTTAGTATAAATTAACTTATAGCAAGAAAAGATCCCAAAGCCTGTACAAACAATTACTTCACCGTATTAACATAGGACAATGGGGCTACAATGTTCTGGTTGAGTAGATATGGGACTCTCTCATGTCATAACTTGGAACATCAAAGGTAAGGAAGGCAAAACCAGTTTCTACCCCTCACCCATATATCAAAACTTGAACCAAAGCTCCTTTTTTAGGTTAGAAATGGAATGAATTTCTCCAAATTCCTATAATTTTTTATCTTTAATTGTGAGTCTTTGCAATTCCAGGTTCCAGATAGAAAGAGAGTGCCAAAATACTTCAAGCTAGAAATAGAAGTCAAAACAGGTTTTCTTGATTAAGGACAGAATTTCCAGGAAATCTCATAAGAAAGCCCATTTTTACTAGATTTTAAGCCCACTTTTGCAGGCTGAAAAATCGAAACTGAACTCAACTCTGAACTGTAAAATCTGTCCCTAATTTGGGCAAAACTAAATCAAATCCTTCAAAAATATTTAAGAGTCTTTCTGGAAGATTCCTGGCCCTTCAACATGGATAGCTGAAGCAGAATCCTGATTAATTACCCTGAATCTCAAAGAAGAGTCCAGGAAAAGGAGGTGGCACAGTAAGCATGAATGCTCCTAACTGGAGCATAGCAGTAGGAAATTTATTTATAAAGTGCACCTCTCCTCTCTTTAAATGTAAAACAACTATAGAGAAATTTCATTAAGTGACAGTGTTAGCTCAAAAGAACTGCAAAAGAAAGCACCTCCACAAACCACAGCAACAACTCAAAACTCCCCCAGAGGAGAGAAGAGCCTAAGTGATTAGGTAGGCCTAGCAAAATGCCCTGAAGGTTTAAAAAAAAAAAAAAAAGTTAGGTAGGACTCTTCAGTCAATATTTTAAAAAGTGGAAGTTAAAAGTGAGGAAATCAGAAAGGAGCATAAACTCTGGCAAATGAAGTGTAAAAATATAATTAGGAAGACCAAAAAAAATTTGAAAAACAGCTAGCCAAAGACTGAAAAAATAGCAGCAATTTTTTTTTAAGTACATCAGAAGCAAGAAGCCTGCGAAACAACCAGTGGGGCCACTGGACGATTGAGATGCTAAAGGAGCACTCAAGGATGACAAGGCCATTGAGGAGAAACTAAATTAATTCTTTACATCAGCCTTCGTGGCTGAGGATGTGAGGGAGATTCCCAAACCTGAGCCAATCTTTCTAGGTAACAAATCTGAAGAACTGTCCTAGACTGAGGTGTTATTACAGGAGGTTTTGGAACAAATTGATAAATTAAACAGTAATAAATCACAAGGACCACATGGTATTCATCCAAGAGTTCTGAAGGAACTCAAATGTGAAATTGCAGAACTACTAACTGTGGTCTGTAACCTATCATTTAAATTAGCTTCTGTACCAGATGACAGGAGGATAGCTAGTGTGACAATGATTTTTAAAAAGGGCTCCGAGGTGATTCCAGCAATTACAGGCCGGTAAGCCTGACTTCAGTACCAGGCAACTGGTTGAAACTATAGTAAAGAACAAAGTCATCAGACACATGGATGAACGTAATTTGTTGGGGGAAAAGTCAACATATTTTTTGTAAAGGGAAATCATGCCTCACCAATCTACTAGAATTCTTTGAGGATGTGGACAAGGGGGATCCAGTGGGTATAGTTTACTTAGATTTTCAGGAAGCCTTTGACAAGGTCTTTCACCAAAGGCTCTTAAGCAAAGTGAACTCTCATGGGATAAGAGGGAAGGTGCTCTCATAGATTGGTAACTGGTTAAATGATAGAAAACAAAGAGTGGGTATAAATGGTCAGTTTTCAGAATGGAGAGAGGTAAATAGTTGTGTCCCACAGGGGTCTGTACTGGGAGCAGTCCTATTCAACATATTCATAAATGATCTGGAAAAAGGGGTAAATAGTGAGGTGGCAAAATTTGCAGATGATACAAAACTACTCAAGATAGCAGTCTGCTTGGGACGTAACTAAGAGCTACAAAAGGATCTCACAAAACTGGGTGACTGGACAACAAAATGGCAGATGAAAATCAATGTTGATAAATGCAAATTAATGCACATTGGAAAACATAATCCCAACTATACATATAAAATGATGGCATCTAAATTAGCTGTTACCACTCAAGAATGAGATCTTGGAATCATTGTGGATAGTTCTCTGAAAATATCCACTCAATATGCAGCAGCAGTCAAAAAAGCTAACAAAATGTTGGGAACTATTAAGAAATAGATAGATATAAGACAGAAAATATCATATTGTCTCTATATAAATCCAAGCTATGCCCACATCTTGAATACTGCATGCAGATGTGGTTGTCCCATCTCAGAAAAGATATACTGGAATTGGAAAAGGACAACAATAATTATTAGGGGACTGTAACGGCTTCTGTATGAGGAGAGAGAAATAAATCTGGGACTTTTCAGCTTGGAAAAGAGACGACAAGAGGGGATATGATAGAGGTCTATAAAATCGTGACTGGTGTGGAGAAAGTAAATAAG
The DNA here is from genome assembly GCF_020497125.1 of Mauremys mutica. NCBI lineage: Eukaryota > Metazoa > Chordata > Testudines > Geoemydidae > Mauremys > Mauremys mutica. The sequence goes on from NC_059075.1 coordinate 48,787,815, forward strand.
GAAGTGTTATTTACTCCTTCTCATAACACAAGAACTAGGGGTCACCAAATGAAATTAATAGGCAGCAGGTTTAAAACAAACACACAGTCAACCTGTGGAACTTCCTTGCCAGAGGATGTTGTGAAGTCCAAGACACTAACAGGTTTAAAAAAAAAAGAACTAGATAAGTTCATGCAGTATAGGTCCATCAATGGCTATTAGCTAGGATAGGCAGAGATGGTTTCCCCCTAGCCTCTGTTTGCCAGAAGCTGAGAATGGGCAACAGGGGGATGGATCACTTGATTACCTGTTCTGTTCTTTCACTCTGGGGCACCTGGCATTGGCCACTGTTGGAAGACTGGATACTGGGCTAGATGGCCTTTAGTCTGACCCAGTATGGCTGTTATGATGTTCAATAAGGTAAACAAATTTTAGTGTGGAGGCCTACCTTTCCTGAGCACACTGTGTCCAGTCTCCATGGAGACTGCCACTGAGAGTCACCTAGGTGATCTCCCATATCAGGATGGAGCATAAAAAGAAAAATGCTCTTTAAAAACCAGACAGACACAACACTTATAGGAATTTATTGATCAAAATCAACACCTTTAATATCGTGGGGAAAACAAACGAGAAATCAGTGCAGATTACAAAACACTGATGTAATAGGCACCTTGAGAGGAAACACCTCTGAGGAAGTTGAATTTTGTACTAGTTGAAATTTTTGAGCAGACTATTAGTGAAGCCCTTATGGACAAAAAGCATGAATTGATCTCATCATCATCATATATGAAAGGTCACAACTTTCTTAACAAGGAAAGATGAAAGGAAAACTCATGGTTATAATGCCTGGGCTACTGAGGATCCAAACTGATTTCTAAACTGTAAAGCTTATGAAAAGTCAGTGACATCTGCTTACTCAGCTGAGGGGTTATCACTTCTCCTATCTGCTGTGAATGTTTTCCTATTTCACTGGCATCACCCCTACCTTATGCAAATTGAGCGTCAGCCAACTAGCTCCCATTCAAACCTAACTTCCGCTAAACTTCAGGAAAGAAAAAAGATCTTAGTCCAATGCAAAACCTTTAAAAATCAAGAACATTCTCATAGCAAACTAAAAGGTCCTGCACTCTCTTTCTGAATAAGTACATTTGCAGAGAGAACAGACACTGCTGAATGGTCTATCTCAAAACCTTAAGGTCTCCAAGAGCCAGGTACTCATGCAACATCTTGAACTGAGTTGTTGGGTACAAGAGATGAGGACACTGAGAACTGAAATAAAACATATCAGGTCCTTCTAAAGGCATAAAGCTTGGATAATAGTTTGAAAAGAGCTCTCTTAATTGCTATTATTATAATTAGGGACCATTTATTGTCCATCAATGACATGTTACATTTAATCTCTATATTGAACAGCCATATAATTTAGTGAGTTGGCTGCTAACAAGGTGATAAGATCTATATTTGTTGGTAGAGTTGACTATTTTTAGTTTATGGTTTCTTAAATCTTAACTAAATATGATTCTTTACACTAAGACAAACACAGTGGGTGAGGTAATATCTTATGTTGGACCAACTTCTGTTGGCAAAAAAGACAAGTTTTCAGGCTCCACAGAGCTCTTCTTCACGGCTGGGATGACCTGAAGAGCTCTGTGGAGCTTGAAAGTTGGTCTCTTTCACCAACAGAAGTTGATCAAATACAAGATATTATCTCAACTATCTTGTCTCTCATATATCCTAGGACCAACAAGGCTACAACAACACTGCAAACACTCTTTATAATGTAGTTCAAAGTTTTAACCAGAGCAATGTCATAATAATAATACTGCAATGTCTATTTCTAATTATACTGTGACATCTAAACAGTTAGCTGAGTGATGTCATAGGGCTTTCTGAGGGATGAGCATTTAAATTTCACCTGGGAGGAAAAAAATACTAGTAAAGAGCGATAGGTCTCTTGCTGAAATGCATAAACCACATTCTGAGATGGAAAGGCTTAAAGAGGGCAAACTTTTTGTGCCCCTTTCTTTCCTACTCAAATTATTGCAGCGATTGCAAAAACTGGATATTATGCAAAATATCAGAGAATGAAAGATTTTGACAACTCTCTCACTATACAAAAAAAAGATTCATCTACAGAGAAAAAGATCAATTGGTTTTGCAAGTTAAAATTACAGTGCATAAGGGAATAAAATACATAATTCTGAACAAAAATTTAGGGCATCAAATTCTACTTTAAAAGTAAACAAAGATTTGCAGTACAAGGAAGCATTTAGGTCTTGGAGTGGGAAAGGTCTGCAAAACCTGCTATTAAATAGCTTTAACACAGTACCAGCATTTTGTAAAATATTTCACATTAACAGTTTCCTACCTGAATTGTACTGGAAGAAGGGATTTTCAGTCATCAGCTTTGCAAAAATGTAACTATTCCATTTTCTTTCTTCAGCTAAAGCAGTTACTCCCAATCAATAATTCAGCAAACACATGCCCATTTAAAAGTCAGACAATTAAGCCACAGATTGTGTGTAACCCAAGCCATTTTCAGTGCTGAGTCAAATGCTTATGCTTAACATGGAGAAAATTTCAAATATATCAAACGATCTGCTGCCAATACCTGTGCTATTGTGCAGATCAAGATTAGGCCAGTCTACTCGTCCTCGATGTGTTCCAAATTACAGTAGTAGTTTCCCAGTCATGCAGTTCTCTGACTCCTAACTGGAATTTCCAGAGACACTTGCAGCTTGCAATTAAGTACGGTTATTTTAGGCACTGACCTAAGTTCCAGTAGAATGTTAGCTGTATCCACCAAGATAGCAAGAGAGAATTTAATCTAAGTCAGTCACTCGGTTACCCTGTAAAGCTGATGCAGGACAGTATTAAATCTGTAGTTCATGAATATCAAAGTAAATATTTCATCCCTGGTTTGATTTTATTTTAATATTTTAACTTCCAGAAAAGAAAAAAAACTGTTGACTTAAAACGAGGCAGTTTAGAATTTGTTTTAGGATATAACTGATCATATGCTTGGAACAAGTATATTAATAGGAGAAGTTGTGACTTCCCTAATGGAGTGACTCAGATGGTACAAAACAATATGAAACAGACATTAGCAGCTGCCTTTCTAATGTTTTTATTTGCACTACACTATATTGTAGTCTGAATGGGAATGAGGAATCACTTGAAAAGCTGAACTTTATTACAATTTCTCCTAGTTACTCCTTAACTTCCCTGGGCTCTCCTTTCTGTACACTGCTCTACCAAACCTGGCTTTCCCCTGAACTCCTTTTGGATTGGGCTTCTTTACTTTAAACAGTTTGACAGACAACATTTAAAGGCTCAGTCATGCCCCAGAGCTCACTGATCACTGCTTCTGATTCACCTATTTTTCTTCCCAAATCTGCTTTCCTCCCCAAACCCTTGCTCTTAGGGTAGAGCGAGGTTGCTGGTCTCCCAGGAGAAACCACACCAAACAGCACTGTCACTGGTCCAGATTAAAATGAAAGTTGTAGTTCCAATCTTTCCCCTTTGAACAAAACTCTCAATTTATTAAATAGTTTTAAACATACATCTCCTACATGATGAATATCGCTATACTCAGCATAAACAAATACCAGTACTGAAAACATAGCCTGATTCTTCCATAGCCCTACAAATATACTGATATTTAATCCTAGCATCCCAAAGCCACCTCCAAATGCAAGACAATCCCTGGCACCCTACTCCAACATCAGCTTCACCTGGACTTCAAATTCCAGACCTGAATGGATGCGAGAGTCGTGTCATGTAAACTGCAGCATATGCATAAACATAGCATACTCAAATATGTCATTTAAATTTGCACTAAATAAACCTTTTTAAAAGAAAGCTACTTCTGATGAGCAGTATTGACAGATTTAGTGGTATAAAAAGCTATGGGTGGGAAGAGGGGAGAAATCACTTGAGAGAAACACCTGCTTTGTAATTCAGAGCCATTGACTTCTAAGCCACAGACCTGAACCTGGCCTAGCACAATGGTAACGCAAAATCTTAGGACTGGATGATGGCCTGGTGACCGCCATAAAATTATTTTGATAGTCTCATATCAGTTCCTAGTGGTCATGTGCCTACATCAGAAAAATACCATTACATTTCATACTCCTGGCACCTGTGTTGGCAAACTTAGCAAAGGCCAAAGATGAATTGGCCATAGTAGCTGAACTTCCTTTACAACCCTACAGGTGGTCCCTCCAGATTTTTGTTGAGTCATTTTAGCAAAGTAGGATGGAGAAGCTTGTACCCTCAAGTCCTATTAGTTAGAACAAGACATGTCCAAAGATCAGTGCGGGTTCATTATCACCAAAACATCTTCGAGTAACCCTATGTCTCTCATTGAACAATGCTGATCTGACTCTCCCCTAATTCAAAACTTGTCAACTTCCATGGCATATGAATAAAAACAGAAGTGGTAAGACACACTTCTCCAATTAAACAGCACTCACACATAGCTTTCCACACTTCATCTTCACACTCAGGGTGAATAACTTTTAAGGGGAGGGGGAAGAGCATCAAAATTCACCGTATATTGGGAATAGCAAGATACAGCTGCTTGCTGCTCACTTAAGTACTCAATAGCAAATAGCAATGTCTCAGTTAGAAGAGAAAGCAAACTGTATCTCTATAGTTAAACTGCATCCTGCAACAATAAAGCAATACACACAGTAAGACACAGGTTCCCATTTTTACTTCTTCCCTAAATAGTTTTAAACTCCTTCCATTGCTGGAGGACATTAAGATGAAACTAGATTCAAAATCAAATGTAATTTAAAAATGTCACTCTTCATTCAATGAGTTGCACATTCCACAATGCGGTAATTGTGGAGTTCAAGTACTGAACAGTCTTCCCTACTACTTAACATCTCAGTGCAAGAAAAGGCTCCGTTTGTCCTGATTTTCAAGTCTTCAGAAAGCTGAACTGAACATTTTGAACTCAGCTTGTTTTCCATGTCATTGATTTGATTGACACTTTGTCATCTTAGTATTCTCAGAACAACATTTATAAAATCATTTCTTATTTTCCTGTACAGAAGAACCTCAGAGTTACAAACACCAGAGTTACGAACTGACTGGTCAACCACATTCCTTATTTGCAATCAGGCAGCACCAGACACACACACATACAAAAGCAAATACAGTACTGTTTTAAAACTTAAATACTAAAAAGTAAAGGGAAAGTTTAAAAAAATATTTGATAAAGTAAGGAAACTTTTTCTGTGCTTGTTTCATTTAAATTAAGATAGTTAAAAGCAGTATTTTTCTTCTGCATATTAAAGTTTCAAAGCTGTATTAAGTCAATGTTCAGTTGTAAAGTTTTGAAAGAACTATAACGTTTTGTTCATAGTTACGAACAACCTTCATTCCCGAGGTGTTCATAACCCAGAGGCTCTACTGTAATTGTAAACCAAGGGTTTCAAATCTATTGCAGTCATAGCAGTTTGAATTTCATCTAGACTGTTGCTAATCTCCACTGAGTTCTCATTAAGGAAACCAAACAAATCTGTCTATTTATCTAGATTTCTACTACACCCCACCTATCACTGTACCATCTGAGTATCATTATCCCTGGGTGGTGTGTACCAAGAATCAGAGGAGCCTGCTTTTTCTCCCCCACCTCCTCCACAGTGGATACTAAAGAGCAAAATATCAAATCTTCAGTCAGATCAGGACTATTTTACAGCAATATAATTCACTTAATTTCTGTAATAAAATCATCAAAACCCAGTAATCAAAGTCATCCAACTGCAAAATAAAAATAGAACTCTGCTTAGAAACTGTTCACTTTTCCCTTATTATGTTTCAAAAGTTCATTTTTAGATTTTTCTTTGCCTATCCAGAGACAAATCTGTGCGTGCATTGTAAGAAATTGAACAAATTGTTTCTTTAACCATCTTCATTTTTAAATAATTTTCTGAGGCATTGCTTCTATTATATGTAACACACAAAGCACTGCCTCCCCCCCCCAAAATCAAACTTTAAAAAGTATGTTTATGAGAAATTCTATTAAAATAAAATACCACTGTTTAACCAAGGAGGCACTGAATGTGAGAGATACATAGAAAACATTCATGTTTTCCCAAAAACTGTTTGAAAGGCTCTTCACCTATCAAATCCCAATAACATCTCCCTCCAACCCCCTTGGAAAAGCTTAACTTAAGCAAAGAAAACTTCAGATGAATGTATTGAAGGATACTGGTAATCACAGGCACTGTGAACTTATTTTGTTTCCACCTAAAAATTCTGGGAATGCATCGCACACAAACTTAAAAGGTATTAAATGCCTCAGTGTAAGTTAATTAAAGCAATTGGCTACAAGCTGACAGTTAAAGTTTTACCACATGGTACAATTTAAAGTAAAGTATGATGACCAGATTTAGATCTCAAAAAAGAATCACGAGGTCAGCAGCTGGAGTTTTTGAATGAACTGGCCACTCACATACCATTGCCTGAGACAGTAAACAGTGGTCATAAGCAATATGACAGGCATTGCAACAAGTACAGTACCTCAGCATACACATACTTCCTCTGAAATCCAAGCTTCAGGGCAGATATATTACTGTAATCAATACTGTGCTGCATACTTTCAGAATAGCATCTTCATAATAGAAGATTTCTTATGTAACACCCAAACAAAATTATTTGTAGACATCATGAATCAACTGGCTTGCTACAGCTGGATGCTATGACTACACACACACACAGGTGACCAGATTTCCCATTTTTATAGGGACAGTCCTGGTTTTGGGGACTTTTTCTTATATAGGCGTCTATTACCCCCCACCCCCTGTCCTGTTTTTTCACAGTTGCTATCTGGTCACCCTAAAACACACACACACACACACACACACATTAAAGCCCTCTAAGAAGGAATTTAATCTAAGAAATGAATGTTTATTCTTTCTGAATTATTTTTCTCAAGATAAACTAAAATTTCATATGTAAATGTGTCTGTATTCCATTGCAGTTAAATTCCAAAATATATAAAACAGCACGTTAGTATTTAAGCACTACAAGTTGTATTTTATTAAAATAAGGGTAACATTATTAGAGCTTAAAGTAACAGAGAGTCATGGAATTAATATTAGGGAAGCAAAATGCTTTAATAATGGCCAAACTGTAACTACTGCCTTTGGAAGTGGGGGCAAGGAGCCTCTCTCTCCCCACTCATCCTTGACCACGGTAGTGTTCCCAGGTTTGGGTTCAGAGATTATGTCCTGCAGTGTACTGTTTGTGTTGTGCTCACTGACACTAAGGGGAAAAAAAATCATATGATTTCCTCTCTCCTGTGATAAAGCTCTGTACTTGTCTCCATGGGTCCTGCATTTCTTGGTGGATTTCAATAGCCTCAGAGGCTCACTGTGACCCTCCACGTAGCCCTTTTCTCTCTAGAGGCAAGGGTCACAGCATACTGAGCCATTTTCATCATAAGCCAGCAAGGGAGGTGAGGAGGATCTACCCTCCCTTGCACAGTCTCTGTTGTCTCCCAGTCTCAGTGATTAATCGGGGGGCAAAGGGGGGAGCCCAGGCCTGCCCTCTACTCCGGGCGCCAGCCCAGGAACCCTAATAGTATCAGCTATGGTAGCTGACTTTTTAGAAAACAGGACACATACAATTTCCTGGGCCACTTCACCACAGCAGCCCCCACTTCCTCAAGATCCACTTCACCCTTACCTCGGGGCCTCCTACCTTGTGCCTGATATGGTTTATATTGCTCAGTCTCGCCAACAACACGACTTCCTCCTACAACTCCTGACACGTGCTCCCACCTGACTACTTGGGAGGCTTTTAACTAGTTTCAGCCAGCCCCTGATTAGCTTCAGACATCCCAATCAATCTAACTGTCCTCCCTGTCTTCTGGAAAGATCTTAATTGGCCCCAGGTGTCTTAATTGACCTGGAGCAGCTGCCATTTGCTTATCCTGGTAACAGGGATTTGTTTAGCCTGTGGCTAATATATCTATCTCCCATTACTTTACTATAGCCATCTGGCCGTGCCCTGTCACACTCCCCTAGACCCTTCACAAAAATGATGCATGCATCTCAAACTTACACCAGAGGGCAAAGTTTTAAATGAATAAATACTATATCTTGAGTGGAAAAAACTCTACTTTCATCTAATAGTCAGTGTTGTGACTTTAAACGGTAGTTAATTTATAAAAAATAATCTAGGTTTTGGAGAATAAATTAATACTGATCTGTCAGATGAAATTTCTGCCCTACACATGTTATACTCCTGTTCTGACAGAGACGTTCCTGGACCTCTAAGCAGAACATAAATAAACAAAATGCAAGTGGTGTACATGAAGTCCCTTCTAAGATATAAAACAAAACAAATAAAGGAAGAATGAGCATTATTTTTTTCACGTACAATAGTGGCACTATGCAATTGGATAGCAACAAGATCCATTAGCCTCTCCTTTCTCAGGGCCAGGTCTGAGAAGTGCTGAGCAACTGCAAGTCTACACCACTCAGGACCAGGTCTCACACTCTGCCTTGAAATTTGATTAATCTCTGTCTAGTATTAAGACGTGATACTAACGGTATGCACGGCACACTCCTTATGGCATTTAGAGTACATACACTCCATGCACCCTTAGCACAGGGTGTAGCAGTGTAGACAGTAAGGCACTGCTTAGGGAAATAAAGACATACTTGAACCCTGTGGGTATGTACCCTACATGGCTCTCTACAGGCCCAAGCAATGCCTCCCCTGTCTACAGTACCGTTTATAGCAGCGTAGTGTCCTGCTGCCTCCCTGCCATGAGAGCATCTTTCTCTCCACCATAGGGAAAGGCTCCAGCAGCAAAGAAAAGCTCTGGCAGGAGGGAGCCAAACGAAAGGCTCCAAAAACTCCCTGCTGCAGAGCCTTTCCTCACTGCTTCCTGCTTAGGCACCAACTTCCTCTCTACCAGGGGTGTTCTCTACCCCTAGGCCCTCCCCAACTCCTCCCCTTCCTCCAAGCTCCCGCCTCACCTCTTTCTGTGCCTGGCCCTGCCCGCACTCCACCCCTTCACCCAAGGCCCCACCCCGCCTCTTCCTGAACCCACTTCATGCCTACCCTTAAAGCCCCACCCCTGCTCCACCTCTTCCTGCCCCTGCCCCCACTCCACCCCTGCCCCCAAGGCCCTGCCCTTTCTCACCCCCACTTCACCCCTGCCCCCAAGGCCCCAGCCCACCAGCAACCAAGCTCCTCCCACCCCCACAGCACCATGGAGTCAACGTGTATGGCCTCCTGCTTGCCAGAGCCTTTCACTGATGTGTGTAGCTACACATCACAGTGTGGATGTAGCTTGCTTTTCACTGGTGTGTGGCTACACCCATCCTATGCGCCATCACTAGTGGTGTGCCCTAAAAACCTATTGTATATATCCTGTATGTACTATTATTTAGTACTTTATTTCCTGATGATGTGCTCGCTGTTCCTGGGTAGCAGGGAGGTGAGGAGGGCTGGTAGTCTATTGAAGTCCCCCCCCCCCCGCCGTCTCTCTCTCTCTCTCTCTCTCTCTCTCTCTCTCTCACACACACACACACACGTAAAAGCTTTAAAAATGTATAAATTAACGCATTCAGTTGAAAATAAGGTTGCCCAAATAAATGTGAAGAAAAAGACAAAATGTTATACTAATTTTAAGCTACCTTTATCTTGAAATTCTGAGTTGTTTGATGAAACAGATACGAACTGCATAAGTTTATGTACATGCTGTGCCTACCATCCATATAATAAATACTGTATATTAGGGAGACAAGATGATTTCATAGCTCTAGGTAGATTCCATAACTAATGTTTTGGGCCAGGCAAACAGTTCTTGGCACACAAGAGGGGGTACATTTTCAGTGAGGTATCCTGAAAATTGAAAAGTGGACTGACATTGAGGAAAATGACTTGGAACCGAACTAATGAGCATGGTGAATGAGTCATAGATGTTTTAAGAAAAACACATACTTTCAGAATGTGATTAAGGTACAGAAGTTCAGTGAGATGGCAGGCATGACTAATTTGCATAATTATGGGTTGATTAATGGGTTTTAAATAGATTTAATGGGTTACTTTATTATTAGATTTATTAATATGAAATGTTTGTCAGAAATGTCTCCAATTTATTAGACACAGTATAGTTTCTGAAATCAGACAAATTTATTTTTAATCTTTTTCCCCATTGGTTGATCTTTTTTTTGTAATCAGTGTGCAAGGCAAACAATATACCCTTTGCTTAGGCTTGAGTTCCTATGTTATTCTTGTGCTGTGTCTTGACACTAGGGCACAGTACACTGTATTATTACAAATTCACATTACTGATGTCACTGACACCTTGGGTGAAATTAATCAGTCATGTGCAATGAATCTGATCCTTATATTTTTAGCAAATATTGAGTTGGACATTGTGAGGGTGTATTTTTACTACATGTTCTATTTTGTTTTAAAGTCTTGTTTTGTGTTTGACACACATCATTTAATTAGATTTTGCATGATGCCTTTTCAAGACTGCAGTAGCATATAGCGAGTGTCAGACAGGTGATCTGGTACTGATTTGCTTTCTGAAGATGAAAATAGCTTTTCTTTGTTTTTGAAAGTTCACAGGTTCAAAAAGCAGTATAGCTGATTTTATTGCATCTGAGATGACACAATCAATCCCCACCACCAGATGCTACACAGAGTCAACTCACTCAATTCACGGTAAGAAAGCAGTTGGTTCAGCTGTGACCAGTTGGTTCAGCTGGTTCACCTGCATGACCAATTCACCCCAACTGTGGAGAGGAACTAATTGGTTCTCAATATGTGCTGTTGGGACCAACTCTGAATCAATGTTAATACAGGATCAAAATTTCATAAGGGACAAAGTTTCATGCTTCAGAGGGTTTGTCAGCTAACTGACATACTTTTTGTTACAAGGTTTCTTACACTGTCCTCTGCAATATCTGGTATTAGCAACTAAAGGAGCTAGACAGTGGGTTAGATGGACCGCTGACCTGATCCAGTCTGGCAGTTATGTTCTTATGTTCCTATATGAAGGATAGCAACACATAGAAATCAATTTATTTGATCCAAAACCATGATGGTCTATCACCCAAATCCTACCTAGAGATGGGACCTCTAAATAATTTTTTATTTCTTTGAGAAACACGGTGTGAGAAAATGAATCCATCTGGATGCACAGAGAAATTTCATAGGCATTAAGACATTCTTTCAGTAAATGAAATACCTTGGAGTTTTCATTACTGACACTGAAACAGATCTTTTCATGAACTAAATTGATCTTTTTAGTTTGGGTCTGTTATGTATCCCCTTGTCACTGTATATCTTCCATTTACACCTAACACAGACTGAAAATGATGAGAACCGGGAGGTTTAATATTTTTACTTTAAACAGGACTGTTCAAAATTTATAGTTTTCTGCTTTAGTGAGGAGCTCATGGAAAACTGATGAAGATGCAGATTTCACCTACACTTTTCCAAGATGGTATTATGTTAAAAGAAATCTTCAAACTGGTTATCACTATAAAAATCTGAGTTGACATTTTAAGAGATATACATTATAATAGCATGTTACTAACTGGAGCCAGACATGTGTGAGGTACCATTTCATCATTCTTTTAAAAAAGCAAAAGCTGAGTAAAGTACTTCAGTAAAATTCCTTTTCCAAATTGCATTTCTAATATTTCATATTGATTAACTATCCAGACACATATGACAGTTTCAGCTTATGCCCTTATGGATTTAATCAAGAAACACTCTAAATATGGTCTTCCATAGGAAATGAAAAACTGGTTAAAACTGGTTTTCACTAGTCCTATTCCAAGAGACTGATTATCACATTCCAGACATTTCTAGGCAATGAAATTACATCATTCTAAATATTTTTAATGGAAACAGCTGTTACATCCAATATTCATGACCTTTAAGCTTTCAATATCAAATTATTCAGCTGTTCTTTCAGTTCATCTGAGTTGCTATGAAATGGAGCCACACAAAACAAACAGTTTTACTGGGTGTTTAAGTGAAAGTACCTTGTTTCTTCTACTTTTCTGTGAACCAATAAGTGCAGGAGAAACATGATATACAGAATGTTAAGCAGCAAACTCCTGGATCTTATCAGAGGTGCAGAAGACTGTTTAAGGACCTCTCTCATCACCAACCAAAGTCACTTTGGTTTTATTCTTTACATTGCTTCTCACTAGCACTTAATATGCACAACTGTAAGTATATAAGCTTGCTCTATCTCATCAATTCCTTATTAAACTCCATTGTTAAAGAAAATTGAGTCCACCTTATGAGCATTTCATTGCTTAATGGTTTGCAGTGAAGAAAACACTGAATATCTACAGATGAAAGGATCAGTTTTCCATGCTTCTATATTTAGAGGATCATTAACTTATTAAAAGAAGTTAACAAAATCCTTTATGGAGTATTTAATTCATAATGGTATTTCAGACACTCAACTTGACCATGTTAAATGCAATATGCTACCAGTAGGTTCTAATTTCAACATTAGAACCTTTCCTAGCAAAATTGTTTTATAGTACTGTAAATCTAACTATAGAATTCAAAAGCAAACGAATCCATTTCAATTACAAATATTAAATGGAAAAAATAATAAAATTATGCCAATAACCAGGCAAATTATGCCTTTGGAAAGACATGGAGGACTAAGGTAGCAGAAAACAGCTGTGCCTTGAGGAAATTAGGAGACCTTCCTGACTTTACTATCCCTTTTTGCTATGTGTTTTAGGTAAAATCACTTAGCTTCCTTCTGTCCGCTCTCCAGTTACCTCAGCAGTGCGATGGGAATCCTGCATACCTAGCCTTTGAAAAGGGCTCTATGGATGAAAAGTACTAAAAATGAACAACACAATGATAATTAGTTTAGCTAGTAATTTGTGCAGAACTGGAAGATCTGTGATCTGCTATCCCAAGGGAAACCCCTCAGATTATGTGTCATCAATGCATAGGCACTTTCTCTTTGGGATGCTCCCTGGGCAGATTTCAGAGTAGCAGCCGTGTTAGTCTGTATCTGCAAAAAGAACAGGAGTACTTGTGGCACCTTAGAGACTTAAACTGGGCAGATGTCTCCTTTTACCCATCGACAGTGTGGCCAGTTTGACGTAGCTGTGCCACCATTTTTCTCATATAAAGTACTATAAAAATGAGAACTATTATATACACAGACTCTTAATAAAAACATAAATATACATTACATACAAAGCCATACACCTTCCTTATCAGGGCTGAAGCTGCTTGAAGCACTTCAGGATCAAAATTTAAGTTTGTAAGACTTCTTATATTAGATGTGACGTATCAGTGATAAATTGCTTTCAGACAGAACTGACATTTAAAAAAAACAACAACAGAAAAATGACTTTACTGTTGCCGCTACAAAAATGTGTAGGTGTGATAACAGCTAAGCATTTGTGGTATTATTTTTGCATAAGGAGAAGCTGACAGGAAATTCCTTCTGCTTTTCTCAGAACACTAGATGGTGCTGTGCTACAATTACAGTCCAAATCTACTTGGTTTTATAAGAAGCGAAAGTTAAAATGTCTCTGCCTTTTAAAATTTGAAATTAAATAAATACTTATGTAACGGGCTACAATTTTTTACAACAACGCTAAGTACTGAGGGAATAGCACTGTATTTGCATTTACTGAAGTTTTCTTATGGTTTGTTTATTAACAGAAGGTTTTATTTCACTTCTAAGAAACCAAGAAAGATAGTGTATTCAGCATACATACACAATGAGATACACTTAATTATGTAAACAACAAAGAATATTTGGGAACCGATAACGTGGTTTAAACATAAAATGTCTCCTGAAAGAAAATCTTACAACAGTAAACCAATTTGGTGAACTAGACTCTGCACAGATTCCTTATATTCTAAAGTGCAAAACCTGAAGACAGAAAAAATATTTTTCTCATAGAAATACGTGTTACAATTTTTAACCATTGTTTTGCTTTGTAATATAAATCCAAACAATATTTTTATCCTTGATTGTGCAATCCCGTAAATATGGGTTCAACTTTGCACACGAGTGGTCTCATTGAGTTCAATGGGGATACTTCCCCTGCACAAGTTACACGTGTATTTTTGCAGGATTTTGCACCTGCAGGATTATTTCTCTGCAAATGTTGTTTAACTCAGAATTCCTGCCCTAATGTAGTGGTTTCATACTTGCTCACTCAGGCCCTGATTCTACATGCTGCTCAGTATCGATAGGCCTCTAGACCCTCATGGAGCTCCACTGACTTCAGTGAGGCTCTTGCAGGCAGAAGCAGCCGTCCCAGGGAACAGCTTGCAGGATTGGGTCCTAGCACAGTAAACTTGGAACTTTTTCTAAAATTTCAGCTTGATGGAGGGTGGTGAAAGGTCCTTGCAGACTTCTTATACACTTGTCTCCTGATTCATTTTCTCTATTAAAAAAATGATCAACTTCTTTTCTATCAACAGAAACCATTGCAATTCTTTTACTCAGGGCCAGATTTTCCAAATGGCATAAGCACAAATATACAGGGCCGCCCGTGGGGGGGGGGAAAGGGGGAGGCAAATGGGGCAATTTGCCCCAGGCCCTGGGCCCCGCAGGGGCCCCCATGAGAGTTTTTTTGGGGCCCCTGGAGTGGGGTCCTTCACTCGCTCCAGGGGCCCCGGAAAACTCTCACGGGGCCCGGGACCCGACACTTCGGTGGTGGGTCCTGCTTCGGGGGGGGGGGAGGGGGGGGGTCCTTCCGCCGCGGGTCTTTGGGGCATTTCGGCAGCGGGTCCCGGAGTGGAAGGACCCCCCCACCGCCGAATTACCGCCAAAGCAGGGGGCCCCCCAGCTGCCAAAGATCCCAGGCCCCCTGAATCCTCTGGGCGGCCCTGCAAATATACATACAAGTGTAGGGAGCCAATCATGCACCCAATGTGCACATGGATTTACAAAGATTGCTTGTCAATTTGTAATAATGGTCCCAGCCCTGAGTGGCTTCAACCACATGGAAGTTAATGAGAGTAGAAGGTGCTCAGCACCTAGTAGGATCGGCATAAATACCCAGTTTGTGTCTACCCTGCAGTAGGGAGGTATGACTGCAGCACATGTAGTTTTACCCAAGCTAGCTTTGATATTGCTAAATTAAAGCCAGTTTGCATAACAATCGCAGTGAAGCCACAGCAGCATGGGTGGCAGTTGCTTCAGTATCTACCTGTGCTACCACATTTGCTGCTGCAGCTTCACTGCTGTTGTTATTCAAGCTAGCTAGATCAAAGCTAGCTCAGGTATCCATACGTTTGGTCACCGGCAAGCTCATTTACTGGAACAGCCTGGAGCAATCACGCTGTAAACTCTTTGGGGCAGGGATCTTGCCTACATCCATGTCTGTACCGAGCCCGAGCAGCACAAATGTATATATCTGCATGTCTTGGATGATCAGAGCCTAAGGCTACATAACCAAAAGAAATCTACACAGGCAGCCCAAATATTTTATATCATTTTTAAGCTGAAGAGCATATTAAAATAAAGTCTTTTTATCACACCTTATTTTATAGTTCTAGCAAATGCAGGACCAGTCAATCAGTGGAGAAAGGCAGAGTGTGATGCAACTGCTTGTTCTGCAATTTTTATTGTGCTCTGCTGTTTCCCTAATTCTCCATTTCTAATGCAGTAAGTGTTTCTTAAATGTGTGCTCTGCCATGCAGCTTCCCTCTCCTCAGGATGTGCCACTGATCCAAAGAGGGATGGAGTTGCTTTCTAAAGTGGCAATTCAGCTTGGTGGGGGAAGAGGACTTGGCCGCAAGGTTAATGGGCACTGATGAAGCATTAGGGTGACCAGATGAGAGGAAGAAAATATCGGGACACAAGTGAGGGGGGGAGGTCCGCCAGCGGAGGGGAAAAAAACCGAATGCTGCCAGGGAAGGGAAAAAAACCCAAAAAAACAGTGCTGCCTGCGGAGCGAAATATCGGGACAAACACCTAAATATTGGGACGTCTGGTAACCCTATGAAGCACAAACAGGAAAGGGAGAAGTGAAGGAGATGGGGAAGTAGTAGAAGAGTTGGAAGCAAACCCGGAGAGGTCAAGGAGAAAACAGAGAATGTTATGAGAGAAGAAAGGAAAATGATTGGGGCAGAAAAATGAAGGGGGAAAGAGAAAGGCAGTTAGACATAAAGAGAGGGATTAGGAAATAAAGATGAGATAGAAAGAAATGGAAAGATGTACAGCCTGAGCCCATAGAATCCCTACATAAGCCCCCACACCCCTCGTATGTGAAAACAGCTCTCAGTCAGCAATTTTAAGACATACCCAAATATTATTCCTGCAACAAATCTTCAGGCAGCCTGTACTATCACCAAATATTAACTATTGCTCTATCACTCATTTGATAACTTGCTTGACTTTCCTGTACTAAACATCATGGCAGCAGAGAAAACCCAGTTAGACACTGAGTAATTATGGGTACAACATTATTTCACATACAGATATAGTATAGAAGCCACGGAATACTAGGATAATAGTGCTTTGAAATGCAGTGTGACCACTTGGAAGTCTGTGTATCCAAAGGGGACAGTATGACATTACCTATTCATAACTGTACAACCAGAAACAGGGCAGAGAAAAGAGGGAATCTTAAAGGTCAATGCACTCAGTTATCACCAGGGCAATAGAAAATAGGAGGCCATCCCAATAGGCCTGTCTGGCAAACATCAAAAGCTGTGATAGCAGAAAAGAAAAAAAAATCTGGAGTATTCTTCATTCCCTCCACAAGAAATGAGAAAAAAAATCCCTATCTGTGGATCATTTTAATCCCTGTTTCTTTCAATGAAAATGATGGTACACTATTCATAATCTCAGACACAGGGGTTTTTGTTATTCTGAAAAGGGATTATCTCCTCTACTCATGTTTGCTTTCCTTACTTAACCTTGTATTAAAACCTCAAGCTGAACAGCTGGCTAAGATTCATGAACAGTTTAGATGCCTAAACTCGGCTTTGTAAAGAAAATTATGTTGGGTGCATGTTTATGCATACGTGTACATGCCTGTGTGAATCCATATATACAGGCACATTTTTAAATGCAACACACCACTGCATTCACAAATGTTTATCCTAATTACTTAACAAATGTAACAACTGCAAAAAGAGATGCAATATTCCGATATGAAAACACACACTATAAAAGTAAATTGTGCTGGGCGGGCAAGAGTGCCGCAAGAGGTCTATGTATATAACTACTAATATTGTACAAGGAAAAGAATGTGTGCAAGACTGTTCTGTCTGGGTGGCTTCATCAGGTGCCTAAACTTTACCAGGAAGGTCCTACAAACACTGTACTAAAGTATTCCCAATGACCTCACTAAGGAAGCATTTCCCCCCTAGGTTTCATTTCATTTCTAAACACAACCATATTTACATTTCATGGGCATAACAAACTCAGTCATCAACCCTTCTTGATTTGTGGGGAAAGCAAACACCTGCATGCTCAGCAGGGAGTCATTCAGCCCCATTCTGTTCTTAGCCTGTTTGCACATCCTGTTCAAGGACTTCGGTGCTGCTCTAATCCCTACATTTCTATCCTTATGCCTGCCCCAGTGCACTGCTGAACAATTGATGCTCTTTATCTGTCTGCAATATCATCTCAGTTACTTTAACTATTCTTTCATTTTCTAATCCATTTCTTCTCCAAAACTCAGTTAAGTCTTACACTTCAAGTCATCTTGTTTTCTGTGGCTTAACAGTTTGTCATCACCTCATTTTAGGGATTTCAAACCACAAGCTAATTTAAACAGTATCATGTGTCTCCACATCCAGTGAATACCACATCTATATTCCTGACTTCATCTTTGCAATGTTCACTGTATTTTACACTCAGCTATCTATAGCCCCAAGGGACTCCTCTCAGTGTTCCCAATTCTCTTGGAGTTAGCAGGAGTCCAATGATAGTTGGTGTTTTTCTTAAAACAACTTTCAGCAGCTGCAGTTCTATTAGCTGAGAGTCTAAGCTTTTGTTTTATTTTTTAAGTTTCTAGCCCTCAGGGTTGCAGATAATAGCTTTAAAATGTGAACCCTAAAGACTCAAATCCCAGAAGACAAATAAAAAGAACTCCAAATGTATTAAGTCTCATGATTTTTTAAGGCAATCTTATGATTTTAGGGCATAGCTGGCTCATGATTTCTGAATGATTGGGGCTGGCAATACTGTCTTGGCAGCTGGGTACTACAGGGATGAAGAGATCACCTCCAAAGTCCACCCTTCCACAGTAGGGACTGTGGGGAGTTGTATAGGAGCTATTATACTTGCTCGACACAAATGAGGAACCCTTACCTTTCACTTTGACCTTGGGAGTCATTACCTTTCACTTTGACCTTGCCTCCATTATGGCTAACACCTTCTATCATATAAAAGTTTGCTCATTTTGTAATTCTTATTTTCCAGGGCTTATGCTCATCAACTAACCTCAGAGAGACCTCTGCTTTCATGCCAGCCCAGAAAGACAGGGATGCTGAGCAACATCATGATTTCCAGAAAGAAAACCTGGGATAGCTATGTAGCAGAGAAGGGGTACAAGAGTTGGATGAAATATGTTCTCCTGTATCTTAGCCACAGTAAGAGTTGGCTGACTCCTTTCTCAACCCTCCACACATGTGTTGCCTTGGCTCTCTCAGCGACTCTATTCCATCCTTCCTACTGTCCCAACCCCCTCCACACCTACTGTCCTGGTTCATCCACTCTGCCACCTCCCAGTACCCCAGTCCTCCAGCCAACTTTCACTACCACAACCAGATCTACAGTGTGAGCACACACATTTTGGTCTGGCTGCCTACAGAACCTACTTGAGGACATGACTACTTACAGATACATTTATTTCCTCATCTCCTCATACAAGATGATGTCACTTCACTACCTGACAACCCTACCCCTGCCAACATCGAGCCACCAAAATTGGTGAGCTCCCCTTTCTACTTTACTGTACTTTAACCTCTGGTTATGTCAGTAAATATAAATGTGAGCAGTGTAGTTGTGTTTGTCCTTTGAGGTTACACTCAATACCTGTAGGGTTCAAAACACACTTTGTCAAGTGAGGAGCCTGTTTATTTAGTGAATGTTCTGAAGTTTTAAACAGAGCAGCCCCCAATATCCCTGAAGGGTCAGAGCCCAATTACTGAATTATAGATAAACTTGAGGTTATAATGCCTCTCTGTATTCACACCCTACACACTACTGTAATAATCTTTGCACAAGGGATGCTTTGTGAAGTATCATTTGAAAACTGACAACTTGCTGATCAGTAAAATCTGGGACTGGGAGTGTGTGGGGTCACCCTAAAGCATAACCAAGGCTGGTGGGAGCTAGAGTGAAACCCAAGTTTGCTGGTAGGCTGCAGTTACATACAGATACTCAGGGTGTGACTTGCAGGCTGGAAAACTAAAATGTACAGCTATTGCTAATCCTACTGGATGCTGCATAATGCCAGATTACAAGTTGTGTAGGGTAATGCACATACAATTGATGATTTTAAGCCTACATTCCACTGAAGTAGTGTTTTGGCATTCTTAAAACACAAAAGTTGAAAACATAGCTTTCTATCCATCACAGTATGTATTTGCCTGCATAATTTGCAGTGCTTTAAAATAAATTCATTGCTGCTGTTAATGTTCAAGTTTCCACTTATTCCTCATCTCTGTTCATCACTATCACTTCTCATCCACGGTTAGTCTGCATTGCCACCTGTGACATACTGGGGTGCAATCCACATCAGTGAGAGGCTGTCATTCCTGCCCTCCAACCATGAGTGTTTTACAAATACTTTGCTGGTAGTAGCTCCCACCAGGGCTGCTAACAAACAGTTTTTAGGCTACCTTTACTGCAGAAAGGATGTTTGTTTCCTCACATGTATTGTTGAACTGTTACCTAATTTGTGATCCAGTGCAAACATGCTCATCAGAACACAGCCAGATTACTGCTGCACCAAAATATTAGATTGCATTTAGTAATTTAATTACATTCCCTTAGAATTATGTGGCCAACTCTACTATAAAGATGGCTCTGCTACAGCAGGTAATTGGATAAGAAACATACAATCCACACAAAGTCACAATATGCATTTTCTCAGTGAATTCACGTTATGGACTAGAAGACGTGAATTAAGGTAAAAAAGGAAAACATAACTATTAGGTCTCTAGTTGAAGGAAGCTGTTTCATACTTTGGACCAAATTATCAAATGGTGTGTCAAAAATTTGGACTAATATGGACATGAATTCATTGTTACATTATAACATTAGACTACATCAAGTTTCTTTTAAACAACAAATTTAAGTATTTTTGTCCTTAAAACAGTAAAGCCCTAATTCTGCAATTAACTCCATGTATACTGGGGCTCACCAGGATTAGGTCCTATGGGTATATTTGAGGAAGCAGTTCTAATAGTTAGCATATGGAATTGGTAGAGAGGAATTTTGGGTTCTAATCCTAGCTCTGCCACTTACTGTACATGCAATCCAGAGTAAATCACTTAATCGCTTTTTCTGTAAAATCAATACTTACCTACCTAACTGAGGTTTTGCTAGGTGTAATTAAATGCAATAATGTATGCAAAATGCTTTAAGGTTTTCAGATCAAGATTGCTACATCTGTACAGGTAAAGTATGCATCAGGGGTCAGCAACCTTTCAGAAGTGGTGTGCCGAGTCTTCATTTATTCACTCTAATTTAAGGTTTCGCGTGCCAGTAATACATTTTAACGTTTTTAGAAGGTCTTTCTATAAAGTCTATAATATATAACTAAACTATTGTTGTATGTAAAGTAAATAAGGTTTTTAAAATGTTTAAGAAGCTTCATTTAAAATTAAATTAAAATGCAGAGTCCCCTGGACCGGTGGCCAGGACCCAGGCAGTGTGAGTGCCACTGAAAATCAGCTTGCGTGCCACCATCGGCATGCGTGCCATAGGTTGCCTATCCCTGGGATATATTAACAACATTGGTGAGGCTTCTTCATATAGAACCCTGGAAAGAACAAAGCAGTCTGAGAAAGAAGTTAGTTTCTCTCCTTCAAGGTTTTGATTCCAAGCTTCTCTTTTTGCTCCTGTCTTTCATGTCACTACATATGAATGATGCAATCCAGCCATTACCTGACTCTACTACATTAAAAACGATACTTGATCTTACAGATTTCTTCACCTTATTCCCTCATGCCTTGCGCATTTCTCTTTGTAATCCGATACAAAATGATAATTTTACATTTTTCAGGACTACTCAGTGCATCATTCCCACTAGCATCTTATTTAACCTGTTTGTGAAAATCTGTGATGAAGGGACCATGGAGGATCTGACCAATAACCAGGCACATTTGCCCTTTTCTGTTCCATGTGGCAGAGGGCAGGATAGGGCCCAGCTGTGTTGCCTAGTTGCTCTCTTTATACCTAACCTATAACTTTTCTTTCTTTGCCATTGCTCTTTGTTCAAGCTTTACATTCCCTCATTTGTACTGTTGCCTTGAAGGTATTTATATACTGATCCTGTCTTCTCAAGTTATTGTTTTATTGTGTGAAATCAGCTACTTGAGTCTCCTCTTTTACTGCTATAGATTATCCTCCAAGGTTCAGATCATTCTTGTTGTTCTTCTGTGTCCTCTAGTTATTTTTTTAAATATCTTTTCTAAACTGCAGGACTACAAATGCACAAAATATTCCTGGTGTGGGCACACCAGATCTAAACAGAGCAATATTATCACCTTCATTTTATAGTGATCTTCCAGTAGATATGCATTTGAGAATGGGATTAGATTCAAGTTTCACAATGGTAATGCACTGTGAGCTCATTTATTTACTACATCTCCCTAGAAACTGAGGCTTTCTAAACAGCAGTCTCCCATACAGTTTGTATCTGTGCTATTGATGTTCTCTCCCTACAATCACGAGTTTACATTTATTAGTATTGAATTTCATCCTGATACATGCTCTCTGCCAACCTGTAGTTAACTGTGTGTGTGCTAGCCTTTCAGTTTAGTTTTACCAGCAAATCTGATTGAGTTTGAATTTATACCTTCTAGTTTTTATACTGAAAATATCTCATATGGGTTTCAATACTGACCACTCAAGTAATGCAAATAATGTCCTTAAAGAGGCACTGTCATGTCAATTTTAGGCTCAAAATTTAGATTGTTAAAAAAAAATCTAGCCTTTCCATAATCTAATATCAATGGGAATATGTCCATATTTGTATTATTAATATACATGGAGACAGTTTATTTTAAAGGCATAATAATCCCCTGCATTATTTGCAGCCTAAATATTGCCATCTGTCAATGTATGAAAACCAGAAATTGAAAGGGATTAGAAACTGACTATAAACAAAAATGAAATTAACCACTTTAACTATATTGCCCAAAGTGAATGGCATGCACAAAATAAATGGTAAAAAGTTTTTAAAATTCTTTCAGGTTTAATAATGTGTGTTATTAGTAATATATCTAAGGAAGTTACAGACATATACACACACACTATATATATAAAGTAACTATTTTAACCTAAGCATGTCCCTTTTATATGATTTCTCACTTGAAGATGACAGTTAAGTCCTTGGGCATGAATAGTCAGATTTCTTTATAGGTTCTAATAAGAGCTATTCCTATGATGCCCCAGTCCACAGAAATCAGTGGATGCTCAGCACCTCTGGATTTAGAGGCCACACTTTAGGCATCCAAAGTTGAAGGGGGAGACCGTGTAAAAGAAGGAATTAGCCTCTTGCTCTCAGTCCACCAGACCATATTGCTTTTCTTCTGCTATTGAGCTGATTGTCTTTGGGACCAGAGGTCACTGGCTGCTCAGTAAAGGAGCTGACACGTTAGGCAGTTGGCTTATAGTAAGCTTGCAGCAATGCAACCATTAGTGATAGTCTCGGCAGCACTAACTTAAAAAGGAAAAGTGCTTTAAACTTTATTAAACCATAGAAAGCCAAGTTCCTCTGAGGGGCTACAAAGACTGCCTCTGGCACCCACGCTCAGTTGTATGCAAACACTATCATTATCCTATACCTTGAGAATTCTTTGTCAACTTTCCAATAATAAAAGCTCTTCAGGCCGCTTTGACAATAATGAAGCCAATTATAAAAAAATATTTTGTAACAAAAAATAAATCTGGTTTCCTTTGCTTATTCTTTGACTACTCCCCTGCACCATATTACATTATAATTTTTCCTTGAATATTACCATGGACATGTAATTACAATCTAAAAAAGCAATAACCCCTTCCAATATAACTGCTAATGAACAATTTCCACATCATACATTTTAGATTATGCAAAGCATAAGGAAACCCTAGAAATATAGTAGTTATTGATCTGAACTAGAACTATCACGTATGTCAGAGAATATCACAATACCATTTCCTTTCTGAACTATGGTTAGACTTGAACACATCCCCAAAGATAAAAAGCCTGAGAGGTTTTATTTAGTATTGAATGCTTTATCTCCTATCATATATAAAAAATAAACAGTACTAAATTTGATTTTCTTGACAAAATCCCAGTGCTGCTACTATTTTGGTAAGCAGAGCAAAATTTCTTATTGGCACCCCACCTTCAGGATAAAAATATAATATTTTTAAATTGAAAATAAGTTGACTTTAATATAGCTTATTCATACCATCGGTATAATTATATTTTTAACTTTTGTTAAGAAATTTTGACAATGAAAGGAGCTAGTACTACAACATTCATATATTCTCAACAAATTACAGCCCCTGGTGAGATCTTTGATGAATTAAACTGCATGATGACTTAACACAACAGCATTTTTTCATCATACCGAAGAGCTCATTATGCCCAGTAAACATATTTGTCTTTAAAAGTCAGATTTTGACAAAGACATTAACTGAAAGACTGCCCTGTAGAACTGGAGTATGCAACACTAGTGCAGAGTCTAATATTTACTCTAACTCACACACATACAGTGTCCATGATTAGAGTATATTAGACTTCAGGGTAGAAAGACACCTGTTTCCTTGCCTCATCTCCCAGCCTCCCTTTCCCATTCCACAGGAAACAGACTCCCTGATTGCTCCCCTCCTGGCAGTCTACCTGATCCCCAAACCATTGCCTTAGGAAAACCTCAGGTCCCCAGTACTAATGCAGCTGCACTGTTTATCCCTGTGACCTTTCATCCACCCTCTGCTGTTGTTGGACCAGGCTGCACCCATTCTCGGTCCAAATGCTCCACTTCTTTCTCTAATAGCGGCTTTCCTCATAACATTTTTGCAGGCAACTCAAATATTGGCTCATAATCCATGTCATTGTAACCAGGCCCAATTCAGCAAGGCAGTGGTCAACACAGAAAGGTGGGCAGTGCAATAAGACCCAATAGGACCCCACGGAAATGTTTGGGGAGATATTGGAGCAGGGAGATGGTATCTTGGCAGTTGCATGGTGTCTAAGCTATCTGTGTACGTATATGGTCCCATCTCCATAGTATCCACGTCTCCCAAATATTTAAAAATATAAACAAATCAAAACTCTCCCTTCCTTTCTAGTCTGTTGGAGAAGTAACTTCAGTAGTTCATAGTTTGGCATTTGTGAAAAAGCTTACTCTGGAAATAGGGTTGCAAACTTTCTATTCCCTGAAATCCGAAGACCTCTGCCCTGCCCTTCCCCCAAGGCCCCAGAAGAACATGATATTTAAATTTAAATTTCAAGACAGTGTAGGCGCAAAAGGGGCATTTTTTTAAGTCCGAATATTTTAGGATAAAAAAAAACTTTGTTGTATTCTCTGGTTTGAAGGATGAATTAAGATACAAGTCTATTTTGATTAGATGTTCAAATGAAACACTAGCACACCTGTCATACTGTGGAAGAAGTTAATTGGGAGGGCTGAGATGGTGATCAGCCAGGTGTGTGCAGGACAGTCTGGCCAGGTCTGTGTCTCAGTTATTCTAGCTGTAAAATGGGGACAATGATGTTTACCCTAGACAGAATCTGAAAATATACAAGATGTAAAATGTCTGAAGCCCAAAATATAGTTGGCAGGCATAAGTGTGGGAGTCAGTAGAGCTGGGCTCTGATCCTTGTTCTCACACAAACTTGTCCATTATTGGTAAGCCTTAGGGCATGGCTACACTTGCAGATGTAGAGTGCTGGGAGTTAAACCAGCCTTCAGAGACCGCCACAGGGAAAATATTGCCGTGTATTTATACTCTCAGCTAGAAGAGCACTGGTGTGGCCACATTAGCAGCTCTTGCAATGCCACAAAGAGCAGTGCATTGTGGTAGCCAGTGTTCAAGTAGCTGCAACATGCTTTTCAAATGCAGGGGGTGGGGTAGAGTGTAACAGGGAGTGTGTTGTGTGTGTGTGGGGGGGAGAGTGGGTTTTTGGGGTGCTGAGAGTGTGTCAGCATGTTGTGTTGTAAGTTCAGACCCCCCTCCCTATATGCCTCTCTTTCACACACTCACAGCAAGCAACATTCCACACTAATTGTTTGCTTTGTCCCGGAGCAGATAAGCATGCCGGCTGTCAGAAACGGAGCTTTGAAAGCCGATTCCAAAACAATGACAAGAGTGGCCACTTGACTTAAGGGGATTATGGGATGTTTCCAGAGGCCGATCAAAGCGCAGTAATGCAACACCTCATTCACACTGATGCTGGGGTGTTTCAGCTGAGGCACAACAAGCGGTATCTTTTCGTGGAGGTGGATTACCAGGAGCACTCCAGCTGCAGAGTCCAGGCACTCTAAGTGCCTTGCCAGTGTGGACGGGTCGGGAGTTAGGGCGCCTGGGGCTGCTTTAATGCACTCTAACTTGCAAGTGTAGCCATGCCCTAAATCTCTCTAAGCCTCAGTTTCTCCTCGGTAAAAAGAAGTCAATGATAAATAATAACTTTAGAATTAAAGGGCCTAAGCCTACTAGCATTTTCCAAGTGAGAAGTTCTATCAAGTGAGTGGAGGGATTCACATGCATAAAGGGAGCAGGATTTGACCTAATGTTTGTTTAGTGCTATACAAGTACAAAGTATTCAAGCCAGACAGTGGGATAGGTGGGACTAGAACTGAGGAATGCCTGGCTTCCAGCCTTGTGCTTGACCTAGACTATGTGTTTTTGGAGAGGCCACACCTCCTCCTGTAGCAGTTATTTTTTAAATTCACAATTGCAGTTCTTCACAAACTATAGCTTTTTGTGGTTTTGCATGCTTCATTTTGACTAATTTTCATACTCAGCTGTGATTGTTACAAGGCTAGATTCTGCCATCTTTGCTCATGATGACCAGTACCTTATTTCACAAGCACTCCCATTGAAACCAATAAGGTATTACTCAACACAAGTAGAGATAACAAATATCTGTCTCATAGCATTCACTGATTCCCGTTAAAGAGGAGACAAATTTCTTCTATAAACCCCATTTTGACTTACTTGTAGCTTTTTGAAATAAAATTCTTTTTAGGATGAGAACGTCTAGCCTTGATTTCAACCAAACGGAGTGTAGGGGGGGGGTGATTGTGCATATGTGCACGTGTGAGAGAGAGAAAAATTGAGCTGGACAGATTCAGGAATTTTTGAGGAATAAGTGTGGTGAAAAAAAAATGTAGCTCCAATATGCCCCAATTGGAAGAGCTGCAGTTGCATAATTCAGACATGAATGAAGAAAACTGGACACTTGTCTGCCCTTTGTTGTTGATAGTAGAAAAAAAGCTGGATTAGGAAGCTAGCTGCTCTATCAAACTTTTTTTCTTTCTGAATTGTTGTTGCTTATATTTTTGTTCCCTTGTTTTTATTTGGAAACTGTGACAAACTTTGCTTTGGCAAGTAATTCACTTAAGTGAAAGTACTTTAAGTTGTTCATCCATGACCATAATACATTTTTGATTAACACTGTCTGGAACTAGAAACATCAGTCTTGTCTATATAGAAAGAAAAACAATTCAGGTTTGAAAAAAACTGGTTCAACTCTTTTTAATGTTTTGTTTAAAGATAACATGTTCATGAATGGATGAGAGTTTTCGTTGTTTTGTGGGGCTTTTCTTCCCCATTTGTTGTTTGCAGTGCCCTCATTCTAGGGAACAGGTAGAAAATAAAGATGCTGTCACTGAAGGACAAGTAAAAAAACAAAGGTATTTATCTTTCCTTAACCCTTCCCCCATTTTCTTTTCTTTCTTTTCCCTTAACAACCAGGAAAAGTAAACACAAAAATGAATATTAATACTGAGGTTGAGAAATCAAGCAGATGGGAGCAAAAGATTTCCAACGTAAGGTTCACTATTCCACTCTGTTCGCATATAATATTTTATATCATTCTTTGCTTTGTTAACTATGTAGATATTAAAGGACTTTCTGAAAAGTGACTTTAGAAATGGCATTGTGGGATTCCATTTTTATCTTCTCCTAATTTTGTATCACACTTGCTCAGTTTGTAAGTACAAGTACACATTTTTAACTGCCAGCCCTGCAAATTCAGCCTGGCCTCCCAAATAATCACCAGTAATAGCTCTACAGGCCAGATTGGACCTTCCATTATATCTGTTGAACCTTACAATACCCACATTGTGCCCTCACTGACACCAGTGCAAACTCACTGACGGCAATGGGTTTGCACACGTATAACTGATTAGAACTTAAACAATTCTATGGATGTAGAAGAACAAAAATATTCCAGTTCGCTCAATCTTAACTATATGAGCTCTGCAGTACCAGGAGGAATAAAAAGAAAAATATTTTTATCACTAGAACACAGGGTGGAATGATTTCAATCAAGGCTATTTAAATCAATGGGGTTGTTTTAAAATATAAATTTATTTAAATTAGGCTGAGGCTTTATAAAACTAATTTCAAAGTTTGTATTATAAAAACAATGAGGAGTCCAGTGGCACCTTAAAGACTAAACAGCTTTATTTAGGCATTGTCTGTTACAGCTCCATTTTGTTTCTTAAAGCTGTCCCCTTACTCCATTTTGTTCTTGTTCTCCTCTGTGGCCGCCCTTCCCTGGCTGTTAAGTTGTTACCAGGGCCTCTGCCCTTCTCAAAGGGAGGGCCCCTTAAGTTGTTTAACAAAAGCCATTGCCCTTCTCAAAGGAATGGCCACTTATGCTAAGTGGGACCACTGCCCTGTTCAAAGGGTTAGTCCTGTTATCACCTTGTTAAAACCTGGGCTGGGTGTAGGGTAGGCTCTATCCAGAGCTGCAAGACTATTGTGTTTTTAAGATCCTGGGCATGAGTCATACCTCTGGGCTCAGGACTAGTCCTAACATGCCTCTGTGGCTACCTGCAGTTTTTCCCTGCTTGCTCTCCTCCCTGTGAGAAGGGGAACCAATCAGAGTTACTGGCGGGAAGCTGCCAGGGTTTGCCTTTAAAAACAGACATTTTGAACAGACTTCAGAAAGGTTCTTGCATTGCTGCCTGGTCTGATCAGCCAGGGGTTCTGGGGGTCCTTTCTCCGCTCTCGTTTTATTTTTGAGCGTACCCCTGTTTTTGAACCCCCCCCCCACGAAGAACGAATTGCTGCCTGAGAGATCTCCTGATTATCAAGACTGTACCAAGCCTTCTGATGTTCTTGCTGCTTCTGCCTCTGTTGCTGCCTTGGGGGATGGTAAGAATCCCTCTGTGAAACTTTCTATACTTTTATTTTATTATTTTAGCTGCTGGCTCTGTCTCCCCAGCACACAGACTCAAGCTAAACCTTGGTCTGTGTCCTAAAGCCTCTCTTACCACCACCACCCCCCTTATCCTGGCTGCTGGCTCTGTCTCCCCAGCACACAGACTCAAGCTAAACCTTGGTCTGTGTCCTAAAACCTCTCTCTTAAACTCTGTGGCACTCTGCCACTAAAAATAAGTTTGTGCTGCTGCTAAGTTCTGCTCCTGTGGGCTTTGCCTTGGACTGTTTTCAGCTGTATCCACTGCTGCAGTCACCCCCCCCCCTTCTTTGGAGCTGTGTCCTGCACACACACCACTCAGCCCTCTGGAACTATCCTTAGCATAAGGTGCACCCATTAAGTTAAGTTTAGCATTATACTTTTGTAAGTTAGGCTTAGAGAATTGTTGCATTGTGTTTTAATTTGTGTAGTCTTGGTTAAGTTAGCTCATAAATAAGATTTTGCTGTGTTCTTTATAATTGTAATTGTCTGTCTTCCCACTGCAAACACCCCCCCCCAGCTTCTCTGTGTCTTTCTACCTTGTTACACTCTCTCTGCTGCTTAAGCTTGCAACCTGTTTGCTCTGTCTCACTAAGTTTAAATCTCTAGCATAAAACCCCATTGGTTACTTTCTTCCTTTCTGGTACCCCTCACATTCTACATTTACACCACTGTGACACATTTTTACCTGGAATTGTTTGTTATTTAACACATTTTATCCATAACTGTTAGTTGGTTATATGCTGCTGTGACACACCTTTTAACATAGAAATCGCTAGCTACCTGTTACATTTATACCTCAGTGTTAACTGATTACCCACTGTATTGCATCCTACTGTGTTGTACCCCACTATTGAAACTCCCTTACTGTTCACCAAAAAGGAACCCCTCCCCAATTGTCTACCTTAACAACCCCATACCCCTCACTATTGAATTTTCCCTGTTTTTGTATTTTCTTAATAAAGTTTATTTTGCACCCCACCCGTGTGGTAATTGCTCCCCAAGATCCCATATACCTGCTGGCAGGGACAGGCATAAGCTTTCATGGGTAAAAAACTCACTTCTTTAGATACAAAGTTTGTATTATAATAAATTAAATTATAAATGCTGCATTTAAAATGCCATTACTGGTAGAGTATCTTATTTTAATTTTACAAAAAAACTGCTATAGGAAAGAAACAAAATTATGAAAATTAATGACCTGATCCTGCAAACAAACACTTAAGCAAGCATGTTACATTACTCAGATGAATGGACTTCAATGGGACTATTCATGTGCTTAAAGTTAAAGCATGTGCAGCATCAGTGACATGAGAACGTCAAGAAAATGTGTACATAGTTGTTTACTGCCTGATGCTGCTGTAGTACAACATGTTAAAATTGAGTTACAAAATCACATCTTTCCACAACAAATATATCACACTGAGCAAGACTGCACAAACACAATGAAAATCCAAAGGCTTTACATGTCGTAAAAATATATTTTTGGACCATAATGTAGGCAGCCATTGTGTTCCCCAGCACTGCTGCTTCTCCATTTTATCCTTTTCTAGATGTTATTTTTAAAAAGTTTGTCGTCAGATCATTTAGAATTGCTAAGAACTGAGGTCAGTCACAACACTCTGACAAAGAGGCCAATTACTTCCTTTGAAATTGTATGTGAATTTTAGTGTTTCTAAAAGTGTGGGGCTAACAAAAGCAGCAGGTTCAGCTTCTAAATTTAACTCTGCCAGTGTACGTTAATCCCAGAACACAGAACCTTGTGCTGATTTGTACTATAAAGTTTCTCATGAGTTCCTGGCATATTTATTTTTCAAGAGCATTAACCATTTGATTTGAATCAAACAAACATATACAAAAACTACAGACATTGCAAACAGGGTAGGAGAAAACTGGATCAAATTTTGTCCACACAGATCCCGTCCGACCAAGCACTTAAGCAGTACTTCCAGCACACAGTAATCCAATTGAAGTTAATGGAGCTGCTCTTATGCACTTGGTTAAATGCTTAGCTGGAATGTGCCCTTCTTTTGCAAAGGAAAAAATAGTACATAAATACATTACATAAGCTATAGCGTGATGTTCAGTATTGTTACATTTTTTTCTTTTCCAACATGCTTTCACAACAACATTATGATGTTTATTACCATGCTGGTTGCAAATCATAGTTCCAATTAGGTTTTTTACAATACATTAAGTTGTCCAGTTAACTAAACACTGAACTGAATAGCTCTGAATGAAATTAGAGTTCATAATGGTTCGGTTGCTTCAGATTATGTAGCCTTACCAATTTTCACAAGTTTTCCATGAATATGCACGACACAAAGTAAAACATGACTCGGGTGGGGCAGCTGCCCCACAGAGGGAGAAGAAGGGGTTAAAAGCAGCACAAGTGAGGCTGCACAGCCCACTGACCAGGAAAGGGCTTATTGAGCCCACCATTCGGGGGTTTCTTGACCAGCTTTATTTAAGAATTATTTCCAAAGAAAATACATACCAAGTTACGTATATATTATACAGACAGCACAGTTGTCAGAAGCATCATCAGGAGATTGGAAGATAACATTCCAGATTATCATGAATTTTTTGTCTTGAATAGGGTTGGATTAGGGAGGAAGGACAGCTCTGGGGAGCCATGTTGTAGCCTCTTAATTTCTGGAGAGAATTGTTTATTAAACACTGGTGTGTGTACGTGTAGGGAGGTTATAGGAGGGTAGGTCATGGAGGTTATGTGGCAGGATAATTTAGGAGACTGCTAGGTCAGGCTGCTGCTATCCTCTAGTCTACCGGGGTTTCTTTGGGGATGGTAGCATGCTCAGCCCAGCACAGATACAGAGCAAGTACACAGTCTACTCTTGACTGGAACTATGAAGCTCAGAAGCACTTGCATGGCTACTAGCCTACTGTGCCCTGTGTATTTTTGAGGAGGGGAGGTGCAGGCCCACTACCTCCTCTGGAAGATGCCTGGAGATAACAGGGTGACAAATAGACCTGGCCACCTCCTGGAAGAGGTAGTAAGGGAGCAGCCAGTTTGCAACTTCTGAAGACTGTGGAGCACAGGAGTTAGGGAAGATGCCCGGTCAAGGTGAAGCAGGATCCAATTTTCACTTTCAAATACTGTAAGCAAAAACTGATATTTATCACGTTATGGATCCAGCTGGACACAAAAGCTTGAAGACAAATTCTGATCTGGTGTTCCAAATCAGAATGCCCCCAGATGGTCTATAATGCATTTGGGTATTCCACAGTAAATAGCTTACAACACTGCATTATCAATAATGTCAGATGTAAGGTACGATTTCAAAACCTAGTCAACATTAGCCTAATTTTGACTTCAGTGGGAACAATCATAGAAATCCTATTGACTCCAACAGAAGCAGAATTAGGCCAATGCTTTAAAAAATTCTTCCTCCTAGTGCTTTGTACTCTGAAGGACATTTGAATCTCTCGCTGTGTAGCCACGAAAGTGGATGGTGTGCCGGTTTCTCAGGCTTGCCACGATGCATGGAGTGATTATTCCATAATTGTTAGGAATAGTCACAAACTTTCTACCATGATTACATTTTCAAGGCCATTTTCATAGTAAAATTGGCTTGAGGATTTTTTTTTAAATAAAATCTGAATCTAGCCCTTATATTTACATAACCCCAGAAGTCATGGGGCTGGAAAGGGGTGATGATGCCATGGCCGAGTACTTCACATACCCCATAGCCCCATTTCATCTGTGACTCTAGGCCAGGGGTGGCCAATCTGTGGCTCCGGAGCCACATGTGTTTCTTCAGAAGTTAATATGCAGCTCCTTAGAGGTTTTTAAGGTCAGGCTTGACAAAGCCCTGGCTGGGATGATTTAGTTGGGTTTGGTCCTGCTTTGAGCAGGGGGTTGGACTAGATGACCTCCTGAGGTCCCTTCCAACCCTGAGATTCTATGATTCTATGATTCTTGTATAGGCACTGACTCCAGGGCTGGAGCTACAGGTGCCAACTTGCCAATGTGCTGAGGGGAGGGGGGGCCTCAATGCTCAACCCCTGGCTCTGCCATAAGCCCTGCCCCCACTCCACCTCTTCCTGCACCCTCCCCTGAGCCTACTGTGCCCTCGCTCTCCCCCTCCCCGAGCAGCCTGCATGCCACAAAACAGCTGATCCGGAGGGAGAGAGGCGCTGATCAGCAGGACTGCTGGTCGGTAGGAGGTGCTGGGAGGTGGAGCTGATGTGGGGATGCTGATGAATTACTGTTGCTCTTTGGCAATGTTCATTGGTAAATTCTGGCTCCTTTCTCAGGCTCAGGTTGGCCATCCCTGGCCTAGGTCTATGAAACCCTTCAAAAGGAACCTGGTTCTTAAATCAGAGAAAAACCATAATATATGGTAATACAACTAGCATTACTAACATTGCCCAGTATATGCAACCTTAAACTACACAGCACTTCAGCGACTGACTACATATTAAATGAACCTGCTCAGTACTGGAGATTACTGCTCCACCTCTGGATTTTTTTGTAGTAGTAGTTTCACATATCTCCTTTAAAATAAATCTACTTGCCACCACTCAACAACATAAAGATCCACATTTTCAAACATCCTCCCATTTGTAAACCCCATTGTATCTGCACACACTCATCATGGGAGTTGTGTCCAACTGTTTACTTTCTATGGGGAAACTGAGGCACAGAGGCTGGAATTTTCAGAAGGGCTCAACTCCCACTTCAGTGGCCAAATTTCTTAAAGAGCTCAGCATATTGAATGCTGTGCTCTTTTGAAAATGCTGAGTTTTTTTGTTGTTTTTTTTTTTTACCAAAAAAGCCTTTCATATCTACCTCTCTGCTCCAGACATGTCTCCTTCTGTGCAAACTAAGGCCTTGACCTGTATCTCTGACATCTCATGGGTACCCAGTCATCACCTCAAGCTATCATGGCTAAAATATAGCTCTTGATCTCCCCCACTTCTCAAGCCAACCCTGCAACCTCCTTTCTTGATCACTGTGGACAACACCAAGATCCTGCTTGTCACTCCAGACAGTAATCTGGGCATCATTATTGACTTGGACTTCCCTCTCTCACCTCACATCCAAGCTATGTCTAGATCTTGCCAACAACTCCAAGATGAGGCCTTTGATATACATCCACACATCTAAAAACCTCTTGTCCAGGCTTTCATCGTTTCATGTCTCGATTACTGCAATATCCTTTTCCCTGGCCTTGACAAGTGCAGTCTTGCATTAGAGCAATTCTTGAATCTCTCCACTGGCCCCTTTCTCTGTATTACATCAAACATAAGACACTTCTCTTTGCTTTCAAGGTTGTCCATGGCCTATCCCCAGCCTGCCAGTTGTCTTTCATGCATTATCGACATATTGACTCCTAGTTGCAATCAGCCTACAATGCCAGGCTCCATTGACCATTGTTAACTTACCAAAAATGCACATTCATGCTTTATCCCACGCTGCACCTCACATTGAGATAAGCTTCCTGTAAACATCTGCAAAGGTATCTACTTGTTGTCCTTCAACCCCCTCCTCCAAACTCTTTTTCCATGATTCCTACAAAAAACTTGACCACTGGTGTGCTGAGACCACTGCCTCTCCTTCTGACTACTATTGTTTCCTTGTACTCCCCCATCTGTATCCATTCATTCTCTCCTGTTTTATAGTTTGAATGTAAACTCTTTGTTGCTGGAATTTTTTTGTTCTGTGTTTGTACAGTGCCTAGCACAATGGGGTCCTGGTCTATGTCTCTGGATCCTAGATGCTACAATAATACAAATAATAATAAAAACTTTTCTCCCAACTGTTTGTTGTTAGATGGTAGATATCAGACTAACAAAAAACAAAATTCAAAAAAAAAAATCAAGTCTGAATAAAAGTGACTTGTTGCTTCCTTGGCATCTGTGATATCAGAATCTTACAGTTGAGCATAGTTTTCAAGGAAAACAAGCTATACAAGACCTGAATTTCTAATATTAAAAAAAACAAACACAAAACAAAAAACACCACACTTTTCCTGGCCTCCTTAATACATCAAAGTAGTAAAAAAAGGAATGCAACCTTCCTTCCCCTTTTGTAAGACACTTTTAAGGTCATCTATATAATGTATACATAGCTTTGTATTTGGGAATCATTACAGCAGGCGTTCTCAAACTTTTTTTTTTAATAGTGTAGACCTCATATTAATAAAGAGATTGTCTGATGGAACATGTTGCCTCCACATTGATGACTGTATGGACCACCCCCTTGCTGATCATGTACGATCCCTATGACAAATATAGCAACTACTGAGATGGAAAGTAATAGTAGGAAGATATCTAATGAATTTTTGCCATCCTTTCGCATTTAGAAAGGCGAAGAACTAGCAATGTGTCACCACCTCACTCTGAGGGTACACCACTGGTCCATGGACCACAATTTGGGAACATTTACTTTAAGGAATAATACACCTTTGGGGGGTAGAGAGAGAGAAAGATTTTCTATACAAAAGCATCCCACTTTTAAGCCACCAGTTTCAACAGTACCCTTTTCCTCATTCAATTCAAAACAACTCTGGCAGAGACAGCTAGGCTTCTCCTAGACGATTCACAAGGGGCACTGCAGTGGGTTGTGAGGCACTCTACCTCTTCAGGGGTTAAGCACGTTTCCTTTGCAGTGATGCCTACGTTTGCTTGCCTGAGATGCCAGAGGCAAAAAATGAAAACCAGTTCCCTCTGTGGTGTTAGTAATCTTTTAATTTTTTCAAGGTTTCCTAAAGTCCTAGTCTTATACTAAACGTGTACTGAATACCATAATGCAGAGTGCTAAAGAATCCTCAGTTTGCATAATGTATTATCACAGGCCTCAGAACGCAGAACTCTGAAGACAGCTCAGTCTGAAGAGATAACGTTCGTTTGCTATTTTTGGAGGTTGTTTTGGGTCTTCAAAGACATGCTTAAACTGCTGTGGCAGCCCAAGCCATGCACACAAGCACTTCCATCCATAAAGAATGCTTTCTTATACTTTACCCTGTATTTCTTTAAAAATATGTTAAAAATTAACTTGAAATTTAAAACAATGTGACACACTGTAAATGATTTATTTAAAGAAGACCTGTTATAGAATTGTTTTTGTATGTGCATGTATGTTAATACAATTTTGTTCTCAAAAATAAACTTGTTGTTTTACTGGTTGTGCTGCTTATAAATCTGATCATTACATATTCCTTACCAAGGCCCAGAACCTGCAAAGTTTTACATATGTCTAACATGATGCACATGAGTAGTCCCATTTCCAATCAAACATGGATGTAAATTTCTGCAAGACTGGGGGCCAGGACTTGAGAACCACCATAGAAGTGGTCACTGGGGGGCTACATGAGATAGAATGCATGCTGGTACACAATCTTGAGAGTTTTAGGGCCTGATTCAGGGCCCACTGAAGTCACTAGGAATCTTTTCATTAACTCCAGTGGGCTTTGGGACAGGTCCTCAGTGCTAGCTTAGTACCCATTCAGTTTGGACATGTTGAATACATCTGATAGGTTTATTGCGTTAAAGAATCTACAAATATACTGAGTGCTACACTTTTCCCCTAGAAAAGGATGTTGTTTGGTTTATTTTTTGGGAGAGGAGTCGTCACGTGCAATTGGACGATTTTTGACACTCTTTCCTCAGCACATGCCAGTAGCTGACTGTAGGGAGTTTCTTGTACTTATAAAGCTGAAATGTGGCTGGTATGAAATAAAAAATTTATCTTACCTTTAGCTGCACGAGATGTACATCCACATGTTTACTGTCTGAGTCCTGTTGGACGGAATAGGTCAGATCCCTGACTCTTTCGGATGTCATCCGGAGCCATGTTTCAATTTCAGGCAGATGGAGAACAATCTTCCAGTCTGCCCCTGTGTGGAGAGGGGGAGGCTTTTCATACTGTTGGTCAGAATCAAGCTCCTTCATTGCATCTTCTTCACCATCTTGCTCTACAGTGGGAGTCATGTTTATGATCATGGGGGATGCATCAGTAGCCATGGGATCCAGTTCTTGTGACCTCATGGGGCTAAATGCAACATCCATGGCTAAAATAGGAAAATCTAAACCATAATTCTTTCCAAAACAGCTGCAAAGACAAAAAGAAAGAAAGAAGATTACAGTTACAAGACAAAATCTTAGACTAAAGTATTCATAAGATAAGAAATAAGCTTGATCACTAGAGATAAAATATACCATGGCATTCTGAGTGGCTTCTTCACTATACAAATCCTCTCTCATTAACAACTTCAGGAATAAACTGAATTATTAGTTACTAATTTACCTATGAGGTTTAACCTCCTTAAATGGGAAGAATAGCAATTGTCACATTTCCTTATTTCTAGAAAATCAGCACTCTAAAAATCAATTTATGATTTTCATACTGGATGGAACTTTCTGATGTATTCTACTTTAATATAAATACAATACTTAAGATATTGTGAATAATCCCTTGCAATTCTTGTTTGTTGTCAAAGTATTGTATATTTGGATTTAAATTAAAGGTTCCACTGTCATAGCTCAGTTCTTCCACCTAATTAATCCAGGGAGAAAGTGAATGGTGCGGTTTTGGTATCACAGTCTTCTCCATGGATACAAACTCTGATGTTATCAAAACTGGTTTAATGTAGCATCAAGTAGAAGGCAAAGGTAGAGTGTGACAGATGAGGTTATTCATAAATCAGTTACCCAGAGCATCAGGAAGATGCACTGAAAAATGGCAAAATATATTGGTACTTATCTCATGTTGGGTATTCACCCACGAAAGCTCATGCTGCAAAACGTCTGTTAGTCTATAAGGTGCCACAGGATTCTGTGCTGCTTCCACATATGGGAGTCCCTCTTTAAACCGTTAAGCACAGGAAACATTGAATCCTGTTAT
The DNA here is from genome assembly GCF_020497125.1 of Mauremys mutica. Taxonomy (NCBI): domain Eukaryota; kingdom Metazoa; phylum Chordata; order Testudines; family Geoemydidae; genus Mauremys; species Mauremys mutica. Next base: position 48,825,264 of record NC_059075.1, read on the forward strand.
AGCAAATTTCCTTCTGGCTTGACTATGGAACAGTTTCACTGGGGTTACACTATGTATCATTTTGTATATTTAAATCAAAATACAGTTTCACTGAAATTTTCCTTTAAAGCATTTTTGCTTTGACCTTACTCTACTTTCAAACAGAAGTGGATGGTGCAGTAAAGCATTATCCAAGAAAACACGAGCCAGGATGTCAGCACGAGGCCCTGCATAAAGCAAAATACCTTAGCATTCTGAAAATCTTCATTAGTTGTGAAATTCCTGAACTTCTTCAAAATTAGATCTGAATTTTATGAGATAGAACCACCTCTACCATGGCACTCTATTAAAGCTAATACAAGGCACTGTCCCCTCCGCAAAACATTTATGGTATTCTGCAGCACAACAAAGCCACATTCAATACATTTGCATAAAACAGTTTAACGAGATTGGTTGCATTTGGAGATGTCTCAACCATTTTGTCTATCCATCGGATGCTACAGGGCTTAAAACTACTTTTTTATAACTTTTTTTCTTGCTTTATAGAAATTATAGAAGTAGTCATTAGCTGCAGTATAGTGGGGCTCAATGCCATAGTGCTTACTTGGGCAATATTCCAGTTTCTCCAGCTTGAATTTTTCCTGAGTGAGGATTGCAGTTCAGTGCATAGGTCTTCAGTTTAGAAAGGGTAAGCAGCTTTACCATGCTTCAAACACTGACGTCGTGTTTGAGTATTTAATGTGGAGCTCCCGGCATCAAGACACTCCCATGACATGCAGCCAGAGTACCAAAGTACCATCCATGACAATCAGGGGCAGCTCTAGGTATTTTGCCGCCCCAAGCATGGCAGGCAGGCTGCCTTCGGCGGCTTGCCTGCGGGAGGTCCCCGGTCCCACGGCTTCGGCGGCACGCCTGTGGGAGGTCTGCCGAAGCCACGGGACCAGCAGATCCTCCACAGGCATGCCGCCGAAGGCAACCTGCCTACCACCCTTGTGGCGACCGGCAAAGTGCCCCCCGTGGCTTGCCGCCCCAGGCACGCGCTTGGCATGCTGGTGGCTGGAGCCGCCCCGATGACAATCGTCCAGTCCATTTCCTCTACAACCCTAATGCTGTGGTACAGTTTTGGTAGGCAGTCAGGCCAGAAAACATAACATCTACGCTATTTTGCTTCGATCTCCCACTCTACAACTATTTTACTAAGCCAGAGTCTGTGTAATCATCAGCCATGCATACATCTGAATTTGCAGCTGCCACTAGCTTTGTAAATGTTTAACTAGGTTAATTTTAAAACAGATGATAAAATCAGGGAGAGAGAACCAAAGAAGATTCTCAGACCTCTGAGTTACAGTACAATTTTTAATATAAATTCCCTTTTACCCATTCAGAAATTAAATCATACGTATTTTAGCAGCACTGCAGCAAGATTGTATGAAAATAGTTACAAACATATCCTCAAAATGCTGATCACTTTTCAAATCCATCTGTTCTTTACACAATTTTCAGCTTAAACACTCAAAGTGCATTTTGTTAGATAAATCTTTCCATTTGTAAAGTTCCAACTCTAATGTATACTGTATCAGAATAGACTGTTTTTAATAGACAACACAACTTTATTATTTTAAGCACTCTCTCAATGTTATTTCCTCCTGACCAGTGAAATTTTGATGGTGCACACTGTCTGTATCCATATTTCTCTAAGTTTACCATTACCAAATAAGCATGCCTTCTAGACAAATTAGTACTCCTCCTTCATTAAATGATGCAGGTGCCCAGGAAATGCGCACAGGCCTAATGGCTATTCCACATACAACTAGTTCTCCATGCAGACTCTGGAAGGGTTTTTTTATTATTATTTTTATTGTGGTTCATTTCCAGTAACAGCACTAGAGCAACAATCAAAAAATTAAAGCATGATTCCACTGAAGCAAACAAAAGCTAAACCATGCTGCATGCAGAGTGCACCTCCAGCTGCAGGGGGAGAGTTTGTAATCAGCAGCCTTTAGGAACGCACTGACCTGCTTCTTGTCCCCATACACTTGACCCTGCAGTCTGGCTTCTCCAGCATTATAGCAAACAGCACCATCATTCTAGTGGTGTTGAAGTCCATCAAATCCTTTTCTTTCCATGAAGAAGACAGTGTTAAATTGTAAAATATGTACTTGTAAAAGATTTCTTACAAACATAACACATACCATGGATTCTCACTAACAAGGCCTAGGGATGCTCTCTCTTTCTAAAAGCTCACAATGCTTGAAAGGAGACTGTTGCAGACAGAAATTACTGAAGCTGAACACTAGTACATGTGATTCATTATATTGTTTCTTGGCAGATCAAAATGCATCACAATCTATCTATAGAGTCATAAAAGAAAGCTGAAAGGATCTCTTGCTCTCTCTCTCTCTCAGAGAATTGGCATCAAAATAATGTACTCACTGCACTGTTACCCTTAATATCAATCTAGGACCAGTAAACTCCACTGTAAGTATGACCTTGATTCACATGTGTATGTTTGATTTGAAAGGAAACTGTTGAAGTTCTTGCTGAAGAACAGTGTTGTTACATAGCTCTATTGGCATCATACTAAATAATAACCCCCAACGCGTCTCCAGTCACAGTAAAAAAAACTTTGCAAATCAAGCTGTTTTAAGCAATTTGAGAACCAGAACACTTGCCAAAATCAGAATTACCATCAAAAGTAGTTCCTTTTTTTGGTATGCTAAGCACTTACAGTCAAAGTCAGGAAGCTTTTGTGTTCCTAACTAAGCAACTTCATAACTGGATAGTTCAATCATTCATGATATCCTGTTAATGCACTACTGTGCGAAGCCAATCAAAGCTACATAAAAGCATTCTTGTTTCTCAGCTGGGATGTTGCCTTTTCCAAGTCAGAGTTTTATTTGGTGATAGTTTTAGTTCCAATATCCTGCTAATGTTGTAGTCGATATATATTATATCTGATCCAAAATATTTCACATGCTGGAAAAAGGCCCATCTAGAAAAAAAAAATAAAAAATAAAAAAAGAAGAGTGCACCATATAAAGCTGTGGTATCCACTGTATAAAACCATTTGTGTGGGGCAAGATTTAAATGATTATGTTAACAATATGATTATGTTAAACAATATATTTGGGGCTAAATTTGTCGTTTTCCCTTTTTTCATTCTGACTCCCTTGATAGGGCACAGAATCCGATTAACAGGAACTCCTGAACTGAAGTAAGCAGTGTGTCTTGGTTAACTTTAAATGACAATCTTTCCTAATGTTTATTTTCATAGATATCTAAGCATTAAATGGCTGAACTGTTCTTTTCCAAATTCAACTTTTTATTTTAAAACATGGGACTTAAAACATTTTCTTTTTAGCCACAGGAAAAAACAGTAAGAATTAATCTAAAATTGCATGAAAGAAGTTGAGAGAAAACTTGTTATAAATTCAACTTTATCTTTTGAACTCCATACTTTTGAAATATAGGATGGCCAGTTTACCAATTAGAGTAATTTACAGCTGTGGGAGTTTAGACCAAAATTTTCAAACCTTGATGCCTGAGGGTGGGAACCTAGATATGCAATATGATTTTCAGAGTTGCTGTCACTGGGTGCTAACCAGATTTTCAAATGTTGGCCTTAGACTTCATTTTGCTGCTTACTGACTTTACTGTGGCAGGCACAAATGGAGACTGAAGGGAAAATAATGATAAGTACAATATGGAAATGAAATGCATTCTCTAGTTTATACCAAGATCTCCTATCATACAAAATTTCCTTGTGCAAGAAGGTGAAAAGAAGATATATATTTCTTCCTAAATAGGGTATCTGTCACTCACACATCTATAGCATCCAAGAATTAGGGTTATTGAGAATTATAAGCATTGAGAGCCCAGTGTTGCATTTCTTGTGCACCCATAACACAATGCACTCAGTGATAGTTCTGGGTGTGCAAACAATCCAGGGTTGGGTTCTAAACAGTGTCACGGTACCCCTCTGAACTGAGTCTTACTATGCCCAAGACAGATGAGTCAGCATCTTAAGTATGATTTTTGGCTAATGTGTTTGTACAAACGAAACCACAACAAACACAAGTCAAGCACCAGTGTCACTTTCAATTTTAGAGATAAACTTCCTGAGTCCATTGAAAGGATGCAATAATTATAAACCACATGTTGCAGCTATTGGCTAGAATTATTTCTAGTGGGGGAAAAATGCAGCAACAGATTAAATTATTTTGAAAGAATCATTCTGCGCTATGATTACTCTTTTATATATAATGTGTGTGTGTGCGCGCGCGCGCGAACACATATATCCCTTTACTAAGTGCATTAAGTCTAACAGATGGCTGATTACCTTCCACAGTCACATAGGCAAGCCCCCTTTCTCCTGGTTTTCCACTCAGACACTGACGCTTTCATGCAAAGAATAGAATTTGCGTGTCAGCCATAATACAGTTCAATCAATCATCAAAAGTCTTCTCTCACTCATTCTGCCCTCCGATTATTCAGATTCTCCTTGTTTCTAAGACACAAACCAAATTCACTCAGCCAGCCATCAGATCATCTATGTTTTCCTGCAACAGCAGCTGGTTCCTGTCAAACAAAGATTCATTAAGTATTTTAAGTCATACAGTGGACCAGGCATTGATCAGTGGTGCAGACACTGGGTTGAGTGAATGTTAATGAGCTCTAATTTTTTTTCTCTCACTGTCACATATTGTTAAAATCAGCTGCAAGCATTATACAGCCACCTATCTGTCAGGGAAACAATTCATTTTCTTCTCCACAGTGGTCAAAAAAAGGCTGAAAGTAATTCATTAAATAACTATGCCTGGTTGCTGACTTTGAAATCTAATGATGCAAATTTCAGCAACAACAGAATTAAACTAGCTCAGTGCTGTTTGTTTTAGAATCCAGCCAATGTGTTTATTCCACATCGAACTGTCTCCTACACCTTCCTAGAATCAAAACCCCCAACTAGCCTTTATGCCAGGGGTCCGCAACCTATGGCACGCGTGCCAAAGATGGCACACGACGATTTTTAATGGCACACTGCTGTCTGCCAGGGTCCCGGCCGCTGGCCCCGCTCAGCCCGCTGCTGAACCCAGGCCGGCCCAGCCTGCTCTTCTCCACCCCCTGCTCTCTCCTGCGGGGGCAGGGGGCAGAAGCTTGGTCCTGCCGGCTGCTGCTGCAGGGCAGCCTCCACCAGCAGCCAAGCTCCCTCCTTCCCCGCCTCTTCCCCCAGCATGCTGGGTTCCTGCCCCTCCTCCACTCCCTCCCTGCTGCTGAACAGCTGATGGCCCTGGAGAGGGAGGGGGAGAAGTGGAGCTGGAACTGCAGCGTGCTCACTGCTCCGGAGAAGAGGAACTTTTCACCCCAGATGAGACTTGAACCCACAATACATGACTTAAGAAGCCAATGCCTTATCCATTAGGCCACTGGGGCCCTCCGGAGAAGAGGCAGAGGCATATCCCCTCCAGCCCCCTGCTGTGAGCCGCTCAGGGCAGGGGCCTGGGAGCATCCCCACAATTCCAGCCCACACCCCCAGCCCCCTGCCCTGACTCCTGACCCCCCCACGCCTCCCCAGCCCTCTGCCCTGAGCCCTGCACCCCCCACATCCCTCAGGCCCCTGCCCTGACCCCTGTACCCCCCCACACTCCATGCCCTGACTCCTGCACACACACCCCCACATACCCAGCCCCCTCACATGCCCTGCCCTGACTCTTGCACCCCCCCCCCACATCCCCACCCTGAGCACCAAATGAAAGCTCCTGCACCCTCCCCCCCCACACACACACACACATTCGCACCTGCACCTCTCATACCAAATGGGAGCTCCCCAGGTAAGTGCTCCATGCCCCAAACCTCCTGCCCCAACCCTGAGCCCCCTCCCTCATTCTAGCTCCTGGCCAGACCCTACAGCCCAACCCCTAGCCTGCTCCTTCACCCCCAGCCCTGTGCTCAGTGCACCCCCACCCTCAGCTCAGTGCAGAGAGAGAGAGAGAGAGAGAGGAAGAGAATGGGCTAAAACCAGGGAGAAGGTAAGTACCCACTCTATGTGGGCATGGCCAGGATCCTAGACCGGCAGTGGGCTGAGTGGGGCCGGCAGCCGGGACCCTGGCTGGCAGGAGCTGGTGGACAGAACCCCAGACTGGCAACGAGCGGTGTGGCAGCAGGCTGAGCGGCTTGGCCCACTGCCAGTCTGGGGTCCTGGCCGCCAGTCCCGCTCAGCTTCCTGCCGGCCTAGGTGAATGGAACCCCAGGCCAGCAGTGGGCTGAGCGGGCTGGCAGCATAAGATCCACATTTTAATTTAATTTTAAATGAAACTTCTTAAACATTTTGAAAACCTTGTTTACTTTACATATGACAATAGTTTAATTATATAATATATAGACTTATAGAGAGAGACCTTCTAAAAAACGTTAAAATGTATTACTGGCACGCGAAATCTTAAATTGAAGTGAATAAATGAAGACTTGGCACACCGCTTCTTAACGGCAGCCGACCCCTGCTCTATGCAAATGTTAAAAGCTCCACCTTTTCCCTGACGAATGCTACAGTAGATATGTGTTCCAATACCAAATTCTGCAGCACACAGAAAATTAAAAATTTAGAAGCAGTGTGAGATAAATTGAATTTGCCACAACAGATTAGACAAAATAACTGAACTGAAAAGAGGGGTCAAAATTTTAAATTCGTCCTTAATGGTGACTCCATTTTGTGCCTGCAATTTAATAGATTTGTTGATTTTAACAGATTTTAATGCCAGAAGGAACTAATACAATTATCTAGTCTGACCTCCTGCATAACATAGGCCAAATAATTACACCCAGTAATTCCAGTATCAAGCAGGAATATTGATGTTAATTACACTTGGAATTTTCAAAACCACTAAAAATTGGTCTCACTTTGCTTCCATTAAATCAACAATAAAATTCCCCAGGACTTTAAGGGGAGCAAATCCAAGCCAATGCTGAGCACTTGTAAAAATCTCACCTTAGCTGTTAAATACTGGGTTATGCCTGCAAATCAGGAATTAGGAAATCTGAAATGACCTGCCATGCACTTCGACATCTGCAGTCTCCCATTGTTGCTTGTGGAACATGAAAAGTTTATACTCACAAGGCAAATAATCGCTTATTCTCACTAGGACTGAACAAGAAATGAATTGAGTAAATCTGGGTAAGTCCAGGTTCTAGTGCAATCAGAAAACATCAGTTTAGGGCCATGATATCCACAGACTTCCACTGTTGCCCTTTGTCACAACTTGGGCCAGACCCCCTCTCTGCATGGTCATCAACCTGTTGTGAGTGAACTTAATTCCTGGATCCCATATGCTTCTAAACATCCCTGGATCTGGGGAGTGACTGGTCATGTTCCTATCTCTGGGTCTCTGAGGCTCACTTCCAGGTACAGATCTCATGTCTGCACCCTGCCTTAGGACATCCAGATTGTAGACCCCCATATCCAATACCCTGGAACCGGCAGCCTCAGCCTACTCAAGCTCTCAGCTGCTTAGACAAGTTGCCCCAGAGTTCACCTGCCTGTGAAAGCTGTGGTTTCTTGATTAACTCTTTCAGGGACAAGTTGGCAGGGAAGCAAGGACCACAGGCTTCGAACAAAAGTTTCTTTACAACAGTCATTTTACTCTTAAAGAAAGCACACTCAAGAGTTAACGGCTCTTTGAAAAAGAACACACAGTCCTGAATGCAGCACCCAGAGTCTGATCTCACCTCCCCACAACCTGTCAGCTCTGGGTTTGGACAGAATTCTTAGGCTAGGCCACCCTAAACCTGGAGTTCTTAAATGTTGCAGTGATTTTGCCCTTTGCTTAGAGAAGCATCCATCTCTTAAAACTGTATCTGTTCCCTTTTTGCCTACGTGCTTTCAGGTGAGGAAGCTCCAGGCTTCAGCTCTCCCAGTCAGCTTCTGTGCAGTGTGTCATTCAAATGCAATGGCCCTATTGGTAGAAGACCCATTGTTCAAGTAGGAAATAGTTGTTCAATGTTGATAGCTCTAGCTTGCTCTGTGCCAGCTTCTCAGACACACTCATTCAACAAGGTGACAAGCTCCCACTACAAATGTTCTAATCCAGGGATCGGCAACCTTTCAGAAGTGATGTGCTGAGTCTTCATTTATTCACTCTAATTTAAGGTTTTGCGTGCCAGTAACACATCTTAACGTTTTTAGAAGGTCTCTTTCTATAAGTCTATAATATATAACTAAACTCTTGTTGTATGTAAAGTAAACCTTATTTAAACCTTAAAATGTTTAAGAAGCTTCATTTAAAATTAAATTAAAATGCAGAGCCCCCTGGACTGGTGGCCAGGACCCGAGCAGTGTGAGTGCCAATGAAAATCAGCTCGCGTGCCGCCTTCGGCACACATGCCATAGGTTGCCTACCCCTGGTTTATAGAGTGCTTTGAGATCCTCAGATGAAAGGTGCTACAGAAAGAAAAAGTAGTAATATTGCTCCTTGATAGTTTTCTGGAATGCATTAACACTGAAGATAAGTATACAAAAGGTTCCAAAATGTTTTACAGCTATTTTGGTTGTACAGTAGGCTATGTCTAAATGAGTGGTTAGTGCACAGCAAGCTGGTGTGAAAATCTACAGTGTTCCAGGGAGCCACACACTAACTGTCCATGTGGTCCTGCTGCTGGTCACTAACATTTCCCTACACTGTGCACTAGGGAACTTTTACTGTCAGCAGCAAGGTGCCTTAAGACAGATAGTTCACAGTGTGCTGGAGCACTGTGCACTAACTTTAAACAAGCCCTTTGGCATAGTTTCAGGGCACTTACACCTGTGGACCACCAAGGCCACCTGCTTTAGACTTCCAGCTCCAGGCTGTCATCTCTCTGGCACAGAGACTTGAGTCTCATTCCCTCCAGGTAGGGGATTTTAAGGCTGCCCAGCTCCTTTCCTTATACTGTGCTATCCCTAGCAAGCCATACTACCTTAAAGGACCAGTGTCCATGCTTTTCTTCCTCTATGAAAGCTATGACTAGTGTATCACCCACAGTTGTAAGTTACCACTCAGCTCCTTCTAAGCAAGCATATTTATTTTTAAGGTAAAAGCATTACAGAGAAAACATATTAAAACAATAAAAACCTACATACATGCTAAAAAGCTAACAAGAGATCACCCCCAATCCATTGTAGAGCTCTGATGGATATCGGTCACTAATTTGAAGGGGTCTGAGCTCATCTATCACCAGCCTAACAATCAACAGAAAGACTAAAGGGAAAAGCCGTGGCAGCAGCTTTGTTAAAAAAAATACAATCATCATAAGGGCAAAACTGGGATGATGGCTTCACAGACTCACACCTTTGATTTCCTGTTTTATTGTTTCATCCACGCCACAGAAAGTCCAGACTTCATAATTTACCATCTAAAGAAGTGAATGTCATCAGACAATAAGTCAGAAAGCTGGAGGCTTCACAATCACAGATGAGGCATTTTCTTAATATCTTTTCTTTGCTATCAAGAATAATTCATTCCTGCTGCGGAACAAGAAAACAATTAGCTATTTGCAACTGTCTGTAAAAGCAATTTGTTCACAGTTGCTATCAATAGAACTTCCTTTTGAGAAAAATACAGCTAACAGTTTTAAAATATTCCGCCTACCTTTAATCATGCAAGACCTAGTTTTCAAAGACTCACACAACAAGGTGATCTACACAAGATAATGCTGTCCTCGGGAGCCAAAAAAAAAATCTTACCGTGTTATAGGTGAAACCACGTTATATCGAACTTGCTTTGATCCGCTGGAGTGTGCAGCCCCACCCACCCTGGAGCACTGTTTTACCACGTTATATCCAAATTCGTGTTATATCGGGTCGCAGGTGTATGCATGCAGTTCTTCCCCTACACGCACACACAATTGGAAGAATGCATGTGTTCTGGTGCAATCCCAGCTACATCTGTAATAACAAGATTTATGATGCATGTGTAAACTCTAGAGCTAGAAGGCTTAGAGGGATGGAACACTTAAATCCCACTAAAGAAAAGAATGGAAAAGTTAGCACTAGCCAGCAACATTCACATGGCAAATCATGCAAATGATGCTTGCTATAGCTAGGTTTCCCTCTATTTGATTTAGAGGGAGCAGCAAGTTTCACTTGCAGTGTTTTGTTGTTTAAGCTGGAATTTGTCTACGTTCTGACTGTGTAAGTGATAATAGATTGTTATTGTACTCATACTAGGGCACAGGAATTGTTTAAGACATGCCCTGAAGTAGGTGGGTTACCCTGGCTTTACAGGTGTTGGACTTTGGTTTAGGAATAGGATTCAATTTCAATAAGGAGTGGGCTCTGTACTAGAGACCAGGAGCTTTATCCCAGAGAGCAGGTGTAACCCGCTGGTGAGTATGTGTTACAAGACCCTCTCTGTATCAGCTCATACTTTTAGCTCTGGAGGGCCTCAGGGTACTGGCCATGAGTGTGGCCATCACACAGGCACTCTGTCCAAAGTCCTGTTCTGCTGTTGGTTCTCACCTGGAGATTCTGAACTCTGCAGGACTGGACCAGACCAGCAGTAGTAGCACGGATCTGACTTGCCTTCACAGTACTCCAACCGGCAATGGGACAAAGCTGAGCTTCACCATGGGGCCTGACCAGATCGCCAGCAGCAGAACAGATACCACAGAAGTGAACCACACAGTTGCCCATTGGAGTAAAACCTGGGGGGACGAAGTGAATGTCTCTGGACTGGAGCAGACAACGAGAGAAGAGACAATCCATGGTGCTCCCGCCTCACTTCCACTGGGTCTAACTTGACCTATGAGTAAGGCTAAGATTTTGTCATGGTTATTTTTAGAAAAAGTCATGGACAGGTCATGGGCAATAAACAAAAATTCACAGAAGTCGTGACCTGTCTGTGACTTTTGCTGCTGCGGCTCCATGGTTTCCAGCACTACCGTGGTGGCTGGGAGCTGTGGGGTTCCCCCTCCGCCCACGGCAGCTGGGAGCTGCAGGGTGACCATATTTCCCAAAAAGAACACGGATTCCCTGACTTCCATGACCTCCGAGAACATAAACAGCCTTACCTATGAGTAGTGTTTTAGGTGGGTGGGGATTGTTTGTGACTAAGACTTCTGAACCACAGCAACCCAGACAATTAATATATTGGAATGATTTATTGCCCATGCTCCTGACACAGTCATTGGGTTTTGCTCATTTGATTGTATAAGAATCTCTCTTCCCCTCACACACATGATTCTTGCATTACTTTTGTTTATTTTATTCCTGCCTTCCCCCTCACCCTCACCCCAAATAAAATGTGCTTCCATGTTTCCAAGAACACCCACGTGCTTGCAAATGGGGAAGAATCACCTTGAAAGGTGACCAGGGAGTTATATTTTAATTTCCCAGGGCCACAAATAGGAATACAGTTCTGAATGAGGGCTTGAATCCTAGTTTAGTTTATTTTAGGAAACTTCTCATACATACGGAAATGCTGTTGGTGTGTATGAAGTGTCTTTTGTAAAGACGTGATTTTTGCATGCAAAACTGTTGGCTCAAATTTAAAAAGTAATATAATATTTGTAGGTTCTCCTTTTGATTTTTTTCCATATTCCAACAAATTGACATACTTGAAGCTGGGAATAATCATACACTCAGAGTGAAAAAAGAAAATCTCTTAGGCAGACTGACAATTCATTAAATTAAATTATAATAATCATAAGTACATATTTTCCAAATGGCTAATGGTTGCTTATTCAGCTTCATATTGGAAAAGTCATAGAAACTAAAATTATCAAAAGAGAACACAGAATGGTGGGATGGGGTATCAAGTAGGACTGGTCAAAATTTTTCCATCAAAACTGTTTTTCAATAAAAAATTTCCCCCCAAAAAAGTGTCTGCTTTCTGGGGAAATTTTTCAATTTTTCATCAAAAGCCTGAATGCCCCCACGAAATAAAATATTTTGATTCCGAAATGCTGCCACTATGACTCATGGGAGTTGTAGTTCAATTGTTTCATACTTTCATTCTCCTCTGCGGGACAGACTATCTCTCATGATGTAATACCTCTCCTCACCAAGACTGGAGGCTGTGGGTGCATCATGGGAGATGTAGTTTTACCAGGAAGCCTGATCTATAGAGTAGAACAGGAGCATGAGGAAACAAAATGCAACTCTCCCAAGGCACTATGGTAGCATTTCAGAATCCAAATATACTGGGTTTCAGCTGACATATTTAGGATTTGGATGTGTTGTGTAAAACGCAATTTCCCATGGATGTTTAATTTTCAAAGTTTTCCAAGGAACCCCTCCCCCATACACATTTTCTGATTAGCTGCAGTATGACAGCTTTATTAGCCTGTGTTTGGGATGGTAACATTACTCCCAAATAGTGTAGCCATATGTGCGTCGTGCAGATCATCCCAAACAAGTGTTGAAAAAACATTTATATCACATCCTCATGTTTTTTATGTATGCAGGCCCCATATGCTCTGTGATTCTAAGACTGGATCTGTCCTTCTTGGAGAATTTTCCTCTAGAATCCAAGTTCTCAGATTAAAAAATCTTATTCTTATGGTTACTAAGAAAACCTTCCAAATGCCTAGTGAGTATAAACTGATACAATTATGTATGAGTATGCAAACAAGCTGAAAAAATAGCTCCAAGAGCTTTGACTTGCCCTATTCATCTCAAGAAAATATGAACTTAAAAATCTAATGATGCTAATTTCAGTGTCAGCATAGTTAACACTCTTTGCTGATCATTTAACATCCAGTTACCAGGCTTCATTTTGCTCTCCCAACAGCATAACGCTTCTGTAATTACATTGATTTCAATGAAAATGGAATCAGATTCACTGTGTTTATCTGCCTTCTAAATCTCCTCAGTTAACAAAAGTCCCAACTATCTGCACTCCTTGCAACAGCCAAAATATCCTCCTTCTTCCAATAACCTCTATAAAACAGACATGCGCTTTCTAATCAAAATTCTGCAGTATGAAATAAAAAAAATATTAAACAGAAGATACTAATGTGATCTTATTTATTTTTATCTTTTAATTCAATAAAATTTCAATATTTTAATTTACCTAAAGCTGCTGCAAAATGCCTCCTTCAGTGAAATGCTACAGCATACTTACAAGTGTGGTGCAGAATTTAGCTTCAGATTGCGTCAAACTACCTATGGCCTTATATATGTCACATTTTACAGCAACACTTTTTGAAGAATTTTTAAGTTTTTATTAGTAACGATTTTATTATCTCTTTACCTACAAAGCCAGTTATTCATAGTACTAGGAGGAGTTCTACTGTAAACGAGTTCTGAGGGAGAGGATATATGCACCAAATACAATTTCTACTCCTGGGGGAATTCTGGACCAAAATATTAAAAATTCTGCATCAAAAAAATAAAATTTCTATGCACAGTATTTTAAAATTCTGCAAAATTCTGCATATTTTATTTGTCAAAATAAAGCAATATAATCATGTCTGTTTCAATTATTTTGGTAATTTATTGAAACTACAATACAATGGATGGAGAATCGGAATAGGGAGCACTGGAGGAAATCCCCAAACTTCCTTTGTCTAATAGTAATGTAGCTAGGTTTAACCCTTATTTCTAGTTATTAGTCAACAAATATATGCAGCCATATGCTCAGTGTTACATCATAGGCAACCGAAGAGCAAGTGAGGGCTCAGGAATCAAACTCACGATTTATATTGGCTATTGACCTTCTTCAGAAAGTTAACAAACAGTTCATGGAGCATATTTTGATAGGAATTTTTTTCACTCAAAAAAATTAGGCCAGTTCTAATCACTAAAGCACCAGAAGCATTTATAAGACCATATTGTACTTTACACCACTCTAGCAATGTAAAGGAGCCTTAAAACTTTTACCCGTTTTATACTCCTTGGGGAATTCACAAAGACAATGGGAATAATTCACTAAGCAGGCAGGCTTCTACATTCTGCTCTGCCAGAGGAGACAGAGCCTGCCCCACACCCACCTCCTCAGAAACACCCCAAAGCTCTGCACCTCCATGCCGATTGTGCCATGACAGCGAGCAAGACAGACAGAGTATCTCTTTCTCACGACTGCTTAGCCCCTCCATGGTGGTATTCATCTCTACTAGCTGCTCCAGGCACCTGAACTAATGTGCTTGAGCTGCTGGGGAGGAGGGCATGACTGCTCTTGTGGCTTCCCTTTGCTTCCCCATCAGAAGTCATTTTTCTGCAGGGAAGCAAAGAAATCTGTGGGTTACATTAATTCTGCATATGTGCAGTGATGCAGAATTCCCCCAGGAGTAAATAATTTCAGATACCTCTAAAAAGTTACCTAAAATAGCATTTCCTTGGATAGTTTAATGTTGTGATCTGAAGGTTTGCTCCCACTGGAGTCAACAGTAAATCTCCCATTGATTTCAACCAGAGTAGAAATCGGCTAACAGAGTACCTTTGAAAATCATCTCTTAAATCCATCTTAGGCCCAAGGTTTAGTATCCATCATTCTGTACTTCCAATAAGGCTAAATTTGTGGAAAAGCAACAATTTATATAGTTTTTTAAATTATGATTGTTTGAAGCTGCTCAGAGATGTGGAAAGTAGTATTTGTGGAGATGGATCAGTAGGCAGAGTGCACGTGAAGCAGTCATACATACATGATAAATGTAATTTGTTGCATGGCTACCACTACAGATGCCATGAAGGCCCTTAACTTACCAACTGTCTTAAGTAACAACATATGTGCACTGGACATAAATCTTCCCATTATTCACAATAGTTCCTATTGTAATTATAAGTAAGGTCAAGGAAATACTAAACACACTGAGGCATTTATCTTAAGGAAAACTGACACGATAAGGTCCATCACTATATGTGGGAATATTAAGGCAGATACTAATTTCTAGTTAGATATTTATATTCCTGCTCCTTCTGGTTCACAACCAAAGTGATACAATTATGATAATTGCTTAAACAAGAAAACCACAAGGTGGGTAGAACTGATGTGCATTCACTGCAGTACAGCACATGATATGAAGATAAACCATAGAAATTTGTACAACTCTGGAGTTTTACTTCAGTCAGTCTCAGCATTTAGCCAATCAATGAGGTGTGAAATTGATTCAGATTTGTTTTTTTACTTCACTTCTGGGCATTTAGTCAAATATCATAATGGATGCCAGTCCTGAGAGCCAAAACAAATCTCAGAAGAAATGCCCAAAAGAGTAGCTTTAGCTCGGCAACTTAAAGCAAGGTCCATTTTAAACTACTGAAGTATTTACTATGGCATTCAAAATATTTGCCAGGAAATAAATGTGATACAATCTAGACAAAATATTATTATTCCAAAATAATCTAAGATGTATGCAATGTTGAATGTATGTAGTGTTAGACAGAAATGCCTCCTGGACTATTGGAAGATGAAAGTTAAAGTCATGCCAGGTGTCAGGACCAGAAAAATACACTCATCCACAGCAAAGGGCAAAATATTTCACTCAACTGCCATGAATGCCTGAAAATATAATCTTCCATTCAAAAGAATTTACGTTTATAATCCTTATGGTTGATAAAATAACCCTCTAAAAATGAACCGAATACAAACCAACACAATGATTTACTCCTAAGTCCCCACAGTTCCACCGACTCTGTTCTTGGTCAGAGCTTTGCGAAGCTGCAGCAGAGTGAAAACTGACTGTAGGCTTGCCATTTTAATTTGCTGCAATTCAGAACCCCGTGGACTGCAGTGAAAGTGACAAGCAATGGGTCAATGCCCCCACCCCAGCCTCAAAAGTGGATGTGACTTTTCTGGGCCAGGAGGGGAAAGAAAACCCTCAACCTCTTTTAAGGTGTATACCTCCTGCCCTGCTTGTGGGCATGCAGTCCCTTCTTAGTCTTGAGGAGGCGGGAGGCCCTCTGGGCTGATTGGTGGGACTCAACATACAGCAAAGCCTATTGGCTCCCATGCACTTAGTGGGAAGTTTTATGAGCAGAGGATCAGAGCTCTTTCGAGGCACAACACTCATTGAAAAGCTAGGCTTGGAAATTGTGAATAAGGAAACTGTCTCCTGATGTTTGGTTCTACTATGTTCAGGGTCACAGAACTTTACATTCTTTGCGAACAAACAGGATTGCACCAAAGAAATACCTGATTCCCATAATTAATTTATCCTCCTAATGGAAACAACCTTGCAAGGCCCCAAATATTGGCTAACTGCTCGGGCA
The DNA here is from genome assembly GCF_020497125.1 of Mauremys mutica. NCBI lineage: Eukaryota > Metazoa > Chordata > Testudines > Geoemydidae > Mauremys > Mauremys mutica. Next base: position 48,841,417 of record NC_059075.1, read on the forward strand.
AAGGGGCAATAGGAAGGATGACCTGCACCATACAAGTTATGCCAGATAGTTCCCAGATGTGTTACTTAATAAAGTTGCAGCCTAGTTAAACCATATTCCCGGCGTCTGGTCTTTCTTCCTGCAGCATCCACAATTTCGCTTTGCTGCTTGGTAAAGCCATGAACAGCAGCAGAAGCAGGGAACTGAGCTATTTGTCAGTGGGGAGACAAAACCAGAGTTTGGGGGAGGAAAACAACAGTGTAGACATTCACTTTGCACAAACAACTCTTTGCAGAGACCCACCCCTTTAGGATCAATCAAGTAGGGTCTGGAATGGAGGAATAAAGAGAAAAAATGTTCCTTCTCCCTTTCAGCAGCCAGAAAGCTTCAGATTTTCTAGACCTCTACTAGCAGGAGGCTAATAAGAAAAAACAGGCTCCAACCAGAGTCTAAAGATGTGATATTGAAAATTGTGTTAAAATTACAAGCTCTCATGTTAAGTTACAAGAGATTTCCCAGTTCTGCTTGGAGGCGGGGGAGTGCTGTAGGGAAGCATGTGATCTGGGTGGTTTTCAGCAGTCTGTTTGCTAAGATTCAGCCTAGAAGAAGATAGGTTGAGTTGTTCCTCTCTAAGGGAGCAGCCTGGTTAGTCTCTCTCTGGTTTGGGGTTCTTGTATGTTATTGTTCTGAATTCTAAGAAATAAAGTAGTGTTACATAGCAACCTTCCAGCAAGAGCGCATATATATATATATATAACCGTGCTTGGCATATTCCAGGAACAAACAGATACAGATGGCAATCCCAGCACTTTCCCCTTTTGCCAGCAGGTGTGGGGTGAAACATTTTTTGTAGAGCTGGTTAAAAAATGGTAGTATTTTCCATGAAAAATCTGAAAGAATTAAAAAACTAAGAGAGGGAGAAATGAACAGGATAATTCAGAAAAGGGAAACATAGTACTGAGATTGTGGTGTGGGGGTGAGAATGGGAGAAGAAAGGAGGTGCAGATTATTTAGGGGAAGTAGTACAGAACATCAAAAAAGAGAGATATGGTGGTGAAGGGAGAGTGAAGGAAAGAAAATCACTGAAGTCAACTCAGGAAAAATGGAGACCTTGATCTATTATAAGGAAGAAAAAAAGTGGAATAAAGACAAGAGAAGACAAAGTAAAACAAAGCAAGAGATATGATATGTAGGCCAGTAAATATACACACATTTCAGTGAGTTCTACAGCCGGTTTAAAACTATTCAATGACTGTGCTATTTGGCAGTTTTTTCCTGCTAGTCCATGTGTCCTGTTATATTTATTAAAACATAAAAATGAATTAAATAGTAAGTAGATAGACAATGTATTTTACAATTAAATAAACTACATAGTAAACTGTCCATAACTGCCTTATTCCTATAATTCACAGGGAAGGGGGCATGACAGTACAGGGATTTCATCCTGTCTAATAGGTGAAGGATAAATTTTCAGTTCCTGGCACAAACTGTAGGAAAGGTAATTTTCCTTGGAGTTACCAAAGTCTGATATGATGTTGAAGCATGACCCTTCTTAATATCCCTCTTCTTCTAATGGGTACCTGCACAAGCTAATAATACTTCAAAAAGGAACAGAAATTTCTGTCTTAAATAAGTTCCTCACTCAAAGCAAAAGGCAGACTGCATCATGGCTGAATGGAGGTTTTCTGTCCATTAGGTAGAGAAAAACAATACAAAAACACTTCATTGTGTGGATCAGAAATGGTGCTGTCCTATGACAGTTTCAGAAATTGCTTAAGCCTGGAATAAATCATTTGTGATAGACAATGTGATAAGTTAATAACATTTCCCAGCTTGGTCTTTCAGCCTCCGATCAAAATTTTCCACAAAGAATGAAATTTACTATAGTATGTCACATATGTCAGTCTCAGTTGTCAGGAGCATGACAATGTTGCAACACCTCTAGCTGTTCATGGTGCTGTCATTCAGTCACAGGCTGAAGGAGGAGAGGAAGAACAGAGAGGCATTGTAGTCTGATGATACAAGACTTCACTAGTAGAAGACCTGGGTTCTATTCTATTCCTTGTTCTGCCACTGATTTTAAAGAAGTCAATTCACCTTTCTATGACCGTTTCCCCTCCCATCTCAGATTTAATGTACACCAAATTTTGATAGAAAAATATTCATAACAAAGGATGCATGGCAGTGCTCTTTAGTGTATTCAGAATTTACTGTAACTGATGGACAATAATGGCAAATGGTTCTAATCAGACTGAGAATGAAGAAAACAAAAAATCACCTTGATAAATGCAAAAAAGTCATTAAAAAGGGGAAGTTTTGGACTTGGCAAATGTAAGATTCTGCTTTGCTATTAAACATATGGGAATTTCACTGAAAGCAAATGATTCAGGCCAGTTCTGCTGTTTATAGGAACATTTGGAGTCCTTTCTTCCCCTTCTCTTTTACACTTATTTTCCTTCTCTTCCCCATCCACTCCTCTCATCAGCTCTTCCTCCTCTACCCCCTGTGCTGATTAATACTCTCCCACTGTCTTCAGTAAACATTGCTCCCTCTCCAATCGGTTACTATCCATTTTGCCTGTCTTTGATCACACTCCTGTTCACCCCATATTTTGCACTTATACTTCCAGTCCTTCCATGACCCCCAGTTCATCGGTGCCTACTATTTTCAGGGCCCTCCTTCTCAATCTTTTCTTCCTCAATGTCACTAACTCAGGCATTAAATTTCCTTCACTTCATACTCACTCCTTTCTTGACTCCCTCCCCCTCAACCTTTGCCACCACAAAGTTACTTAACAAAACTGGTAACTGAGAACCAAGGTCTCTCCTCAATTGCTGTGATCTCCCTGTGATCTCCAGGCTATTACATGCTATGCTTGTACTGTGGATGCTTGTACTGTAAAGAGAACTATAAGTAGCAAGACCAATTAGTAGCTTTAATAATGAAAAATAGCTAAAAGTGGAAGAATGAGAATTAAGAGAACAGTGGATTCTTGAAGGATTCTCCTGTACACACTCCAGAAGTATTTTTTAAAATCAGTAATAAAATATTCAACTTTAGTTGCAATAAATCATACAGAATTGTGTTACTCTTTCCAAATACAGTACAGCTTTAACCTAAATAGCCTAATCTGTGATTTTGTTTGTAATTGTTTTGAAGATTCTCCATGTAATTCTCTTCAAGGTCAGTCATTTCTGTGTTTAGATTGCAACAGTAACATTACATTTGTCTAGAACACACAGTGCTGAAGTCTCATTACTTTTTTATAAAAGCTTTCTTCTCCCTTCCTCTCTTGCCCCACTCATTTCCATTTGAATTGAGCTGGCTCCTCGCCACTAAAATTACAGTTCAGGACAAAGTTCTTCCAAAGTCTAGCTGCAAAATCAAAATACCAAGTGGTTTTTTAAATTGCGAGTGGCTTCTTTTATTCTCCCAGTGGTAACAATCTGTTAGGCGCACATCATGCATATTGTACCCCAGCCCCAAACTGCTTTTACCATATGCTACTTTCTGCTCCATCACCCTTGGCCCCGAATCTCTCCCAAGACATATGGTCAATTGACTCTCCCTGCAGAGCCCAGATAGCTTCTTGAAAATACAGTTGGCCCAAGTCTCCATTTGGGTTTCACCCAGCACAAAATGAGACTTTATATAGAGACTCTTGATCCAGCTAGAAACTTCCAGTCCCTGATCTTAAAAGGATTACTTTTCTTAAAAGGATTCTTGCTACACTTACCACTCTGCCTATAAATTAGTAACAAAAATATACTGCATTATGGAGATCTTTCTTCTGCTAGCAACTTCCTAACTTTGCCCCTGCCTCTCAATTCCCTACATTTCCTTTGGTTAGGGATTTGCTGCCTCTTCAAAGTAGAGCTGTTTTTCTGCTCAACCTCCTGCAGAACTGATTGCTTAACATGCAGCATTAAAGAAGGGCAAACTGAATACACATAAGAGCCCTTCAACTTAATTCAGTTAGAAATATTATTCAGGAAAGATGATGGGAATAGTAGAATACGCAGATTTTTGTTAAGTTGTGTATAATATCTTTGAACATAAAGCTGGGAACATTTACTTCATGTTACAAAGCTGCTGAATGGTCTGTCAAGACCATTTTTCATAGTGACTTTGATATCTTTTTCATAAATCTCAAGAAGTTCCTAGATCAGTTACACTCTGGTCCTGGAGAAAAGCGAGTAGTCAGTGGAAAGGAGGAATAGGGAGTGGAAATCAACAAGACAATGCTATAGCAATAAATAAACCAGGAAGGAGGGAGACTACTGGAGGATGGAATCTTCTGAATGGTCTGGCAAGAAACCTAAAAATGATTTAGGTAACTTTTCATACTATATAATGTATTTTGTGTTGGATATACAGACGCATATGGCTTGTCTGAATTACATTAAATCATATAAATTTAACATCACACTTATTTTACAGATCAGTCTCAAATATTTAGGTATTTTTGTTAAATAGTCATGAATGTTTGAATGATTATGTCAAGTGCAAAGAGTTAGACATCTGGGCAGGTTTTAGGGGTATTATTCAGCAAAACTGTTTGAATAAAATTAGATGTTAGGAATAGCATCAAATTTTATTTAAATATCCGTTTCTCATTTATTTTCAAGTTTATTATATTTGGTACAAGAATTAGAAGAAGAGGCTGTCTAGCCAAGGGTCTAGATGCCCTCCCATATAGCACAAAACAAAAGAAAATTAAATAGCCAAAATAACAGAAAATCCTCTGCCCATTTGCAGATCTATCCCCATTAAAGCTACCACCATGATGAACCGCCACACACTAACTAAAACATTTTTAAAAGGTTATTTTAAATGTCTTAATGTAATGCTTTCAACTTCCATAGTGAATCTATCTAGTTGGGAATCTTCCAACAAAATGTTTTTTCATTGGAAAATGCCAATTCATGCAAACGGAAACTTTTCATGGAAACATAGCAGTTTCAATTCATATTTCTTTCAGGTGGTGTCTCAGGTCCAGAATGGAGTTTCTGGACTGAGACAGACACATTCCAGAATTGTCGAGAACCTGGTGATTAGGGCCCTCAGCAGGGAATCTTCTTGATTCAGAGCAAGGACTCGATTGTGTCTCCCCCACATCCCAGGTAAGTGTTCTAACCACCAATTTACTGGCTTCTCTAGAATTTCTCTTCTTGTGTTATTTTGTGAAAAATTTCAGAAGGCTTCATTTTAAACCAATTTTGAAATCTAAAATATTTTCATAAAACAGAATTATTGTTTTCCGCCAGCCCTAATAGTTGACAGAAGGCTACCAAAAGAAGAAGCCTGGCCAATGCATCAGATTAGAACAACTGAAAGGATTAAAGTAGTATAAATTCAAAACACCTATAATCTGTCAGAATATGGGGTGAAATGCTGGCTCAACTGAAGTTAATGACAAAATTCCCATCCTATTCAATGGAATCAAGATTTCACACAGGGTGTCTAAGCTCCTCTGAAAGGGCTCAATCCTGCTCCATGTCTTCAATTAGAGCATGAGCAGGCAGACAGTGCACAGAGGACATAGATTGAGTCTGTGCAAAATCCACTCTCTTCTTAATAAAGGAACTAAGCCATATATTTGGAATTCAGCAATGTTCTTGTAACCAAGGTAGAAAAATGCACATTCTTGCACTCTTGCTATGTGTTACATATCCCTACTAAAGGTATGTCTACATTAAAAACTTAAGGTCAATTTACTGAGATGGTTCACGTCCACACTACCCTCCTGCATCCTCACCAGGAGTGCATCCATCAACCTAAGAAAGGGAGTGTGTGGAGGGGGCCGAGAGCCTGGGCTCTCAGCTTGACACAGTGCCCTGCCCAGAGCCCGGCAGCCCCTCAGGCTCTCAGCTCTGTGCAGTTTCCTACCTGGAGCCTGGGTGGCAGCAGAGCTTCCAGTAGGTAATGGGGAGCCAGGACCCTGAGGGCAGCCCAGCTCCAAGCAGGTAGCCTGGGCAGTAGCCCAGCTGGGAGCAGGGAACCGAGAGGGCAGCCGGACTCTAGCTGGAGGCCCCCACCCACCCTGGGGTAACATTATTAGCTGTGAGCAGCTTTCTGTTTAATTTCATGACTCCAGCATGGAACCATAAAATTGACAAGAATGACTGCCAACAGCTGACGTAACTAATCCACAGTGTCTACACGGACACTGTGTTGCCCTAACTACAATGACATAAGCCCTATGCCTCTCATGAAGGTGGAGTTATGTCGGTGTAGTAGGACACTTACATCAGAGGGAGCAATGCTGTAGGGTGTAACTAACTCTGTCATATAGACCAAGCCTCACAGACAATAAACACCAAGCAGCAAAAGAACTTAAGATCTGGAGGAAAGAAATGACCTTTATATTTTTCCTCCCATGTAAATGAAACCATTGCCAAAATATGGCTACAAGTCAGAACTTTATTATTAAGCACTTGAAGCTTGGACATGCAAGGTGTTGAGTACTTCTGTGCTGAGCATCCTAAACTCTGAGTGACTTCATATAACCATCCCTTTTTGACTTAAGTGGTTAGTCGCATTTTGGAGACCTGGGAATGTTCCAGTGGGGAGTAGAAACTGGTAATAATCAGGCATTTCTTTGGTGCAACCATATTTAGAAGGAATATTCAAAAAGTTTTGCTTCTCTGACTGCAGAAGAAACCAAGGGGGGAAAAAAAAGTAGCTGTTTCCCATCTTGCAGTCCCAGTCCTCCTTAGCCAACAGACCCTGAAGATCTCTCTAGCTTTTCCCAGGGTCACACTGTGCTGACAGGATACTGCTTGGCTTTCTTGCTTTTTTGCCTCTGCCTCTCCCTCTATTCTCCATTGTTCTCCATTTCTGTGTGTTCTCTCAGACACCCACGCACACATCTGGTCACAATACCCAGTGGAACTCCTCACCCACACGGTGCTAATTTCTGTGCAGACTCTATTGGATCTTGTTTTAGGTGTGGCCCCTTAATGGTCTGTTACAACTATTTTAAATGAAGAGCATATTCACACATCATTAGGAACAACGTTTTAACTCAACCCATAGCAAAGTTTCACCCAGCTCATTGTAATAAACTAGATTTTCTAAAGTTTGGGGCACCATTCCCATGACTCCTAGTTCATTTATTGACTTCATTTCTGGTGTGGATTTCAATTTCAGAACTCAAAACATGTAGGAATTTTCTCTTAGGAAAGAGGACAATAGTTCTATTAAGATTCTGTACTCCCATATGATCATGGAGACTTGAACTAGTATTTTCTAGTAACTACAGGACTGTAGCTTCATTCTTTACAGGAGGAAGTTTTTTTTCCCTCTTCTACACTACACCTCGTGCCAAAACTGCTTTGCTGCAGAACCTTCTATTGTATTAATTAACAGATTTATTTGGGCATAAGCTTTCGTGGGTAAAGAAAAAACAGAACAACTTCTTCAGATGCAAGATGTTGGGATTTTTACCCACGAAAGTTTATGCCCAAATAAATCTGTTAGTCTTTAAGGTGCCACCGGACTCCTTGGTGTTTTTGTGGATACAGACTAACATGGCTACCCCCTGATACTTGACACCATGCAAGATGTCCCTTTGCGAGGTCTACGGTCCCTCGAGGCAGAGCGGTGCCTGGAACCCCTGTCAGCTGGGACCCAACCAGAGGCCTTTTGGAAGATATGCTCGGTCAAACACAAAAAGTTATGCTTTAGTCAAAAACAAGTTGTTGGCTCAATATTAGAGTAAACGAAATGGTCTGTGATACACAGTAGGTCAGACTAGCTGATCTAATGTCCTTTCTGTCCTTAAACTCTGGCCACAAAACAGGCATCGCACCACTCTCACTAAATGCAAGTTAAACTGGTTTTCAGCTGCTGAATTAGAAGTCAAAAGGCTCTGTACCTGATCTTCAGAACCTTGGAGCCATTCAGTCTACTAGGACACATTTATTTTCTCAGCAGCACAGCCTTTTGTGCTAACAGGTTTGAAATGTGTCTGATCATCCTCTAGTCTAGAGAATTCTTTTTAAATATTCTTTTCACTGCTGTGCTAAACATGTAACACCATTTCACTCCCAGCTCTCTGCCATTCATTTAGATAGAAACAAAAACAAAGAGGCTGAAGTAGGTCATTGGTAAATGCACATCTGCATAAACAGGATGAATCGGAATTCCCTGAGGAGTTAAAAAGAGGGTTGGGCCGATCAGGGAATCTAGAGGGTTCAATACAGTTGTTCAGAAAAATTACTTATTCTCTGCACACTGTTTGCCATACAATAGTAGAACCCCTTTAGAAGACAGTAGTTCAATAGCTTCCAACCACTGCAGAATATAGATGATGGTTGCATTCACAGCAAAATAATGTATACTTCAAAACCCACTATTTATGCAAACAGACTTCAGAATCAGTTTGAGCAGTGTGGTCAAATGTGCAGTGGCTACTCTATTCCAAGGGCCATCAATTAAACAAGGTACACCATCTTACACTAGTTTAATGTGGCCTACTGGGGCACTTGGTTTCTGCCAGAGAGAACTACTGCTTCAAGAGAAGGTGCCTATTGTAAATCACTGGGAATAGGCTCTATTTATTCAGTGTGACAGGAACTAGTAATTCCCCTGGCGCATCTTTTGCAAAGACATGCATTCTGACAGAGGAAGGAAAATACAGAAAATAAATAGATACAAGAGCTCTATAAAAAGGTGGAAAAGGAAAGGAATAGAAGGGAAGCAGTAAGAGGACAAAAAAGGAGAGTTTGTGACCTAAACAAACATAACATATGCAAAGACATAAGGAACATTAGCAATAATCCCACAGCTAATTCTGCAGTTGCTGAAAAGTTACCATATGCCTGCAGATATCTACACCTGAGAAAGACTAACAGGGTGGCACGCATTTCTTGCGAGAGCCCCCTGGCCAACTGTGTGCATGCCTGCAGTTTTTCCTCTGCTCACGATGCCTCCTGTTGGCCACTGTGCTTGGCAGGTGGGTCTTTGGTGACTCAGCCCTCCAGCTGAGTTACACACAGTCCATATGCAAAACAAAGAAACCCATTCTGGGGTACACAGTCCAAGATGTCCTGCAGCCCTGCCTAGGTATAGTCTTCTAACAGTCCAAAAAGGCCCATCATGGTACCCTCTTCATTGCCATCAACCTGCTGCCTTCCATGGGCTCAGTTTCCTAACTAGTCCAACAGGGGCCTATAGTCCATCACAGTACCCTAGGTTGGTCTGGCCAGGTTGCAAGGTTCCTACTCTGGTATTGAGCTGTGCACAGATGGCTTCTTCCTTGCCTTTACTTGGAATTTACTTTACAGTGATTCCAGCCTTCCTGCTGAGGCACCCCTCTTTGACTCAGTTCTCTGATCACAGCTCCCTGTTAAGTCAGTCCTACTGCAGCCCCCTTCCCTGGGGTACCACAGTTCTAATTTCCTTCCTTAGGGCTTAGCCACTTCCCCGGTGGCTGGTGAGGGGGACCTGGTCCCAGCCACTGCTCTGGGTCCCAACCCAGGGTCTCTTTAAGTATAGCAGCCTCATGCTGCGTCCCTTTACTAACTGATGTTTCCCTGGGCCATTTACCTGCAACCAGCCAGAAGCTCCTTCCTCGCTTCCTCGGTCCCTGCCAGTAACTACCTGCTTATTCCCAGCAGCCATTCTATTCTTAGAATGGATCCCAGCATCTATTCTTGGGCTCCCTCTGTCCCTGCCAGCAAACTGACCTTATTCTTTATGAGCCTGCTGGGCGTGGATTAGTTGTGCCCTGCAGCCCCTTTCCTGATTGGATGCATCGCATGCAACCTCTATAGGCAGCTTGGAGGACCCTCTCCACTGCTCTTTACCTGAGGTGAGCATGGCAGGACTTTGAGGCCTTCAGCTGGGGGTCTCTGGGCCTAGTCCACCCCATCACAAATTTAAAAAAACCCTTTAGTCTACAATTTCTGACATGTTTCCACAAAACTGAAAAAAGTTTCAAATGAACATTGATAATGATTTGAATAAGCATTGCAACATATTCTGTATATAGTCAGAGATCACTGAACACTGGATTTATCTCTGGTAGGCCTTTGTGAAGATTTTCCATTTGACAAAGAACTAGTTGTAAATCCACTGACTCCTAGAAGCCGTTCCACCTCTACTGCTGCTAATTTCAGATACAAAAGAGATGTAAGCTTGTGTGTGTAAGTATCTGAGAGCAGCAAGTCTGCAAATAGTAACTGTGAAACTACTATAATCCTCCATGTTATTGTTGTCTGTCTACCACTATTATACATTATAGCCTCAATGTAATCCACTTCAGGATGAGGAACTTATTTCTTGTTTCTACACTGCATGAATGACACAGATTTGTTTCACTTAGCATCCCAATAAAAAACAACAAAGTGTGACTCAATAGTCAAAGTCTCTGACACTGCCTCAGGGGGAAAAAAGCAATGTACAGTATTTTAGTAAAAAGTCATCCTTCTGATCAACTGCCATTACCACACTTTTAGTTTGAAAAACATTGGATTTGGGGCTGTCAGTTGTTAATGAAGTTTAATACACATAAATATACATTCATGGAGAACCTCTTGACACACAGATCTTGGGGGACATAATATAGTCTTTATGTTTTACTTAGAAACATTTGTTTTGGTTCAGGTAGGAACACAAATTCCTAGCTGAAATTTATCTCAGCCTCTCTAATCTGGAAGTCTAGCTGGTATCTTAAGAGAGACAAGATCTTACAAGTGCTCCTCAAAGACAATCCTGGATCTGGCCAAAACAAAAATACCTCTCAGCTGTTCATGATATTTTGATAGGTCAACTTCCAGTCAAAATCATCATCATCATCAACATCACCACTTTTAGTTAGTATTATAGTAGTGCAGTGGTACCTAACCTTTTCGTCTGGCGGGTGCCAGACGAAGGACCTTGGCGATGGTGGAGCATCCGCTGAAATGCCGCTGAATTTCTGTGGCATTTCAGCGGCGACGCCTCTCGATAACGTCACTTGTCAGCAGGAAGCGGCGTCATCAAGAGGCGTCGCCGCCAAAATGCCGCAGAAATTCGGCGGCATTTCGGCGGATGCTCCATCGCCGGCCAGGACACGGGCGCATTTAGATGTCCCCGCGGGCGCCATGGTGCCCCCAGGCACTGCGTTGGGGACCCCTGTAGTAGTGCTTAGAGACCCTAAAGAAGAGCAGGCATCACTGTGCCAGGCAACATACAAACATATAGTAAGAGAATGTTTGGGCTCAAAGAGCTTACAATGTAAAGCCTTTTGTTTGGTATAGGCCTAAGATCCTTGGCTGCAGGAGGGTGCAAACATTTGGCAGTTAAGGGAGAGCTAAACTTGTATGTAATACCTGGGGCTGAATTTATTAAAAAGTTAACCTTATCACCAAACCTGAAATGTCTTTGAAAACTCAAGATAGATTTGCCATTTGACTGAATTTTTGCAATGTTATTCTTTCTTCCACCTTCCCAAACTACTACAAGTATCAGTTGTTCATCTGCCGCCTCTATCACATCTTTATGTTGCTTGCCATTGGAATTTGCCAGTTGTTTCTCATCTCATTTCCACATCTTAAGATCTATGGCATATTACATCTTGTTAGCACCACACTACCTTTTCACTGTTGTCAGCTGAAGGATACACTTAAAATGGCAGAACACTTTAGTGAAAATCCATGTAACATTTCCCATTCTGGATGCATGGCTTGTTGCTAAAGTAACGGTAAAAGAAATGCGTCTGCCTTAAGAAAATAGATGTTACTAATAACCTTGAAAACTGACATTTTATGACAAGTTTGTTTTTCCATGTATAACCATAAAAGCTGGGCAAGAAAATACCTGCTATTTACCTGCATATACTTTACTGAACCATGAACCTATAATGTTATACCCAGAGGGCAGATTGGTTCTGGAATATCCCTCCTGGACAGCTAATTAGCTTTAAATGACTCAATTCTGGAAGTATTTTCCCCTCTGTATGATGCGATGCCAAACCCATATTTAGGCAAAATATCCACTTTGACAGTCCCAATTTCAGAGGCATAAACCAAAATGGGCCAGATCACTTTTTAAAGGGGTTCAGCCTAATTCTGTGTTTGTGCCAGACTTTCCTGATGATGGTGAAGCAGGCTCCAATTTCACAGAATACCAGAGAGGCTAAAAAGTGCAATTACTTCACCTGCTTACATTTTCCATTCCAATCTACATTATTATCAATTTGCTACTCTCCTTCCCAAGTGTTTTTACTAGTGAGATTGATTTTCAAATGGGCCCTAAAGAATGGACACTTATCTGAATTATCCATACTCGATATGGATATGGGCCAAACAAAAATCTGAGATCTGACCACCACGATTTTTTTCATTTTGTTTTACTATAGGAGTGAAGAACAAGGGGTGATGGTTCATTTGAAATCATATGCGAGATCTGAATTTTGAAGATGGCTCCTATCTTTATAACGGGACAAGCCAAAACCCCTCGACTCCAGATGTAATGTGTTCAAAATCTGGATACGGGTGTTGTGGTTTGAACACATCCTTAGTCCAAGCCTATAGGACCTAAAGATTATGAGAGCTAGGTACCTAGATACCTTTAAAGATCTGGCCTATACAGCATTAAGGTGGCCAACTTTTTCCTAATATCACTGAAATTAAAATGTTGGCAATATAGAAACCAACCAGCCCTAAGCAGGAGAAGGAGAAGGGAAAGGGAGACTGGATTAATTATCAGCTGCCACGGACGTGAGGTAGAACATGGCATCTTTACAAAGTGCTCCTGGTTATCAGGATGATGCTGCACAAATGAGATGGTATATGACCGCTTATGGTAGAATTATCTAGAGGCAGACTAGAAAAAAATATTAAATAGAAAACCCAGGTTGCTTTTAGGTATTTCTGTGAAGCAAATAGGGAGCAGTCATGTAAAAGAGTTTAACCCTCTTTGTCTAAAGTTGCTTTTGTACCGTCATAGTGGAAGCCAATACGAAAGTGAGAAAGAAGAGTAAGAGTGTGCATTTCTTTAACAATTAGTTTCCATATATTTGTATTATACTTTAAAAGGGCAAATTTAGAATTAGGCTACTATAATTCCATACTTGTTCTGCTAACTACACAAACCAATCAAAGTTTGCTCTTGTGGTTTATGTTGTCACCTGCATCACTTTATGAAATTACAGTTTATAACCACATAAATAACAGATCCCCTTTTATTCCACCATACCTTGTCTGTGTTTAATGTTTAGACTTTATGAAATGCTTGTAGGATGCTGCATGCAGTAATCTCATTTATAACATCCGTACCCCATGTTATAAGGTTTCATTGACTGTTTGCATTGTAAACCTCTGTAATTGTGTAAGTAATCAAACAGGAAAGAAGTAATAAATCAATGTAAAATGCTGGCTTCTACAGACAGTGTTAAGCCCTGCCCACCAATGAAATCGAGCCATTGTGAAACATCACAGAACAAAGAATTTGTGAATTCACACACACACACACACACACAGAGGAGACAAGCAAGTGAACTTGTCCCATCAGCCTGAACTCTGGGGGAAGGAATAAAAATCCCTGACAAGACGAAACCAAATCTCTATGACGCTTGTCTTTGGGAGGGCAAGATTTCTAAGCTTAAACAAGGGAACCCCAGCTGCTTAGCCTGGGTTAGCCCTAGAGGACAAATAGAGCTTGCACATTACAGCAGCCTCTATTACTATTTGGAACCTAAGGCTGTATCATTTGTGTGAGTGTATTTACTTGCTTTCCGTGTAAATAATACTCATTCCTTTTTCTTAGGTCTGGTCTACACTATAGACCTATGCTGGTATAACTACATCACTCAGGAGTGTGAAAAATCTACACCCATGAGCGACAGTTTTACTGACCTTAATCCCCCTCATCCCCTGCCTGCCCCTCCCCCCACCCAGTCAACGGGAGAGCTTCTCTTGTCAGCATAGCTACCGCCTCTTGGGGAGGTGGCTTAACTACGCTGACTGGAGAGCTATTTCCTGTCGGCATATAGTGTCTTCACTTAAGAGCTGAAGCTGCATTTTAAATGTAAACTTGTCTTTAGTTAATAAATCTTTAGTTAATTTGTTATAGGATTGGCTACAAGCTTTGTCTTTTGTGTAGGCTCTAAGGCGCAATTAACCTGGAATAAGTGACTAGTCCTTTTGGGACTAGGAGTAATCTGAATATTGTTATTTTTGGTGTAAATGTCCATCTAGCACAAAGGCAAGTTTACCAGGGTGGCAAGATAGATTGGAATACCGAGAGGGACTGCCTGTGATTCCATGTTAAGACATGTGATTCCATGTTATTTTGTGGATATATATCGTGCCTGAGGATTTCACACTTGATACTTGGTCAGTGAAATTTAAGTATACAACTCACACCCAGTTTGAGGTTTTTGTCCCTCGTCTTAACACTCTGCCCTGAGGTTGGTACTAATGCTTCCTGAGCCACACCAGACAGCTTGACAGTGAAACCTAAAGTTCTTTATATAGTACCACTATTTTTGTTTTGTAGTCTAGTCTTGTGCTAATTCAACCTAATTTACTATTAACTTTTTATTACTCCACCCACTACTGCAGTACGGTAGACTGGTGAATGTAATCAGTATCCTACAAGCGTATTTGAATATCCATATATTTAAGCCAGTGAATGTATCATACACTCAGAACATGAGAACCTGCAATAGGCTCAGAGAGTTTAATGAATTCTAGCCTGTTAGACAATGTACTTCCAGTTGCAATATCATCACAACCTATTCTTGCTCTTGATTGTAAACTGGCCAAGTACTTTTTCTCTCTTCATGGAAAGGAGAATTAGATCCCAAAAAACAACAAAAGCATAAAAACATCAAATAATAAGCATAACAAACTTTTTAAATCAAACAAGTTTCTAACCACCTAACAGTGGACTGCCAGAATTGCTCAATGAACAGTTTGTGATTGGTTGGAGGGGACTATGAAACCATAGAGAACTCATACAGTAGTTAATTTTAGTCAACAGCATCTCATTTTCCTGATAAGTTACTTTAAATCATATGTTATTTGCATACTTTTTTTATTTGATAACTAGTCCTATAACTGAAACAAGCAATACTGCTCTGCTCCTTCCTCTTTATACTTTCTACTCTCCCATGTTGCCCTGAACTTGTCACAAAGCAGTAGCAGCAGGAAGACCGTAATAATCAAAGATGAATCAACAAATGGACAACTTTACCCTTTCACCTGCTTTCTTCCCAAGTATCCACGTAGAAGGTCAACCAATCAATAACATCTCCCTTTACCCAGCTTCCGAACACCTTCCTGCTTGCTGCATGCTAGAGACAGCACATGTAAGCCATTCATCACACTGTACCTCTTCTCCCTCCTCTTTTCTCCATTACTAAGGACAGCCTCCCATTCCATTCAGAATTCCATAGACAACTATTGCAATCAAAAACATCTCTATGGCAGCTGCAGAAAGTACTTACACATAAAATTAACATTAATAAAAATGCATTATTTTAGTGCAGTTTAACACTAGGACAGTGGTTCCCAAACTGCGGGCCACTTCTGACCCAATCAGTACACAGCTGCAGCCCACGTGACTGCCTCAGGGCCATACAGCTAGTACCGTATTGTTCCGAGTATAGGCCGCTCCTGATTATAAGCCGCACCCTTAAAGTTTGGTGCTATTTTTAAAAAAATAAATTTTTAACTTTTTTAACAAAGAAAATATACACATTAGTAGAACGACTGCTTTTTTGTTTTGTTTTGTTTGCTGCTCTGGCTGCCCTATAGGGTGCGGAGGAGGGGAGCGCCCTGCAGCAAATTCCACAGGGCAGTCCGCGTCCTTCCCTCCCTGACGACTGGAGCAGCGCGGAGCCCTCCCGGAAGACAGCACAGCAATTGGGGCCGTGGGGTGAGCTCCCCGCTGAAGTGCTGGCCGCCCCCCTTCTCTCTCTCCCCCCGCTCCCCCTGGCCGCCTCCCTCTCCCTCCCCCCAACTAGACCAGGCGTCCACTCTGTAGCACAGGGAGTCCCCCTGCACCCTGGGTCTGGCCGCCCTGTAGGGTTTTTTGTTTTGTTTTTTTCCCTGCTTTGCCAGCCGTGCTGTTTTCCCCCTCTTCCCCTCCTTTGCCGCTCCAGCCGTGTTTTTTTTCTTTTCTCCCCCCCGCTTTACCGCTCTGGCCGTGCTGCCGGGTTTTTTTTTTTTTTTACACCTGCTTTCCCGCTTCAGCTGCACCGTTTTTGTTCCCCGCCGCCGCCTTACTGCTCCCGCTGCACCAAGTTTTTTTGTTGTTGTTTCTCCCCCCTCCTTTGCAGTTTCAGCTGCGCAGTTTTTCGTGGCACCCCCCTGCTCTAGCCGCACTGTTTTTTTTCCCCTGCTTTGCCGCTCTGGGATTTACCGGTAAAAGGCTCTGGGCTCCCCGCCGTGGCGGGCAGCCCAGAGCCCTCTGAGTCCTGGCCGCGGCTGGGATTTGAAGGGCTCAGGGCTCCCCGCCGCGGCGGGCAGCCCAGAGCCCTCTGAGTCCCGGCCGCGGTTGGGATTTGAAGGGCTCTGGGCTCCCCGCCGTGGCGGGCAGCCCAGAGCCCTCTGAGTCCCCGCCGCGGATGGGATTTAAAAGGCTCTGGGCTCCCCACCGTGGCGGGCAGCCCTGAGCCCTCTGAGTCCCCGCCGCGGCTGGGATTTGAAGGGCTCAGGGCTCCCCGCCGCGGCGGGCAGCCCAGCGCGCGCTGATTCCCGGCCGCGGCTGGGATTGAAAGCGCTCTGGGCTCCCCGCCGCGGCGGGCAGCCCAGAGCGCTCTGATTCCCGGCCGCGGCTGGGATTTGAAGTATTTTTATTATTTTTTTTTTCAAGTTCCTGATTATAGGCCGCACCCCTAATTTAAAGACTTAAATTAGGGGAAAAAGTGCGGCCTATACTCGGGACAATACGGTATATATATTGTGTGGATGCATAATACATAGAGAGCAGCATACATGTCCCATAATTGTAAATAGGTTGAGAACCACTAAACTTGGAGAACAAGAATCACGAGACCAACCAGTTCTTCGAGGACACCACTTCAGGGAAACACCGGCTCAAACTGCATCTTCTCTATTTTCCTGAAAGCTTGGGGTGAGTAAGAGGCACAAGCACAGAACTCACAACATGGGAGGCACAAGGGGCTTAGGGGACTTCATGCCACTTTTGTATCCTCCAGGGCCTGGGATGCTCCAGGGGTTGGAGACGCACACAGCATAATCTCACCGCTTTGCAGGACCTAAGTTACAGCAACCTCCCTAGACTACCTTATGGGCTGAAGCACTGCATGCTGCGGCCCTGCCCTGACACACCCATCCCATCCCCAGCTCCACCCCCACAGTGTCCTGGGCAATGGCATACCCCCTACTCTGGGGCTTGCAAGAGTAGGGGACAGTGTTATAGCTCAGGAGACTGGGTCTGTCACCCTCAGTGCCTTCACCAGGGGAATCCTCCTTCAGTTAGATATGGGGCTCTTAGAGCCCATGCTACTCCAGCCATTTTTATGCTACATTTAGTTCTCACTTTCTTTTAAACTCTGTTTGCATATTTGTATGTGTCCAGTTGGTGAAAGTTTTGTTTGTTTTTAGTTCACTGTCCTGTTTCTGTATCATGAAAATATTCTCTCAAACCGTTCGACGAGAGGACTTTCTGATTAATATTTTCACTATTATTATTTTTAGGCATTTTCTATTTTGTAAAATTTGCTAAAAATGCAGTGGCCAAAAAAGAGAACCTTAAGTACAGTTTAAAATAGGATTATAAACTCTTCAGAGCAGGGAACATGCCTTACTTTGTAAAGTGCCGTTGAAATTTATGGTCTGAATACATCAGGGGTCTCAAAGTCCTGGCCCGAGGGCCATCTGTGGCCCAAGAACCTCCCCACTGTGGCCCACGGAGGAGAGACGCATGCAGACACACTGCCCAATGTCTGCTGCAGGCGCCGCCTGTCGCGGCTCCCATTGGCTGGGGGAGAGGGACAGAGAAACCATCACTAGCCGCCAGGCACAGTCAGCCATGGAGACAACAGCATTAGTTGCCAGGCAGAGTCAGCCCTGGAGGCAGCATCACTATTTCCACAATGAATATAAACAAGTCAAAATACCGAACACAACTATCTGAGGCACACCCTGCTGCAATCCTGAAGGTTTCAACTGCTCAGTCACTGAGGCCAAACATCAAACTGACAGAACTGAAGGGTTGCCAGGTGTCTGGCAAACACTAAAAACTCTTTAGCAGGTGAAGAATTGTTTAAAGTTGTATGACAGTTTTATTATTTCTAAGAAATTTGAAATAAAAAATACAATATAAACATTTTCTTTTCTGACCACCATCTTCAGAGACAGCAACAAAGAATCCTCTGGCACCTTATAGACTAACAGACGTTTTGCAGCATGAGCTTTCGTGGGTGAATACCCACTTCTTCAGATGCAAGTGACTACAGATCCAGACTAACACGGCTACCCCTCTGATACTATCTTCAGAGACATTATTGGCCCGCTGGAGGATTTGAGGACTGGCACTGGCCCTAAGGTAAATTGAGTTTGAGACCCCAGTATACATGATTTATTATAATATAAAATAGTAAAGAAAACAGATTAAACTTCTTCGATAAGCCAAAGTTAAACAACATAGGAACAATCTACAGGGCCTTCCCTTGATATTTTAACTCACATTAGGTAGCCTCTTACTGTACAAGTTGTCCCAGTGAGGTCAACAGGACTCTGGAGTAAGCCACTGCCCATTGCAAGTAAGGTTATCAGAAGCTACCCATAATGAGTGGTAAGAACAGCAGAGCAAATAGTGACACAAAGGAAAAGGAGCTATTTATGCACACATTTTGCAAACACAAACCCCACATTTGTCTGTGCAAACTGGGTAACAGATGCCCAGGTGCTTCATTTACACACACAAATTTAGACAACAGTGCTGTGTGTTTAGACAAATCAAAGACTGTCTATAGTAACTTTTAGCAAAACCACAGCTACATACAGACACAAACTGAATTACTCAGGCTTATGGTTTAAGATAATAATCTGAAAAGAATCAAATTGTCAGACATTACTCAGTGTTTGTAAATTTGGCCTATAATATGCTTTTAAAAAGAAATGATGCTCCTTGCTTTTGCAAAAATAAGTTGAGTCAGCTTTCTTTCTCTGAAATGGACCCTTTATAAATAAAAGGGCTGATAATCTGCCACTTAACGTTACTCATGACGAACATGCCTAAGAAGCTAGGAAAAAACAAAGGGAGACTGGTAATATTTGACTTCAGTTGGATAACTGGAATCAAGTTCTCATGAATCACATCTTACACCCCCATTTTGTGCCCACGGAGTTCAAACAAAGGAGTTACAGTCAAACAAAGACAATACATGGATGTTGCATCCAATTTAAATTCAAATCCATTTTAAACCTGACTCAGTTTTGTAACAAGGAACAACAAAATAAAAGACTGACAGTGAACTAATTTGAACATACTGGGTTCTCAGCAAAAGACTTCTGTAATGTATATTTGAACCAAAACATTACATTAAAATGTTAAAGTTTGCAGATAATATAAAAATTGGGGGGAATGTTAAATAATGAAGAGGACAAGTCACTGATTCAAAGTGATCTGGATTGCAAACTGGATGCAAGCAAACATTTCTCAACAAGTTGAATGGTAGAGAAGGAGACAGCCATGGAAGAGGCCCAGGAAAGAACAGCACATGGTGACTGCCCTATCATAGGGCAGGAGCATCATTTGACCATGATCAGTCCTTCATGCCTGTATTAGCCTTTTCACCAACATAATACTGAAGTGAATACAGAATTATGGTATAGGCCAGTTTAGGCAATATCACTGTTCCAGTATTTGTGCACCAACAAAATTAATATACAGGGAAACCCCACTATAACGCACCCCGCAATAATGCGAATTCGGATATAACGCGATCATAAGGTGGCTCCGGCAAAAAAAAAAAAAAAAAAAAGAAGCACAAAAAAGAAAAAAAAAAAAGAAGAAAAAAACGGCCAGAGCGCCACCGAAGTGTGCGTGCGCACACACACACACACACAAAGAGCAGCCAGAGTGCTGCAGAAGCAAATTAACTTTAAAAAGCTTGGGTAAAAATTCTTTGCTAACTCTTGCTGAAACAGAGTGCTCAGTGGAAGGAGGACAATACATCTTCTCACAGAAGATTGCAAACATCTATTTTAGCAGTCAAGCACTATATTATGCAAAAAAACTAGTAATGCACATGTTGAAGTAAAAACGAATGTCTGTGCAAAAACTGAAAAATCATCTAAAACAGGTATATTTGTGCTAAAGCATTGGGGAAAATCAGAACAAAAACATAGCTTATGTTATAAGTGACTTGTTCACTCTTACATTGTAAATAAACTACATTAATCTGTGCATTAATTTGGGTTATTGAAAACAAATATAAAGTTATGTTAACAAACAAGCTGTTTGAGGATACATCTTTATTTAAACTTTGTCAGTGACAGAGAATCCACTGTGATCCTTGGTAAATTTTTAGATCAAGATTGGATTTTTTTTCCTAAAAGTGATGCTCTAGGAATTAGTTTGGGCAAGGCCTATGGCCTATCTTATACAGGAGGTCAGACAAGATGATCACAACAGTTCCTTCTGACCTTGGAATCTACAAATTTATAAAACTAGACATAAAACAGCTGATAGACCAAGAAATTCTTTGATGTTCTTTGTATTACAAAGAAGGGGTCAAACCACGCTAGTTTTACTCAGGTAAATAATAATCCTATTGAAATTAATGGAACTATTCACAGGAGCAAGGTGAGCAGGATTTCACTGCAGTCATGTAGAGAATTATTTAATTTGGCAAATAGTATTTGACTTCATGCGATTTTTTAAACTTTTCCTTCAATTATGCTTTGATATTTAAAGATGTGCATTATTACACTGAAACATAATTTGCACGATTATTTACAGAAATAGGATTTCATAAGTCATAAAAATTAATTAGTGCGATCGAGTCACTTTTTCACATTTCTTCTTTTTGATCTTTATGAACATAAATGGTGGACGTCTAAAGTTATCTTGATCCAAAGCTCATTGAAGCCAACACAAAGCTCCCACTGGCTTTAGGGGGCTCTGAATCAGTCTCTCAAGTCTAGATTTTTAACATGCAATTTAGGCATTGCTGCGCTCAGCGTTACAACGCTTAACTGATTCAAGAGCCTAAATCTCATTTTCAAAAGGGATTTAGGCACTATGGAGCTAAAATCCAATTGCCAGTTGATGGGAATTAGGCTCCAACCTGCCTAAATCGTTTCTGAAAATGAGATTTAGGCACCTAAATCAGTTAGGCATTGCAACACTGATTGCATCACAGCAATGCCTAAATACTTTTAAAGGGGATAATTCACCAAAACCATAATCCTAATAAAGGCTAGGAAAAAATGGTATTAGCAGTTGTACAAGTAATTTATAAAACATTAATATAGTCTTTATTTTACAGAAGGTGGAAATTTAAGCTGTCTGTGGGAAATCTAGCTTTCAGTTAGGTTACTGATATGGATGATGTATTACAGCATGCAATTCCCACAGCAACAACTTTCTCACATAACAAGAACTATTTGAAGTTACATCAAAGCTTAAAATATGCTGACATTCCCAAACGACACTGGAAAAACTGATTCTGAAGAAGCAAAAAATAAAATAAATTTAAATCTGTATTTTCATTTCCATATGTTTATATTAATGAGAGTCCTCTACTACTCTGCCCTGCTAGAAGTGCCTTTCAATACTAGGTAAGAAACATCTTTGTTCATCTCTGCAGAGAGAGTAGACACAAGGGAATCTTTAAAACCAATTGGCTTTATTTTTAAAATTTGTTAGGCATCTTGATAAAAACTAGCACAGATCTTGACCCTGCCAACAGATACCTGTATGGATCCTCATTCACATGCAGCAGCCATTAAAGTCAATACATGAAATTCTGTCCCCTTTGAAGTCAATGGCAAAAACTCCCATTGACTTCATAGGGCAGGATTTTACCCAGCAGGAATAAGGGTCTACACACATGTAACTTGTGTGCAGCATCAAGTCCTTAAGCATTAAACTTTTCTTCCTTTTTTCTTTCACCCCATGCTGAAATTGTAGACTATTAGTTATTATTATTACTACTATCAACCAGATCCTTTCCTCTCTTACAAGTTATCCATTTAAACCCCTCCTACCTTCTGGAAACAGTGGAAATGCTGGAATAAGGTCTGGTATTTGTGAGGTCATAAGGGAGGTGCATTGTATACGAGAATGATCATAAAAAAATGAAAGTGCTTAGTGTAATTTCTCATCTTCAAAAGGCTTTACAAATTTATAATTTCTAGAAACATGTTTTTTCTTAAAAAATATTTTTGAATCTGCAATTATACTATAGCTTTAAAAGCCAAAATATTTTTAATTTTTTAAGAGATACAAGTTAGATTTCCCTATGCATATACTTAATCCGAGGAAGGACACAAGATGTTCCTTGCATGACACACTTGTGCCTTTAGTTTCAATGTATAGCACTCCGGAGGATAGAAAATATTTAAAAAGAAACAAACTAAGTTGTATTTTTAGCAATCCCATTGAAGCAGGATTTAGGGAAAAAACGAAAATATAGACTGACAGATCGAAACATTACCCATTGGCCATTCAGTTTGAGATTTTTTTATTTGAAGCCATCTTTAACAAAATAAATGTAAATTGAAAACTCTCAGTAGTATGCCAGAGGCAATGATTTCCATAATCTTCTCCAATCTCTTTGAATCCAATTTTTAATCCATCCTAAAGATGTATATGTGGACCCAGGGTGTAACTGATGCTAGATGCAAAGGGGAAATTTTTAAGCAGCGAGGCACACAAATCTGGTAACACATAATGGTATTAGTGCATCTACCTCTTAATCACCTAGAAAATAAACCTCCAACTCCTATATGAATATGCATAATGGCATTGACTCTTAATACTTATCTTCATAGAAAATATCAGTACATGAAGTCTTAAATGCTGCTGTTTTTGTATTTTTTAAATATTTTCAAATTTCAAGTCATTAACTGTGTATGAATCATTAACACAATTAAATAAAAAATCCAAATCACCATCTCCCCCCATACTTCACTATAAAACCCTTCTTAAAATATTAAATCCATGTGCCTCTTATAATATCTAGGGGTTCTGGTAAACAGAGATGTTAAGTGATTCCTCCACCATATATACACACAGACTGCTCATCCATTGACATTTATGTCCAGTCAGAAAAGCAAAAAAGATACAGTATCATGTTAACATGAAGAAATGGTGGGACATCTAGTGAAAACCAACATAATCTTAAATAGACAGCAAGCAGAGAATAAAATTTGAGCTGTATGTGTGTGTTACAAAGTGGTCCACTCTTCTTTACATGGTGAAATGTTCATATTGGCAAGACAAGCAGTGAAGACCACTCAGAGCTTAATGTAAGAGCTGCCTTCACTGCTGGTGATAGATTGAACTCTCACATGAAAATATGTGGAAAGGGAGAACCTCTATAGTCTGTGTGTCACCAAAGATGTGCCTTTATCATGCCCTTGGGCACAGCTGCCTTAGGAGAATAAGGGATAGTGGGTGTGCCAAGACCCACACAAAGAAAGTTCAACCCCCATGATTTACAGGCCAGATATGAGTAGCTGCTGTCCCTCCCCAAATGGTTCCATTAACTCTTCATTACAGGCTCCATTGCTGCCATTGGTTTTCAGGCTGTTAGAGAGCTCTGGAACATACATATCTGCATAAATATACTAGATTCATCTGATTTCTCACCCATTCATATTGGATCCGAATTTTGTAAGCTTGATACATAATCAACTACAATACAGGAAAGTGAACTTTGTTATACTTTCTATCTAAGTTTCTGCTGGACAAATTTAAACAATTAGGAAAAATTTCAAATGGTTTGCTAGTACTATATAGCATACATCACCTGAGATGCATGATTCTCTATATAAACATACAATTGAATTTATCTTGCTTGTTAAATATTAAATAATGGGAGAATGAAAACACATTTTGGAGAACGAACTAGGTTCTCAAGTATATGTATGTAGTTACCGCTTGGGCGTGTAGTCAAAGACAGAATTTGGCCTTAATTCTATATTTTCTTCTCTAGATGAAATGGCGGTGATAGAAATTAAGTCATCATTGAATTGTACAATCAGGACCAACGGTGTTCAAGTGTTCTGAATTTTACATTGCAAATTTTCATGCAAGCATTCTCCCAAGAAAAACAAAATTTACAGAACACCAACACTGAATTAATTTAATATGTTTTGCCATTGCAAACATAAAGGCCTTTGTGCTCATGTTTAAAGGAAGCCTAAAGAGGCTGCTGGGAAACACTTTAATCAAGTATGGCCCTAATCCATGGGTGGGCAAACTTTTTGGCCTGAGGGCCACATTGGGTTTCGGAAATTATATGGAGGGCCGGTTAGGGGAGGGGTTTGTGGCCTGGCCCCTCCCCATCTTCCCCCCGCCCCAGGGGCCCCTGCCTGCTCCGCCCGGCTGGAGCCAGCCACACTGTCACCACTGCGCAGCACAGAGCACCAGGTCAGGCTGGACTCTGCCCCCGAAGCTCGCAGCCCTGCTGCCCAGAGCTTTGCGCCAGCGGCAGAGCGAGCTGAGGCTGCAGAGCAGGGGTGACAGCAGGGGAGGGGGTGGGGGCTAGCCTCCTGGCCAGGAGCTCAGGGGCCGGGCAGGAGGGTCCCGCGGGCTGTAGTTTGCCCACCTCTGCCCTAATCCCATGCCACTGAAGTCAATGGGAGCTTTACTTGGGATGTGGTTATAGGACTTGATCTTACTCACTGAAATCAATGGTAAAGCATTAAGTCAGTAGGATGCTACTGTTGAGCACACTGCCCACCAGGGAAACTGAAGGTCCCAAAGGACATAGGAGGGTGATACATAATTACCTGGGGGAAAGGAGTACAGCTCTCCTTCTTAAAAAAAGTTTGAGTGTACTTACACTTCAGTCTGCATGATATGGGTCTTCTGAAATGTTTCGTATCCCTGAAAAGTGACTATTACCTGGATTGCCAGAGTGCTAATTTTGCTATTTGTACACTGTGCACGTGGGAAGTTTCTCTAGTACCTTTCATGTAATTCTGTGTAGTTCTGGCACTTGGTCTCTTTAAAACAGTATATTTGAGCTAGCTTGATCTTTACCAAATTTCTCTGATAAAAGATAACTGGCTTTGAGAATGTTTTTCTTGTTTCTTACACTAACCAACATGATTTCCAATACTGAGTATATAAATTATATTCATTTGTGATCTCTAGTGCAGTGGTCTCCAATCTTTTTTGATCGCGCACCCCTCTCAGTAAAAAATTTGATCATGCACCCCATGCCACACTGCAGGGCCAGCTCTACCATTTTTGCCGCCCCAAGCAAAAGGCGTTCAGACTCCCGCCTGAACTGCTGAAGCAGTGGTGCTCCTCATGCCACGCACCCCAAAGGATCCTCTTGCGCACCCCACTTTGGAGACCACTGCTCTAGTGTAGCATTGTGTATGTTAAAATTATTTTATATGGCTGTGTCATCACAATTGTAATACACAACACCATAGAAGTCCAATTGATAATACACAGTATACATACACATCATCACACACTTCCCAACCACCATATTATATGTCCAGCCACACAGCACAATGAAAGTATACAACCAATGTAAGTAAATAGAAAATGCCTCAGCATTTAAAGAGCAAATAAATCAAATAGTACCATTTACATGTACATCCCCACACAAAGTGTATATACATATACACATTATAATTGCTCTCTATTTTTTATATATTAAAATACACACATGCACAGCACAGAAAAATGTGACATCAAAAGAACATTCAGGTTTCTAAATCAAGCACTGAAAAGTTCGGAAATAAGGTTGCCTGTGAAATAATCTTTTATCCCTCATGTGTGTATTCATGCAATTAAACACTATCATAACGATCATATACTATTTTTTTCCACAGGAGCCGTGCCTCATTCATGCACAGAATGAACGGTGCTCACTTAATGAACCATTATTCAATATTTTGTTTTATGCTCATTGCTTGCTGTGTGGCCCCCATGCATTATTTACAGAACAATAGTCATATCCTACTCCAAATACAGAATTGTTAGCTTTCTCATAGGACTTTTCTATGGCATTCATCACTATAGAAACTGAGTACTTCACAAACCCTAATGAACTTATTTTCACAACACACCAATGAGCTGGCATTACTACACTATCCCTATTTTACAGTTGGGAACTGAGGCACAAAGAAATTAAGGTGCCCAGATTGAGATGCCTAGGTCCCCAATTGTTTAGCCTACTTTGAATATATAAAATGCTATATAATGCTAAGCAAATCTCCCGTTGTCTTAAATTGCAGTTCTGAGTGCTCAGCACTTCTGTAAAATTAGACACCCCACCCCCTGGTATCAGGTTGGGCACCCACAAAATGAGGAATGCACAATTAGTAGCGAACTGTGAAAAGTGTAGTTTAATGGCTTGTCTATATGGTGAGTTACTGCACAGCAAGCCAGGGTGTGAATATACAGCACAGTAATGTCCAGTGTAAACATGGCTACAGTGCAGTGAAAGTCAAAGGGTGGCTGAGCGTGCTGCCATTTTTGCTGAAATTTTCAAAAAAAAAAATAATAATAATAATAATAATCCAACCTGAGGTTGACATCCAGCATGGAAAATTTCATCCCAAATAGTTTTAAGTTTGAAGCAACTGAAAATAAGGTCTTATAATGAGATGTGTCAGGAAAAACTAACTATAGATAGTGCTGGAATCTTATCTACAATATGCACACACCATGTGTGTGTGTGTGTGTGTACACAAGTTTCTATATAAAATGTGTACACATAAAAACCTATAATTTTTTATTACTGTAGCCATCCAAGCAAAAATTCAGACTATTAAACAGATTGGTTTCTTAACTTTTCTAGTAGATGGCCTTTATTTTTGCCTGACAGCACAATTCACCTTTCAGCTAATACTTTCTGCATTACAAATATCCTGATCTGACCTATCTATTCCTGTTCTTTAACATTACAAAATAGCTACAAGATGAGGAAGATTACTCTATATAGCAAGATAACGGAAGGAAAACAGAAAAAAGAGGGATTTCTGGTAAGAGGACTTACAAAAAATATCTTTGCCAGTAGTCTACAGGATTTAAAGGATTCCTTTAAAGTAGACAGGAAATGTTCTAACAGAATTATGATAAGGAAAGAAAAAGCAAAAGGAGATCAGCTAGAAGTCAGATGGCTCTCTTCCTACAAAAATAAATATTTGATATTAAATCATAGAACCATAGAGTTAGAAGGGACTGCAAGGGTCATTTAGTTTAACCCCCTGCCAAGATGCAGGATTTGTGTCTAAACCATCCAAGACAAATAGCTATCCAGTCTCTTTTTGAAAACCTCTAGTGAAGGAACTTCCATTGTCCTACTGTTCTTATAGTTAGGAAGTTTTTCCTGAGATTTAATCTAAATCTGCTATGCTGCACTTTGATCCCATAGCCCCTTGTCCCACTCTCTTTAGCAAGAGAGAACAATTTTTCTCCATCTTTTTTATGGCAGCCTTTCAAGTATTTGAAGACCATGATCATTCCACCTCCTCCCCTTTTCCAAACCAAACGTACCCAATTTCTTCAGCCATTGCTGATATGGTTTGCATTCCATCCCTATGATCCCTTTTTCACTTGCCTCTGGATCCTTTCCAGTTTCTTTACATCCTTTCTATACCACAGTGACCAAAAACTGGACACAGTGCTCCAGCTGAGACCTAACCAGTGCCAAGTAGAGCAATACTATCACCTCCCATTACCTACATGCTATGCCTCTGTTAATGCAACCCATAATTGCATTTGCCTTTTCCCCCCCCCCTCTTCTTTTTCAACAGCATCACATTGTTGACTCATGTTGAGGTTGTGATCCATCACAACTCCCAGATCCTTCTCAGCAGTGCTGCTGCCAAGCCAGTTTTCCCCATTCTATATTTGTGTGTTTGGTTTTTCTTCCCTAAGTGTAGCAACTAATATTTGTCTTTATTAAATTTCATTTTGTTGTCTATACCCCACTTCTCCAATTTATCAAGATCCCTCTGAATTTTAGCTCTATCCTCCAAAGTGTTTGCAACCCACCCCAGCTTTGTATCATCTGCAGATTTGATCAGTATGCTCTCTAGTCCTATATCCAGATCATTAATAAAAATGTTAAACACAAGACCCAGACCAGATCCCTGTGGAAACTCTGTGATAAATAAAGTGGGATGGACACCCAGCCAGCCAGTTAGCTGTAAAATCCCTCTTGGTAGCTGTTCTTTACTTGCTTTACCTGTAAAGGGTTAAAAAGCCCCCCAGGTAAAGAAAACAAAAGTGAGCACCTGACCCAAAGAGCCAATGGGAAGGCTAGAATTTTTTTTAAATGGGGAAAGAAACTTTCTCTCTGTTGTTCTCTGGGCTGCAGGGACATGGAGCAGCAATGGTATAAGCAGGAATACTGTGTAAGGTTTGAACCAGGTATGACAAAGTATTTTTCATATCTAGAAGAAATAATTTGGATAGGGAATGCTTTGACAGACACTATCAGGTTTATTTCTTATTTTGGCTTGTGGATCTCCTCTGTGCTAACCCCTGATGCTTTTGTTTGCTTGTAACCTTTAAGCTGAACCCCCAAGAAAGCTAGTTAGGGTGCTTAATTTTTGGAATTGCTCTTTGAAAATCTAGCAAATGCCTAAGTTTTAGATGCATTTTCTTTTGGTTTTAATAAAATTTACCTTTTTAAGAAGGATTTGGATTTGTATGTCCTAAGAGGTTTGTACATATGCTGTTTGATTAGCTGGTAGCCACAGCTAATTTCCTTTGTTTCATTTCTCAGCTCTTCCCTGGGGGGAGGGGTGTGTGTGAAAGGGCTTGAGGAATTCTCAAGTGCTCCTTCCTGGGTTCAAAGGGGGTTTTTGCATTTGGGCGGTGGCAGCATTTACCAAGCCAAAGTCAGAAAAGCTGTAACCTTGGGAGTGTAATACAAGCCTGGAGTGGCAAGTATTAAGTTTTTAAAATCCTTGCATTTTTTTTTAAATCCACCTTCTGCACTCCAAGTCCCAGAGTGGGGGATTCAGCCCTGACAACTTCACTTGATACCTTCTTCCAATCTGACATCATTCCATTAATAGTTACTCTTTGTTTGTGGTAGTTTAACCAATTATGTATCCACTTAATGGTAGTTCTACCAAGCCTGCATTTCTCCACTTTTCTTATTAGAAAATTTCATGTGGGATTATGTCAAAAGCCTTGTTAAAGTCCAGGTATATTATGTCCACTGCCTCCTCTTATCCACCAAACCAGTTACCTTGTCAAAGAAGGAAATCAAACTGGTTTGACATGATTTGGTCCTAGTAAATCCATGCTAGCTGCTAGTGATCATACCTTCATCCTCCAAAATATTTGCAAATTGAATGTTTTACACATTGCTCTAGTAGCTTCCCAGGTATCAACATCAGACTGATTGGTCTATAGTTTCCCACCTCCTCCTTTCCCCCCTTTTTTAAAGATGGGCACTACATTAGGACCTCTCCTGTCATCTGTGAGTTTGTACTACTTATTGCCAGTGGCACCAAGATTTCTTCACCTAATTCCTTCAGCACCCTGGGATGAACAATATCAGGCCCTGCTGACTTGAATTCATTCAGATTAGTCAGAAGATCTCTTATGTGTTCTTTACTTATCCCAATCGGCATCTCTTCCTCTTTGACAATCACTAGCAAAGTAATCATAGACAATCCATGCATCAGAAACCTGTATTAGTTCCATCGAAGGTAATGCAATGCATCTGGCATTGGGACTTTTCAGATCCAGACTGCCAGCCAGATGACTAAAATCTTTAATTCTAGCCTAGGTCATAACTTGAAATGATTCAGTGATTTCAGTCTAGATAGGGAGGAATGTAGCAAACAGCCCCCCTCATCCACAGTTCATGAAATCTATCTGTCCTCTGTTTTTGGAAACTAGTTGTTGTAAAAATGGAAGGTGAACTGTAATAATTCACCCAACAATAAGTTAAATTTCAGAATGTTCAGAAGCTATGGCTGCTGGTTGTCTGAGCAGAATCAAAGTTCGGATTCTAATCGTTCTCCAAGCTTCATTAGCAGGCAACATTAAGACCCCATCCTGCCCACACTTAATACCCAGCTCAGTGTGTGCTAGGATGGATATCCTCATTGGTTGAGTAGACAAGTACTACATAGGTAGTATGTGCTTGTAGAAGCAGACCCCAAAACATGAAAAATCTTGAAGTCTCTCCTTTGAGATTTGCAGGATTTAATTTTTGGATCAGAGCAGAAATGGTGAAAGAACAGCCTCTTATAGTACTTTAGAAAGTACCTTTCCTTTCCCAAATAAAATCAAAGTGCAGAAACAGCTGTAAATGAGGAATGAGTTGAGGCTAAGGTTTGGGTTAGTAAATATTTTATATAAAGCACTTGATTTGTTCAGTATCTCTTCCCTTTAAAGAGGGTCATATTTTACATATGAAAACTAGTTAGTGGCTATAAAGGTATATTTCAAATCATCACCCATTTTTACTGACACTTCCTATTCTACTATCAGGACAAATAAGGTAGTCATATTAGGACCAGCATTTACCTAATTTTAATCTATTTAAAATCAAAAGTTTGAACATAGAGTGTAACAAAACACTTTAGGGAAAACTGGTCATTTATCTCATTTTCTCTTTATAGTGCCTGGAGAGGCTAGATCACACCTTTTTGAAAAAAAAAAAAAGAAGAATTGGAGGATAGGAGGGTTGTTCGTTTTGCATTTACTTGATGTGCTGTTTTCTTAAACTTCATTAAATTATTTTATAATCATCATATTTTATATGCAAAAGGAGTAAGCTAAGTGCCTGGCACAAATTACAATTCTGAAACTAATCTAGTTACTTGGGGGGTGGGGGGAGAGGGAGGGAGAGAGAGAGAGAATGAATAGCAAGAATTTGTGCAGTGAGTCAGAAAGTAGTACAGTGTAAGCATCTCAGCATTCATCCACAACACACTTGATAAATGTTTAAATTTCTTCTTTAGCTACTAGTATATCCTCACATGGATTCAGAATATTTCCTTTTTACTTACACAGAATCTCTTTCTGACTTGTCTTTAGTTCATGCACTAGTTTTTTTTAAGTCAATGCCTTATTTCTATAAATACTATAAAATTTCTCAAATATAAATCATGAATATTTAGGAGAAAGTCTGAGTAAATATCTCTCAGGTCTGGAATCAGATTCCTGCCAAAATTCTGAAAGATTAAATAGATTTAGTTTTGATATCAAGATGGAAAATGTTATTTGCATCAGTTTCTAGAAGGTTGTAAATTTGTGAAGCAATCTGGGACTTTCAAAGAAGGATGCTGTGAAGATTTTTTAATGTATTCCAATAAATACAGAAAGTGATAAATATATTAAAAAAAAACTTATTCATATCCATTAGATGTATAACTGTAACTAGTTAAGATTTAGTTAAACTCAGAATCAAATGGTAGTCCATTTTCCTACTGCCTGGGTCAACAATGAAAGTGACTCTTTTATATCACAATTATTACTGTTTATGATTTCATACATTTCCTCTTAAAAGAAATATTCTTAAAAAACCCTCTTTCAAGATTGACCTCATCAAGGCAGGAAATTTAAACGAAAGTAATATGCATTCCCATTAATATCATAAAACCACAGCTGATGATTCATGAGTTACTTACAGATCTTATTTACAAGAGAAAAAATGAAATTAAAGACTATGTACAGACATAAGTTATGTGTCATCTTTAAATTAGAGAACAACTCACAATAAATTCATAACAAGGAGGTTAAAATGACATGAACCAAAATAAGTCTGGATAGTGGTTTTTGTTTGTTTATTTAAGATCAGCTATCCTTATATCAGGATGAGGGAGGGAGCTTCAAATCCTGGTTCAAGTAAACATTTTTGGAAATAATTGTACGCTTCTTTGCTGTGCAGTTACCTGAAGCCAACTGAACTACTCATTTTATTGCCTTATCATTAAATAGGTTATTTTATTTATTAGCAAACCTTGAAGTAGGCATCATAGCTGTTGAAGAGCATTTATTTATTGCCCAAAGAAAAATAGTACTTATCTGTTAACTCCCATACAAAATTTGTAGAATAAAAGTGCACCTATATAATGCATGCTGAAGACAGGAAAAAAAATCTACCGTATTATTTATCCTACTTAGTTTAACAAGCAAAAACAAGCATTTTTCTTCATGCAACAGTTTTATTTAAAGTCTTGAACAGCTGATTTAAAGATCTTGTTTTACCAAACCCTTTGACCTATACTCAGGATTTTAAAGCAACTTGCCATTCGATAATATGCATCATTGTTCTAGTGACCTCACGGCGTGTGGAAAGATTCTTTATAGCATACAGTAGTGCCTAGGTGATCATTAGTTAAACGGAGCCCCATGCTGGAAGAATGTTGCTGTTATTGTCAGAAGGGAACCAAACAAATTGTATGAATAATTCATTATTTTGAGCCTAAGTAGTATAATATATTATTTCAAAACAGGGAATGATGTGTTTTTTGTTTTCCAGCATTTCAAAATTACAAAGCAAGTGCGAATGGTGAATTTTTTTTGTTTTTAAAAATACTGTATTCAAAAGTCAAACCCAGGACTTCCAGCAACCGCTCTTTCTACTGAGCCTGATCAAGGAATCCTTAGAGAGCAATCCCATTCTCTCTCTGGCCCCTCTTCATATCTACTGACAAAAATCAATGTGCCATAGATAAACAGATTATAACACACAGGGTAGTTTACAGTGTCAGATAAAAATTGAAACAAAAATTAAATAATTTTTATTCAAAAAGACATTGACAATATTCCAAAACCTGTTTCCCCCCCTAAAATAAGAGGTAGAATGTCAGAAACAAGCTGCATCAATGCTTTTTCAAATTATTCCTCGAACTCTTTACTCCATGGGTCCATAAAAAATGTCTTGAGCTGTACCCAAGATTACAAGGTTGGAAAGACACCTGAATTGAAAGATTCTCTAGCATCTGGATGAAGCTGGACTCTGACCCTTAGTGGAAGATTTACCATCACTATTGGTTTATGTACCACCTCTGAGGCACAAAACATTTTCCCAAACACATGGAAGACACGCAAGTCAATGATTAGAACAAAGGACTGAATGCCAAAAGGAATCAACATTCTAACTCAGATGAATTGCTTGTGTATCTTTCTGAACAAGTCACATGACTTCAGTCAAATCTACTTTAAAACTACACTTTTTTTTTTTCAAATATTTTGGGGAATGAAGAAAATTTTGTTTGCACTTCTGCAACTCCGAAATATCTTTTTAGAGGGGAACTTAGTCTATCGTATGGACTGTAGCTGCCATTTTGGGGAGAAAAAGGTCAATCTATTTTATTTAGAAAAGTGACTACCTCACACTCCCAAAAGTGTATTTATAATTGATGGATTTAGTGTGCTTCCTCAGTAACCTTTTTAATACAATGGACTACAATAGTTGCATTGGAGGCAATAATCCTCCATTTAACATGCCCACCAATCTGTTTTGCCAATGACTCTGGCATCTAAGGATCTCAGTTCCAAAGAATATGGTGAGATGATACACTAACAGCTGTGATGGAGCTGCTATTGTTGTTCTTGATAGACATGTATTAAGGACTTATTCTTTAATTGAAAGAATATTGCCAAGAGAGTACTATATGGCTGAAAGTATCAGGGGGTAGCCATGTTAGTCTGTATCCACAAAAACATCTGAAGAAGTGAGGGTTTTTTTACCCATGAAAGCTTATGCCCAAATAAATCTGTTAGTCTTTAAGGTGCCACCGGACTCCTTGTTGTTTATATGTCTGAAAGGCATACTAATGAGAGATGCAGATTTTAACTGCTAAGCCACTCATTCCCATGTGGTCCAGCTTGGTAGTGATCTAAAATCACTACCTTATGAAGGCTCATAAGCTAACATATACAATGAAGGGTCTCAGTCCAGTTATTAGTGGGGAAATGTTCACAACAAAAAAGTCAAAACACTCAGCAATCTCTCCAAAGAAAGAGAGCGCTTGCTGCAAAAGCATTATTGTGTAGGTGCTCATTCATTTTCTGTGCATTATACCAATAGAACATTTTGCTGCATCTTAAATTTTAGAACCTATGTAAAAAGAAGAAAAAAAAAGAGGCAGTGCTAGATCTAACAGCACATGCAATAAAGGGATGTTTGTTTGATGACTTATGCACATGTTAGCATGCAGCTTTCCTCTGGGGTATAGTCTTGGCATTATCAGAAACAATGTACCATAGCGATTATCTGGTCATAGAGGAATGTGTCACATGCATGGTACATTGACAGGAGTCAGCATAAGATGGAGCACTGGTAGCCTTAAAGCAATGGTTAAGTTATAGCCAGTTTGTGTCAATAGTTACCTCATTCCCTCTCAGCTTGTTACATCCCACAGCCAGACTCTTCCTCTTCCCTTGTCTCTCCCACACTTTACACTCTCCCTTTTTAATTCATCTCGCTATTACCATATTCCCTCTACTCCTGCACTATATCTCCTTCCCTAAATGTTGTTTGGGTCCTGAGTGCTCCCCTGCACTGCTGTAAGCTCCCTTCCTGCATCCTTTGTGGAACAAACTTGTATTCACATATAAGTTACATATAACAAAAGCAGCATAAGTTTGAATGCAAGACCAGTATGTAAATCACGTATATTTACTAATATGAAAAAGTTTCACCTATTCTAGGTGTGTGTATGCTGCAACATGTATTAAAAACCATGATAAACTACCTATACCATACACATTCACACATACCCATGCTCTTCCCGGTTTCCTAAAAGAGTGTTACCCAGTGTTGGTCTTTATTCTTCCTGACCATTTCCCCAAGAGACAGGAAGCACTAGAGAGATGCACTGTGCAGTGTCCACCAGGACAGACAATGCACACACACCAGGGTTTTCAGTGAGTGCTGAAACAGTGAAGCAAAAGATGCAGGAGAGGACTTCTCTCATGGGAGAATCTTCCTCCTCTCCACCCTCACCCCTATGGAAAGGGGGAAATTTGACGCTGTTTTATGCCCTAATTGGGAGGGGTGTCAAAGTCTCGCACTCCTACCTCCTTATTACACTAGTGGATGTTGGGCTGGTGGAAGCAATAAACTCATGGTTCTCAGACTATTGGAAACGTGGAGACCACCGAGAGTCCA
Organism: Mauremys mutica; assembly: GCF_020497125.1. NCBI lineage: Eukaryota > Metazoa > Chordata > Testudines > Geoemydidae > Mauremys > Mauremys mutica. Next base: position 48,876,653 of record NC_059075.1, read on the forward strand.
GAATTTTGTGCACACAACCTTAATCAGCTCACAGGCTGCTTGAAGGCTCACAATATGCAAGGAGTCAATTGACCCAAATGGGAGGCATAGCTGCTCAACACCTCTGGTGAGGGCAAAGGATACCTTTATTTTAAGTACTAACTCCAGGTACCCAAATTTGATGCTTTTGGGTTCCCCCCGCCTTTGAAGTGGCTCTATGAACACTTTCTATAATGGACAAGGCAGTAGCACTATACGATCTCTGGAATGCAGGCCCTTGTAATACCCACAATCTGCCACATGAACCACCAACACAGTACACTTCTCTACAGAGCTGCCTCAGACATAACTTGTAACTGAGGCTTGGCCTACTCTAGAAAATTACATCAGCTTAACTACGTTGGTCAGGGGTGCGAAAAATCCACACTGCTGAGCGGAGTAATTAAACTGACCTAAATCTCCATGTAGACAGCACTAGGTCAATGGTGAGTCCTTTAATTGACGTAGGCCACATCTACACTACAAAATTATGCTGACCTAACTTACATCGGCATACAGTTACCACGGTTATTAAATCATGTGTATACACACCTGGCTCCTTGTGTTGGCAGTGCACATCCTCGTCAGGAGTGCAGTACTGTTGTCAGTTTGGGGCACCGTGGGACAGCTGGTAACAATCTACGTAAGCAATACAGCATCTACATGGACACTGCATCGACCTAATTACATCACCTGTGACTCTACACCCCTCATGGAGGTGATATTACTTAATCAGAGTAGGAAGGCGCATACGCCAGCGGGAGCCAAATTTAGGTGAAGACACTTTCACAGTTAGTTCAACACAAAGCAGCTTGCATCGACCTAACTCTGTAGTGTAAACCAGATGTGTGTATTTATACAACACTTAACATGATATGGCCCAAATTCTGATAGGAGCATTTAGATGCAACCATAATCAGAAATAGCTAAAAGCAATAATGCCAGGGCACACCACACATGTGGGAGTGACCTATAAAAATATTCATATTGGTGATACATAGAATATGCCAAATTGTACTTTGTTCAGTTTGTTTGGCTTTTGACTAAAATAATCACAACAAAAGAAATGCCATGCCTCAATGGCAGTCCCTCCAGAGTAGGGTTGAATTACCAGCAGATGATGTCAGGAAGCTTGCATTGCTGCTGCCCATGTTGTCTACCTAGTTTGTGTCTACCTAGTTTGTCACTAAATAGAACTTAAGTCTCAGGGCATTTACAAATAATTGTTGCATACATTTTAAAGAGAAGTTTGCTATCTTGCTGTTTGTTCAAAGAAACCATAAGCATATAAAGAAATCCTCAATATTCTCTGCAACAAGAATCCTTCCTCCTGAGATTCAGTGTTTGAAATCTTCAGACTCTTACAAGAAAAGTAAATGTAGAGATGAAAAAGGACAGACACAAAATTTACAAGGTCATTGAAACCCTTCAAATTTAAATCCGCTTGATCTAGATGTCTATTGTTGCTACCAAGGCCCTGACAGCCTTCCGCCATGCAAAAAGCAGCATGAACTTTGTGGGAGATTCTTGTAGAATTTCCATGGGTTTGATAGAGTTTGATGCTAGGCATCACATAGCAATAACATTTTAAGCTCCAGAATGAGGGGTGTTCTAAAACCTGATTAAGTGTTTTTATATAACAAAGTGTTCAGATTGCCATTTGCATTTTCATAAACTGATTATGGAGATTCTCAGATTCCTGTTAGTCATCCAAGAAAAAGTTTAATCTTTAATGAAAACAAAATGCAATGAGTCTGAACACCGCTAGATCCTGCAAAAGCATGACAGTGGGGTTTGGGGAGGGGTTATTGTGGCTGAACAGGGTTGGAAAAAAGTCCAGGGGGACTGGAATTAGGTCAACACTGAACTTTTGGAAAACCCACCCTTAGAGTCAGAATCTGTATTACATCTCTAATAGGCACACCCTGAAGAAACAACCCAGTCGAGGGAGGACCCCCGTGGGTTTAAGCCACCCTGGTGCCCTCTGAATTCTAGGCTGCTCCAGGAGTGAGAGCAGCCTCCAGCTAATTTAGATAGCCCGGGGTAGATGTCTGAGTTAAAATAGCCTCCTTGGACTGTCCTGCAAGCAGCAGGGCTGCCAAGAATCTCTGCAGTATTGTGCGCTGTGGTCCCTGCAACTCCAGCCATGCTCACTACAACAGGGCTTGCAAAGAGATTCTCAGAGGGAATGATGCAGTTGTCATCCTAAATTCCAGTATTGGAAGAATTCTTCCCCAGCCAAATCCAGGGATTTAAGAGCCTCTTTATGCTTCTCCAGGTCCTTTGCCCAGATGATGGGCCAGAGCAGGGGTGAGAATCCTATCCTTCAAATCTTATATCTGGATTTGAGAAGCTTTAAATTAAGTTTTAACTTGTTCATATTGTGCTTTTATGAGTCTTACATTATTTGCTTCTTGGAATCAAAGTTCATGACTGAGCTTCTATATATTTTTTTTAAGAATTTTGTGGATCATCAAAGTGGTAACTGACCCGACTTTGGATGTCTTATTTGATGCCAATGAAGACCTGTGGATTTGCCGTTCAAGTTTATGGTAAGCATTAGTGAGGGTGGGTGCACTGTCCTAGGAGCTTTTGTGTTGATTTGTATGTGTTGCAGTGTGAGACTATGTGTCTTTAGGGTTATTGTGAATGCCGGTTATATGGATTTGTGTCTGGGAGTTATGCTGGGGTTACTGTGTGTGTTAATCGTTGTACTGATTTATGTGGCCGATGAATGAGTATGTGCTGCGGTGAGGGGCTGTGTATGTTTGGGGCTATTGTGTGTGCTGGTTGTGTTGATTTGTGTCTGGGGTGATTGTGCATTAATTTGCATGGGTGTTGAATGATGGGTGTGCGCTGTAGTGAAGGGTGGTTTTGAAGTATTGTGGCAGCTGAGCCAAATAATCTGCCACCTGTGCAAATTAGCTTTAGAGTGAGGATAGTGATTGGTTGAGTTACCCATGCTATCACAATAGTCTAGGACACTTGCCATGACTTGCCTTGCTATAATTCATAAAATCAAAATGGAACTTAAAACTGGACAGTAATTGGTGATATTCTGAACAAAAAGAGCTCTCAACCATGTCTGTAGCTGTTTCCATCACTTCACACTGACTTAGATTTTCTAGGCTTCAGAGTGAGACACAGACTGGTGACAATCCTGGAATCTGGTTATATAGAGATATTTCTCAAAGTATTCCTTCATTGCATGGTGGCTGAGATTCTCTTCTGCTTGTAAATAGAAAAGAAAGTATAGGTATAGAAAAATTATAATAATTTATATTGCACTTGTGCCCATAAGCTATAGTATCAAGCTCTGTGACGCACAAAAACCATGCAGAAAGGACAAAAACTCAATCACCTCTTATCACCATTAAGGTATCCTTTGGCCTCAATAGCATTAGATGCTATTCAAACTGCTAATAAATTGTCCTATTTCCGTGCCATTCTCTTGTCTTTTCATATATTGCTTGATGTACTTTTGTTTGCTCTTGAAGCACTGCAATCACATTTAAAATCAACTTGAATCTAACTAGATTCTGTGGTCTCTAAAACTACCTCCTCAGAAAAGCATCTTTAAAAGATGGAGAAGAAACATAATGAATTACAAATTATACCTGACAGTGCTGTCGAAGAAAAACTAAGTTCTCGCTTTTTGTTTGGGTACAGCAAAATCAAATACTTTATTTGTCTTTCTCTAGTGAACACAAGAGGGAGAGAGTGTCATAGGAAAACTGGGTTGCCCCTAGTCCCGGACGGATCTCTCTCAATTAGTAAGCAATTCATAACAATCATTTATACCTTTGTAACAGACAATGGTTAGTAATCTTGGAGACATTAAAAGAAAACATTTGCATTTGTTTATACATAAGCCTATTCGCTATCTTATTTGTCTTCAATACTAGAACAGAAAACTAGACTGCAGTTTACAAGGTCGTAATGACTTTTCACACAATTCACTCTGTACCACATTATCTTACAGCATTAGAATTAGAGCCTAACTCCTGTAAAATTAGCTAGCATACATTAAGATCCCTTCAAACCTTTATTAATTAATTCTTGGCATCCACATTATCAAGGATAATGCCGTTCTTCATAGAAAAAAAAACCTGTTTGTGAAAATATTAAATCATGTAGTGGTAGGATATTGGGATATTTCTGCCCATGTTGACTGCTCACATGTTGGTAAAAAAAGTTCCATTGTTTGAAACAATTTTGGAAAGAAAAGTTGAGCCATTTTTTAATATTATTAAAGCATTTTCTATCCTTTTAAATGTTCCTCCACCAGCATTTGATAAATATGATAATTATACTTTGTTTAGTAAGTTATATTGACTCAAGTCCAAAGAAAGAAAAAATTTACAATTTCCTGACCTAAGTAGAGTTATATGGCTGAGTATAAAGAAGTTATAAATCTGAGGTTTTTTTAAAACAATCAGTAATACTTTTTCTTGTGACATTTAAACTGAATGCAGCTAAGAAGTTTGTCACTGATTTTAAGACAACAACATTTTTCTTAGATCATATCTAAATAACATGAACAAAGGACAGAGCAATGAGGGTCTGGACGGAGAATCACGTCGCAGATTTCTATCTTTTCACCATGATCTAAACAATTTCCATCCCACCATCAACCTCAGCCTAGACCAATCCACACAAGCGGTCCATTTCCTTGACACTACTGTGCTAATAAGCGATAGTCACATAAACACCACCCTATACCAGAAACCTACTGACCGCTATACTTACCTACATGCCTCCAGCTTCCATCCAGGACGCACCACACGATCCATTGTCTACAGCTAAGCTCTAAGATACAACCGCATTTGCTCCAATCCTTCAGACAGATACAAACACCTACAAGATCGCTATCAAGCATTCTTAAAACTACAGTACCCACCTGTTGAAGTGGAGAAAGAAAAAACAGATTGACAGAGCCAGAAGAGTACCCAGAAGTCACCTACAACAGGACAGGCCCAACAAAGAAAGTAACAGAACACCACTAGCCATTGCCTTCAGCCCCCAACTAAAACCTCTCCAGCACATCAAAGATCTACAACCTATACTGAAAGATGATCCCTCACTCTCACAGATCTTGGGAGACAGACCAGTCCTCACTTACAGACAGCCCCCCAACCTGAAGCAAATACTCACCAGCAACCTCATACCACAGAACAAAACCACTAACCCAGGAACCTAACCTTGCAACAAACTCTGTTACCAACTCTGTCCACATATCTATTCAAGAGACACCACCATAGGACCTAATCACATCAGCCATGCCATCAGGGGCTCATTCACTTGCCCATCTACCAACGTGATATGTGCCGTCATGTGCCAGCAATGCCCCTCTGCCATGTACATTGGTCAGTCGCTACGAAAAAGAATAAATGGACACATCTGACATCAGGAATCATAATATTCAAAAACCTGTAGGAGAACACTTCAACCTCCCTGAACACTCAGTAACAGTCTTAAAAGTGGCAATATTGCAACAGAAAAGCTTCAAAAACAGATGCCAGCAGTTTCTCATTGAACTTGTGCTGATGCTGTCCTTGCTTAGGTGCATATGCTATGTGCCTGGTAATCCTTTTATCTAGATCTTCTAACTGAGTTAGCTTGGCGGGGTGATACTTTCAAGAGCAGAAGGAAAGGACCAGACTCAGTGGTGGTGTATAAGGGGATGTAAATGCAACATTGGTATGTGGGCAGAAGTGGGTTACAGTTTCTCTCCAGCTACAATGGCTGCATGCAGCTCATCAGTGCTGCTTCTGAACTGGTCTCAACAGGAAACACTATGTGCCTGGAAATAAAGGCCCCAAGCTAGAACCTTTGTACCATATTTCTGTGGTATACTTCATGGCAAATGAGAAGGCAACACAATTTGCTATGGAGGGCCTAATCCAAAGGCCACTAAAACCAACAGAAAATGGAGGACACTAAAAAGTTTTGGTTTAAATGAGACATTTGTTACGTACCACTTGCACAATAAGGACAGTGCCTTATGAAGTCGATGCTAGCCTCGGTACTGTGGACGCAGTCCGCCGACTTAATGCACTGAGCATTTTGTGTGGGGACACACACAACTGACTGTATAAAAACGATTTCTAAAAACCAACTTCTATAAATTTGACCTAATTTTGTAGTGTAGACATACCCCTAGACTTAGCAATCAGAAACCAAGGTATTTAAAGGTTCACTCAGGGAACCTATTTCATTGTTAACACATGCATTTGCATTTGGAGAACCAAACTGGTTTCCTTTTATCTTCAAATATGAATAGACATTTATAGCAGTTGCAGAAACACTGTCAGACCACCATTGGCAAAGCCTCTGCAGACACCGGAAATGCTCCAGTTCATTCGCAAAATTGACAACTTGTAAATTTAGCAAAAATAAACTAAAATCCAGATAGGACTTTGACCATAAAATCGCTAAGAAAACACAGTGAATTTTTGGAAGAGAACTAGTCTGTAACTTGATTAAGAGCGTACAGAAGCGTACCATGATTATTTTAACAATCTGACCTTTACAACGGCATCTCTCTCATATCTGCTGTGTCACTGCTTTGGTAACAGTATACCAGACATGCTGAAAACTGCTATGTAACAGCCTAGTTTCTCAGAAGCTGCATTTCTATTCCTGTTGCAAAATTAATGTGATTTATTGTTTTAACAGAATCTTGTTATATTTTTAAAAGAAAGTCAGCATGACTTAGTGTAAGAAGAATGTAACAAACACTTGCTGGTTGATACAAAAAAAAAATATGGGCAAAAAAAGTGATTAGGACCTTACCTTCTCATGGGTGACAACTGCAGACAATAGATCTTATTGTAGCTCAGACTGTAGGTAGGAGCAGCTGCAAAGATATCTACCTTAGCTAGCCAATTTTTAAGATACCCTCCCCCGATGAATAGCTTACTTAGTAAAATACATTATAAGACTATAAATTTGTTGACTCAATCTGAATCTCAGTTGTTTTGCTTCTTGTCAGACATTTTATCAAAGTGTTGTGGGCACTATTTTATTACTACCACCATTGTTAGCCAATATTTCTGTTGAGGTATCAGAGGGGTAGCCATGTTTGTTGCTCTTTACAGATCCAGACTGAGTCCTGTGGCACCTTATAGACTAACAGATGTACTGGAGCATAAGCTTTCGTGGGTGAATACCCACTTCGTCAGACGCATGACAAAGTGGGTATTCACCCACGAAAGCTTATACTCCAATACATCTTAGTCTATAAGGTGTCACAGGACTCTGTTGCATTCCTATTGAGGTGTCTCTAAAGTATGTCTTTCAATCTCAGATTGAAAAGTTTTAGAAAAGAAGAGAGGGTTATTTTAATTATGAAACTAACTGGTACACCTACTCTTGACCTGTATTTACTCCAGAAGAAGAAGAAAATGGAAATGTTGATCTAATAATAGTAAAAATCCATTCTTTAGATGAAATTCTAGTTATTGAGGTTCGTTCAGCCCATCTCCAGGGGCTGTCCAAAATCTCAGGATGTCTTCTGCAGAGACATGAATGCAATGTGTCTTCTACTCAACACTTTCTTTCTCAATAGGAGTTCTAAACATCCAAGGTTGCCCTTTGCAATACATATCATTTTCCCCCCATTTCTAATTAATATTTCAATATACAATGTTTTTAAATCTAACTTTTTTAGCCATCTCTCCTACAAACCTTTCAATTCTCCTGTTAGTTTTCATATAGGTTAACAGGAAAAAACACTATTTCTCTACTTTGTGTTTTAAAACTTAATATATGAAATGGGCATTTTCAGCCAGCCAGGGGGATATATCATCATCATCATCTGTTTAGTACATAAACAACAAGCTTGGTCCTGTACAACACAACACAACACCACACCTGCCCCCAAAGAGTTTACACTCCAGAAGACTATCAAAGAAAGGACACACTGGGAAATACAGATTTGGGAGTAGAGGAAGGAAAGCTGAGATGCAAGTTGGTCTTATGGTTTAAGTACTGCACTAGGATTCGGATGTTCCAAGTTCCTTTCCCAGCTCTGCCACCGACTTCCTGTTGGACCTTGGGCAAGTTACTGTACCCACGTATCAGTTCCCCATATCTGAAATTGGGACCATAATAATTCTTATCTTTCCAGTTTAGACTATAGTTTGTTCAGAACAGGGATAATCTTTTATTATGTGTATATAAAGAACACCTAGCACAACAGATTTCAGCCTCAGTTGTTGTGTTTAGGTACTAACAGAATACAAATAGCAGTAACCTCAGCAGCCCCAGTACTCCCACCCAGAACTACTGTTGTAAACTCACTTCTTGTGGACTTCATAGAAGTGTGCTCTCATGAGGGATTTAAATGAGGAGAGGATAGTGGCTCAGTGAAGTAGGACAGGGATTTCCATTTCACACATGGAAAAATCCTCAAACACAGGAGCAGCAGAATGAAGGCACTGAGCCTGGCAGAACAGAAGGGACACAGAGGAAGCCTACGTGACTAGCCTGACGCGTAGGCTAGGGAGTAGCGGTGTAGGGCCTTGAAGGTGAGCACAAGTAGTATGAATCTGGTGCAGTGTGCAAGGTAGACCCCGTAGGGGGTCCAGTCTAAGGCTAAGGATTCCGACTTGACTACAGGATTGTCTGACATCAGCTAGAGAGGTATTTCCTCCTAACAGCTGTCCTAGGTCAGACCAATGACCCATCTAGCCCGGTCTCCTGTCTTCTGACAGGGGTTAGTGCCAGGTGCTTCAGAGGGATTGAACAGAACAGGCAATCACTGAGTGATCCATCCTCTGTCACAGGGGTAGGCAACCTATGGCACGCGTGCCAAGGCGGTACGCAAGCTGATTTTCAGTGGCACTCACACTGCCTGGGTCCTGGCCACCAGTCCGGGGGGCTCTGCATTTTAATTTAATTTTAAATGAAGCTTCTTAAACATTTTAAAAACCTTATTTACTTTACATGCCACAATAGTTTAGTTAGATATTATAGAAAGACACCTTCTAAAAATGTTAAAATTTATTACTGGCACGCGAAACCTTAAATTAGAGTGAATAAATGAAGACTCGGCACACCACTTCTGAAAGGTTGCCGATCCCTGCTCCATCGCCTGCTTCCAGCAGTCAAAGGCTAGGGACGCCCAGAGCATGGGGTTGCATCCCTGACCATCCTATAATTTCTCATAGCAAAGGGAGAAATACAAAAACGGTCAAGGGTAAGAAAGAGAAATACAAACAAACAGTCTGCTTAATAGCCAGTTACAGGCCTGCTTTATTTTAACCCCACAATGAGCTAGTACACAATATCATCAACTGACTACTCCCCAAGAGACTTCATGTCTGCATCCTACCCCTGAAACTATGACCATGTCCAGCTTACAACATGACCAGCAAAGGGCGTCTCTTAAAAGAACTTTTATAGTTACAAACTGGAAGCAGCATTAGAGGCGCCTGGGCTTATGCTCTTGGTTGGACACTCCCCCAACAGAATGTTAACACTTCTATTAGTACAGACTAATGCTACAGAGCCTCTCTCTCTAAAAGTGTGTCAGCTCTCACAGGACTCTGCATCATGGGGGCTGGGAAGTCTATTACACCGCGATTTCTAAAAGGATGGTTGCAGCTTCTGCTGAAATATGCCTTTGTCCAAGTAAAACATGACATTTTAAAATGGAAGCTGTTTTAAATACAGGCTGAATATACTTGATGTCTATGAGGCAATAGTTCGAATTGCTGCATCTTTGCTTTTAAAACGTCAGGCATTTCTGTGTCTGCATTCTGCTTCACAAAAGAGGCTGTTTTAAAAAAAAAAAAAAAAAAAGGAAGAAAAAAATTAACAGTGAAGGTGCTGCAGTTCGAACTATGCTGCATTCTTTAGCATTTACCCCTACTTCAGAGCCCAGCCCTGGTATGGGGGGCAGGGGAGAGGAGAGGAGAGAGGCAAGAGGCAAGACAGGGGGTGTTGAATGAACAGAAGGCGCTCATCACAATTCCAGGAGACATGTAGCATTTTATAGGAACAGGCCCTAAAACATTAGCAAAGCCAGGTACTTAACACCCAACCTCAATTTTCTAAAGACCCACATTGCCTTTGGGATGCTGTGATTATTCCATGAATTGGTAACAAGTAGTTTACAAATGTAAAGTACCTTTTATTTCAAGATCTCTAAGAGAACATCACATCTATATTCATACAATGCAGCCACTTCTAGGGTGGCAGATGGACTACACATTGTGCAATAAGTGGGAGAAGGAGAAGAAAATGAAAATTTGGTCAAGGATGTCAGGGTAAATCTTTTATCTGAGAGGTGCCTTGAGAACTTCAGTGTCCATGCAGATCAGAGAGAGCTCATTTTTTCAAATATCTTGTCTGAGAGCCCCAGACATAGTAAACTGCAGAGTACTTAATTTTTTGACCTAGAAGAATAAAGAGCTGAGTCAGCCTTGCCAGGGATTCAAACTTCCCAGGAGTCAAAGAATTTCAAACCCAATAGTTAGGCCATTATACAGGGCAGAGGAAAAAAAAAAAGTATATAGTTTCTGCACTACCAGATTCTTTCCTTTCCCCAGAGGCTTAATGGCAACCCATGCCCATAAGCCACAGCTTTTCCTAAGGCTTTTTAGCAACAAGCCATAATTTTATACTGGTAAACAAGGCTCTATCAGCACCTAACATCTTCCTGTGTGCCTAATACACCAGAAGGGATGTTATCTAATTTTCAAAAATAATGCAGTTCTGGTTAAATAAATTTACAAGACACACAGAGATTTGGTTAAATAGGTAAACAAATACCGTCTCCTTTATTTTAAGATGAGAATTGAACCCATTACACATAATAAAATTGAAAATCCTATAAAAAGGGCTAATGAATTAACACAAAGGATGATCTGACCCTAGCATAAGAGAAATTCCAAGTGGTCTCTTGGTGCCTGTCTCTCTAGATATGCAGATTTAGCCTTCCTTCAGGAATGCTGAAGACCAGCCCACACCTCCTCCCTACACATTAACTGATCAAGAGCATGTGTGCCTGTTTAATAAGGAGGTGGTTGCCTGTACTGGCTCTCCTGGAAAGAGGAAAGCATGAGCATCCCAATATCTCTGTCATTAAATGTCCATTTAAAAGTGTATGAACATAGACCTTCATATAAGGGTGAAACGCCCCTCACTGGACCTCAGCTTCCATAGTCGTCGTCTTCAACTAGGGTGACCAGACGTCCCGATTTTATCGGGACTGTCCTGATATTTGCTTGTTTGTCCCGCGTCCCGACCGATGTTCGGTCGGGACACTGGACAAACAAGCAATTTTGCCCTCCGCTCCGGTGCATAGATGGAACCCGGAGGGGCTTTCACCCCCCACTTCCCCCGACCATCCCCCTCCTTCCCCCATTGCACCCCTCCCCAAATCCCTGCCCTGGACCCGCCCCAACCCCGCCCTTCACTGCCCCATTGGATTCCTCCCCAACTCCCCACCCTGGCCCCGCCTCTTCCCCAAGCACGCGGCATTCCTCCTCCCTCCCAGGTTTGCACACGGGCCATGGCCGGGGCTGGGAGCACAGAACGGAGGCTGCTCCAGCCCTGCAGCCTGCAGGGCAGCGCGGAGCAGGCAGGGGGCAGAGACACGTGTGGGGCAGACACGCTCCTGCCAGGAGGGGCCGGGCCCGGCTGCCGGTTCCCCGAGTTCCCTGCAGCCGGAGCGGGGCTCCCCGGGGCGAGTGTCCCGGGCGGGGCAGAGTGGAGCAGCCTCTGCTGTGGGGCTGGTGCAATGAAGCCCGGGAGCGGCTGGGCCGGGAGCTGCAAGAGGGGTCCGGAGCATGGCTCGGCTGCACAGCTCAGGGCCCAGGAGCGAGGGGATGGGGGAGCTGGGAGTGTATTGGGGGTCAGAGCTGAGAGTTGGGTGGAGATGGGGCTGTGCCACTGGTGGCGGGGGGTGCTCTGGCTTTTTTTTTTTTTTTTTGCTCCGCGCCCCCCTCCCCCCCCCCGCGTCCCGATATTTCATGTTTGTCATCTGGTCACCCTATCTTCAACTGACAGGAGAATTCTGCTCTTAAAAGATTTTTCTCAAACCCCCAGAGATAATTAGTTTTAGGATGAACCCTTACAGTCAACTTTGCATCCCTGTATTATTAAACATTTTATCCTGAAACACGATATTCTAAATAAACGGCTAATATCAATGTCTCATGAGAGTACAGTATAACACACGGGGCATACAGTACAATGCAATATCAATTCAGTGTCTAATGTATAAGAGAAGCAGTGTATTACCAAGACTCCTGTATGAATTCATATGGAGCAATGATTTTCTTAAATATAGGGGCCTGAATCTCAACACTATTGACCATCTGCAGCTCCCAGTGATGTCAGTGGTACTCAGTACCTACAAAATTCAGGCCTCAAAGCCTGTCAGTAGTTTTTACATGGCTCAGTAATTAATTTTATATTATGGGTGAATAAATAGACATTAGGAGGGATTTTCAAAAGTGCCTATGTGACTAAGTCTGTAAGATTTGTGCTCCTAATAGAACTTGTGCTCATAAGACACCTATGAACTTTTCAAAAGGCCACCAATTCTGACTCAGCTTTGGGTTCTACTATTGAACATAACATTTGACCAATTCACTGCCAACCTCCTTTTCTAGTTTACACTCTGGCCCAGGAGCCCATCCCTAATCAGTAGAAGACAGCCCTCTGCAAAAATAAAAAAAAAAAAAAATCCAGGGATGGGCGCTTTGGAGCACATGCATCTTCCATGTTGATTCTGGGGCAGGGTGGAGAAGTCTGTTCTACATGTCAAACATGATAATTGCATTATGACTTGCTGACCCAAACATCTGACTAATGTCAATCTTGTGACTATTGATTCTGGAGTTGGTCTGTCAGACTGTATGACTGCTGGGTTGGGAGGAGACAGATTCCCTGCACTCAGCTCCATGTTGCACAGCAATTGTAAAAATTAATGTTCTATAAATCACATTCTTACCAAGACAAAGCTTGAGAAGTTAGTAAATCTGCAAGTGCTTTATGTGATACCTCTGTTTCTCACCACACCTCACTATACAAGTGTACATGCAGAACTCTATCATTAATAGATGAGAGTCCCCTCCCCCCGCTCCATGTGCGGATAGGCAGGATTTTTCATTTCCAGAACAGTCCAAATTCAGGCACTTAAAACAGATTCCATTAAGAATCTCCCTGATTATTCGTTTCAGGAATTATGAACAAAAGGAAACAATGGAAACAAAATTGAAAACACCCTGTAGGTTTGCTGCTTTTGATCCCTGCTGGAAACAGGTTCTATTGTTCTGATCATGTCATTATACCTTAACAACCAGAATTGTGTTATTTCTAGTAAGTTTCTACAGCACAAGAGGCCAAGATTGTTGGGAAGGAAAATTTCTATTTCTTTAGTACCACTCTCCCCAACTGGTGCCCCCCACACACACCTGCCCTCCCACACCCTCTAGGGCATATTAAATAAACAGTAAAACCTCACTAATTAAGATATTCAGCTGGATCTAAGATCAGTAGTGGCTGTGTTGCTCCAACAAGCCAGCATTGTCATACCAGCTCCTATGTCAGTGGGTGTTTCCAAAGCAAACAAACAATGGGGTGGAGGGGAGAAGAGAGAGAAGAAGAGGGGGAAGTAGAGGAAACAAAGCTTTGAAAAGCATAATTCTTTCAAATTATTAGAAAAATCCTAAAATCATTTGAAATTTCACAGGACTTGGTTTCCCTAAACTATTTCCTGTCATTCATAGGAAAGTTTAGTCCTGAAAAATTCTAATGACAGTGTAAATCATTATATGCAAAGTCTGAAGAACACATCTTATTATGTCCTAATAATGTCATGTACTCCATCCAATCCTATGCCGCTTTCCCTCTCTACCAACCTTTAGTTACATCCGTGCTGATGATGCATGTTAAGGCTATCACATAAATTGATCCTCAAAAGTTGTTAGCAAAAATGCATTATTCTTCACCAGAATTTCCATAATTCAGCCACTAGCCAGACATCCTCCCTCTTCTTCTTGCTAACTCATACCTTCTGAGTGTGCATATTGAACACCCGGTGATTCGAGATTACTCCTTTTACACCGTAAACCACCACAATTCATTTTAACAATCACAGTAAGTAAAGCAATAGCACTGTGATAATGATTTACCTTTTTGTGTTTTGCAGTTTAACACAAAAAAGATATTATGATCAGACCACACTGGAAATAGTGTATGTGATGCAGTGCAGACTGTCTAATTAAAACCTAGGAGCTCCATTTCAGCTAGTGCCAGATGAGACCATCATGCCTGTCCCTATGAAAAGCAATCAGATCTGATTACATGTATTGGTTTTATGCTTCATATTTAATGCTTTTTGGTCCTTTATATCTGAGGAACATCATTAAAAGATTAGTGGTTGCTATTCCTTCCTGCTATACTTTTGAAATACAAACTAAAGCTGAGCAACACAGAGCCAGAGACCACTCCCTAATTCCTAGTGGACATATTATATTGATCAATTAAGCTGACACGTGTCTGGTCTTTTCTTTGCTTCTAATCATCTACACATTAAAAAAAAAAAATCCCAAAGAATTAACATTGTTCTATCCAAGCTTGGAAGTTAAGTAAAATCAACATGGTTGCCAGAAGCAAGACCATGATATAAAATAGAAACCATTAGACATAATAAAGAGTTTCTAAATTTTGCAGGTGTTGGGTTATAATTCAGTCTCATAGACTCTGGTCCTAAAATATGTGCGTGTATTTTTTATATATATTCCCCATACTTGCAGAGGGAGCCATTACAATTTTTCATACTCTGTTTTATTCATGTAATGAAAAGATCAACACTTGAAAAGCCTGAATCTTTGGCTACACCTTTTACTGCAATTGCAGCAGAGAAGAGAGACTTGTTTTACATCTAATAAAGAGTATATCTTAGATCCACATTACGGTTTAGTAACAAAAAGGAGAAGGAAAGGAAAGAATTCAGTAATACAGCTGGAAGCTTTCAAAATAAATACTTGATATCAAGGTATGATAGAATTCAAAACAAATTTTGTCTCGCTGTTTTGTTTTTAAAATACCAACTGCATAGTATAGAACAGAACCACTTATCAAAGCAATACAGTGCCAACTGCTTATTCAGCATTGTGTAGCATTTTATGTATTACCATATTATTGAAAACCCAGTGGAATTAAATAATATTCACACGCACACCACAGAAGAGTTCATAAGTTAAAAGAAGAGTGCTATAGAAAATATTAATCCTTCAATATAAGAAGGAGGGAAAGGATTATTCTACCTTTGCAACACTATAATTGTGAACAGCTATATGTTCTATTTCAGAGAAAAATCATATTGTTATAACAGTAATTTAGATGTGAAATTCAGCTATATTCTGTAGAGGCCCTCAGGATATCACACACAAATACAGCAAAGATTATAATAAATATTTCTGGCTGGCTGTGCCTCCTGTAGGCCTTTGTCTTAGCCTAACTGTCGGAAAAAGATATTTAGGCATGCAACATCTTTCTTCAAAACCCATTTTCACAAGGCAAATCCCACACATTCTAATTTTAGAAGAGACTCATAGAAAATCAGGAAAGCAGTGGTGCAATTAAAAACAAGCCTACATTTAGCACTTACCATCTCCTGTTCAAACCATTCTCTTTTGATGTTTACGGCACATCTGTGGGATGCAATACTAGGAGGTGCCTTGTGTGACCTGCTGCATGATGCTGTGACATCAGTTCAGATGATGCAGCTCATTATGGGAAAGACTGCTGTTGCCGTGGCAACCGAGATGTGATAGGAATCCTTACTGCATTTCCAGGGGAGCCTGAGACAATAAGGAAGCCCTTTAAAGAAACAGACAAAATGCAAAAGGACTCGTAAAGTGCCACGCCATAAGATTATAGTGTCCATGTAACAGTACATGTTTTCTTATTGAGTTCAAATTTAGACGAGAAGAAATTATTCCCCCGCTATGGTAACAAATTTAGACACGAGTTTAAAATTATTTCCATATAGGGCACTTAAAAATTAACTATACATTCATTAATGACAAAATTTAATAAACTAATATTGTGTTTAATACACAAAGATGTTTGTTTTAGAAGAATTTCTGCCATTTTAATATTAAGCCTGTTGTAACATGAGCTGTTTAAGGTATAAAAGGTGCCACTCTGCCCCACATCAGATCTGAGATTCTTAGAAATTCTTCTTTCTGGTACTAAAAAGAAAACTGGATTAACAAAAAAAAAACACGTTTACATTCTCAACATTTTATGCTGTTAAGTAAGTTACTGTGCTTTGTTTTTAAAGCAAAAACACATTTCTATTCACAAGAGAAGTTTCTAGTCAGCCAAGGAAAAACCTCCTTATAATTTTTCAGCTGTAGGCCAACCTGCAGTACCATCTGCATGCTGAGTAGCCTGGCTTTCTTCTGTCCATCAGGCAGACACACAAATGAAGATTTAGAAAGCTTGCGGGCAATCTGCATGCTTCCGGGTCCACTCTACCATGAGCCCCCTCCTCACAGCAGTTGAAGGGAAACATATTGAAAACAAAAGAACCTCCTCCTAATTTGCATAGGGCTTTGGATTGGTAGATCAGACTGTTAGAAATTACCTTCAGCACCTGGAATTCATCCCCCCTCCCTTGCAATAGCTAAAATAGGGTTGTCTGACAAGTATTAACTAGACTGGTGTGAAAATGAGAATTCACAACTGAAGGAAAACCCAGCACATTTTTGGCTTTTTGCCAATTCTATTTGATGAGAAGGGAAAGGCAGTTTTGCCAGATTCTTTCCATGAAAATCCCTTTTTACATGGTAGAAAAGGACAAGAGATCTGGACCTTGTAAGCTTTAGCCTTTCCCAAGGGGAAACAGAGGCCAGAGAGCCAAAGAGAATTTAGGCCCTAATGGTGTCCAATAAACTCTGGAACCAGTGTTGGGACCAGAGCTGTATGACCCACTAGATCTCAAAACTACACATAAGAAGAAGTTCCTTTACTCATGATTTTAAATACTGCGTCATAGGCAATTACTAAAACCTATGTCAGAAAGGAAAAAAGCATCAACGGCTTGTAAAATACAAAGCCTCTTCCTACAATTAGGAATGCTCATGGCCCTTGTGACCTGTACTGGACCCTTGATGGCCCCCCCGCCAAGCACTTTCAGAGCTCCATTCATGCTTATAGAATCAGAACTGGAAGGGACCTTGAGATGTCATCTAGTCCAGTCCCCTGCAGTCATGGCAGGACTAAGTATTATCTAGACCATTAAGTTCTAACTTAACTCCATACTACTGCAGACAAAGAACCCCAGCCCCAAGGTACTCTCACACTACACTGAGACTGGTGTTCAGAATAAAAGTTTGGACAGAAAACCTGTAAAGACTGTTCTGTCTGACCCAGTCAGAACAATCTGGAAGATAAGATTCTCTCACTGTGGTCAGAACAAACAAGTGGTTCCGACCTGAAATCTATGGGCATAGAGTGACCAGAGAAAGAATGATTGTATTGAAAAAATTGAAACTGTGAGCCCTAAACACAAAAAAGACTCAAGATGCAAGTTCATGCTCACAAGATATTTACAGCTCATTTTTATTTTTGGGTGTTTATCCAGAGAAATTTTTAATTACTTCCACAAAATAAACAGACATTAACCACATAAAAATAGGATTTATATTGGTTTGGTACATTTAGTCTAGGAAATTGATTGAGTCGTCTCTAAGTATTTATAATGTGTGGATCACCATGGTATCAAAGTAACTTAACATTCTAAAAGTTTAAGTAAAGAGATCTCTATTTTTCTCCTTCCAATTGCTGTTTGGTAGAATTTTTTATTACTATTGCTACTACATGGAAAGAGTGAATTTTATATTTTCTTATGAAGGTTATGGGATTCCATTTATTCAAATTCATACAAATGGCTGAGTGGGAATCTACTCCAGAGAAGTAGATCACATCACAGAATGAGCCAAATTCCAAGAGAACTGCTTCAATACAGAAATAAAACCCCTTCTGACCACACACCCCTAGTTCTCATCTACCATCCCATACTTGAACCCATATGGGATATCAAACAACCTCAACCCATATTTGCTGGGAACCCCATCCTGAAAGAAATCCTTTTCTGAACCCCCACTTCTGGCCTTCAATCAATCCCCAACCTCTTCAAGCTCATCATCAGAAGCAACTCATAGAACTACCCACAATGACTTCCAGATCTCTTTGGTGACTGGTAACAGCTAATTTAGACCCCACCATTTTATATGGGATTATGTTTTCCAATATGCATTACTTTGCATTTAACATTGAATTTCGCCTGTCATTTTGTTGCCCAGCCACCCAGTTTTGAGAGATCTTTTTGTAGCTCTTCAGTCTGCTTGGGACTTAACTATCTTGAGTAGTTTTGTACCATCTGCAGATTTTGCCTCCTCACTGTTTACCCCTTTTTCCAGATAATTTATGCAAGTTAAATAGGACTGGGCCCACTACAGACCCTTGGGGGACATCACTATTTGCCTCTCTCTGTTCTGAAATTGACCATTTATTCCTACCCTTTGTTTCCTATCTTTTAACCAGTTACCAATCCATGAGAGAACCTTCCCTCTTATCCCATGACAGCTTACTTTGCTTAAGAGTCTTTGGTGAGGGACCTTGTCAAAGGCTTTCTGATAATCTAAATATACTATATCCACTGGGACCAACACAGCTCCACTTACACTGTATGCACATGGGGGCCAAATTAAGGTTTGCACAAGCAGCTGTAACTCTAGCATTTCCAGAAGTTTGAGTGCTTGACATTGTAATCTTAGGCTTTATCTACACTGCAGACCTTACAGTGGCACAGCTGTACCGCTGCAGTTACACTGCTATATGGTCTCCCTGTAGCCACTCTGTGCTGGTCGGAGAGAGCTCTCCCACCAGCCTAATTAAACCACCCTTAATGAGTGGCAGTAGCTATGTCATCAGGACAGCATCTCAGCAGACATAATAGCACCAGTGTGGACTGCATGGTCTGTGAAACTTATTTTGGTCGGGGCCGGGGAGGGTGTTCTTTTCACACCCTGACCAACAAAAGTTTTACCAATAAACGTGTTAGTGTTGACAGCCTTAACATTGTAATGTCTTTTTCCTGACTGTAATATTTACTATATGCCAGTGTGTATACACCTGCTGGAGTATGAGATTAACAAAAAAAAACAAAAAACCACAATATCTACTTAAGGGGAAAATCCTTACCCAGGTGTATAAGACTCTCATTTTATACAAATATGTATGGTATGGAGCCCTTGCCAGGGAGATACTGGTCCTATGAGAAGTGCCCAATTCCCAACTAGATGAAAGAAGCTCCCCCTTATCAGTAGAGCAGGCAGGACTTTCAAGGTCTACCAGCTCCCACAACTACTGCTCTCCCAGTAGAGTCTACCAATATAGAAAAGGAGGAGAGTTGCAGGGACCATACACTTGTAAACTGCACAATATTCTGTCACAGTAAAACAACCACTTTAGAAGCCTGGAATAAAGCACCCTAGCCAGGACTGACCTGTGTATTCAAAGCTAAGTCTTAAAAATTGCTCTTCATTTTGGGGGATGGGGGAAGGTCATCTACCATACATAGTATGGTATACAAGTTTGTAACCAGACTGGAGATTGTCTTCCCTGCCTATGAAATCCAAATCATTTTAAACCACCATATTAAAGCAAAGCATAATTGTTCGGTAGCACAATCTTGAGAAGGTACACACTTAGGACCATATACTCAAACCCTTCATAGCAAAACTGGTACCACATGACTGAAAGGATGTGTGGATCTGTTCTGAAGGGGCTTCTCCAAGTTTTCCAGTTGCTCCATTTCCTCCCTAAATAGCAGTATTAAACCCTACACTAACTTAACCCATCACTGTGTAATAATGTAGGTACAGTTAGTTCTATTGGTAGACATAATTTCAATTCAATATACTTGATGGGAAATGCATAGACATTCCCAATTTCAGTACAGCCTCTTCACTTCCCTTTAACGTAAGGTTGCAACTTGTATTTCCGACCCAAAGAATTGCCTTAAATACCCGATAAAAATTAGTATAGCTTTTGACTCAAATTATCTTAAAGTAGTGTCATAAACAGATAGTTAAGGGTTAATACCTCTTTTACCTGTAAAGGGTTAAGAAGCTCAGTAAACCTGGCTGACACCTGACCAGAGGATAAGATACTTTCAAATCTTGGCAGGGGGAAGTCTTTGTTTGTGCTCTTTGTTTTGGGGGTTGTTCGCTCTTGGGACTAAGGGGGACCAGACATCAATCCAGGCTCTCCAAATCTTTCTGAATCAGTCTCTCATGTTTCAAACTTGTAAGTAATAGCCAGGCAAGGTGTGTTAGTCTTAATTTTGTTTTCTCAACTTGAAAATGTTCCTTATTTGCTGAGAGGATTTTACCTCTGTTTGCTGTAACTTTGAACCTAAGGCTAGAGGGAGTTTCTCTGGGCTATAGGAATCTGATTACCCTGTAAAGTATTTTCCATCCTGATTTTACAGAGATATTTTTTACCTTTCTTTCTTTAATTAAAAGCTTTCTTTTTAAGAACCTGATTAATTTTTTCCTTGTGTTAAGATCCAAGGGGATTGGATCTGGACTCACCAGAAATTGGTGGGGGAAGGGAGGGAGGATGGTTAAATTCTCCTTGTGTTAAGATCCAAGGGGATTGGATCTGGACTCACCAGAAATTGGTGGGGGAAGGGAGGGAGGATGGTTAAATTCTCCTTGTGTTAAGATCCAAGGGGATTGGATCTGGACTCACCAGAAATTGGTGGGGGAAGGGAGGGAGGATGGTTAAATTCTCCTTGTGTTAAGATCCAAGGGGATTGGATCTGGACTCATCAGGAATTGGTGGGGGAAGGGAGGGAGGATGGTTAAATTCTCCTTGTGTTAAGATCCAAGGGGATTGGATCTGGACTCACCAGGAATTGGTAGGGGAAGGGAGGGAGGATGGTTAAATTCTCCTTGTGTTAAGATCCAAGGGGATTGGATCTGGACTCACCAGGAATTGGTAGGGGAAGGGAGGGAGGATGGTTAAATTCTCCTTGTGTTAAGATCCAAGGGGTTGGATCGGTGTTCACTAGGAACTTGGTGAAAAAGCCTCTCAAGGCTGCCCAGGGAGGGGAAGGTTTTGGGGGGACAGAAAGTGATCCAGACACTGAAATTTCTGGATGGTGGCAGTGTTACCAGATCTAAGCTAGTAATTAAGCTTAGAAGTGTCCATGCAGGTCCCCACATCTGTACCCTAAAGTTCAGAGTGGGGGAGGAACCTTGACAAGTAGTAACTAAAATGATTCACTCCAGCTATTAGTAGCCATTGTTTTTCTTTACTATCTAGTTCTGGATTGGCGGGACATATGGACCAATCACAAGTGAAACACTATATCTCTTTGCAGTTACACGTTTCCTGTCTATAAGCAAAACATGAGCTGGAGTTGTATTTCAATTTAAAAAATTAAACAGGAAAATAAATAGCATTTCTCCTTTCCTTTAGCAGGTACATCTACACTACAATGTAAGCCCAGGGTTAGTGGAACTCGAGTCAGCAAATCTTGGGTATGAGAACCAAGGACTCTAATGCCTGCACTGACTACTGATCCTAGGCCGGGAATATTTGAACCCAGGACCCAACATGCACGATGCAGTACACAGGCCCAAGTTCAGCCAATCATATTCCAGACTTCCCAATGCCTCCTGAAACACAAGTTCTTTGTTTGCAGTGCAGCATGAGAAACACTGATTGTCTAACCCTGGGAGACACAGGACATTTGAACAACACATCCTGCCAAGCCATCATTTTGGTCTGTGCACTCCCAGCAACATGGAGTTGTCATCTTTGAAGAACTTTCCTCACTTGCACTTTCACTGTTTAAGGAAATGGGTAGAGCTTTCGCAAGATGCTGGTGGACATTTTGACAGTATTCTCTGACCCTCTGAATGCACCTGAGAGCTAATGATGAAAGAGGAGGAGAACACCAACAGACTCAAGGAATCAGTTTTGAAGCAGAGGAGAGGAAAGTGATCAGGAACAATCAGCATGGATTCACTAAGAGCAAGTCACAGCTGACTAACCTAATTGCCTTCTATGATGAGATAACTGGCTATGTGGATGAGAGGAAAGCAGTGGATGTGTTATTCCTTGACTTTAGCAAAACTTTTGATATGATCTCCCACAGTATTCTTGACAGCAAGTTAAAGAAGTATGGGCTAAAGAATGGACTATAAGGTGGATAGAAAGCTGGCTACATCATTCAGCTCAACGGCTCCATGTCTAGTTGGCAGCCGATATAAAGCAGAGTGCCCCAATGGTCGGTCCTGGGACCGGTTTTGTTCAATATCTTCATTAACGAGGTAGAGGATGGTGTGGACTGTGCCCTTAGCAAGTTTGCAGATGACACTAAACTGGGAGAAGTGGTAAATACACTGGAGGATAGGGATAGGATACAGAGAGGGACCTAGACAAATTAGAAGATTGGGCCAAAAGAAATCTGATGAAGTTCAACAAGGACAAGTGCAGAGTCCTGTACTTAGGATGGAAATCCCATGCACTGCTACAGACTAGGGACCGAGTGGCTAAGCAGCAGTTCTGCAGAAAAGGACCTGGGGTTAAAGTGAACGAGAAGCTGGATATGAGTCAGCAGCATGCCCCTATTGCCAAGAAGGCTGACAGCATTTTGGACTGTATAAGTAGGAGCATTACCAGCAGATCGAGGGTTGTGATCATTCCCCTCTATTCAACATTGGTGAGGCCTTATCTGGGGTACTGTGTCTAGCTTTGGGCCCCACACTACAAGAAGGATGTGGAAAAATTTGAAAAAGTCCAGTACAAGGCAACAAAAATGATTAGGGGGCTGGAGCACATGACTTATGAGAGGCTGAGGGAACTGGGATTATTTAGTCTGCAGAAGAGACGAATGAGGGGGGATTTGATAGCTGCTTTCAACTACCTGGAAAGGGGTTCCAAAGAGGATGGACTAGACTGTTCTCAGTGGTACCTGATGACAGAACAAGGAGTAATGGTCTCAAGTTGCAGTGGGGGTGGGGTTAGGTTGGATATTAGGAAAAACTATTTCACTAGGAGGGTGGTGAAGCACTGGAATGGGTTACCTAGGGAGGTGGTGGAATCTCCTTTCTTGGAGGTTTTTAACAGGCTTGACAAAGCCCCGACTGGGATGATTTAGTTGGTGATTCGTCCTTCTTTGAGCAGCGGGTTGGACTAGATCACTTCCTGAGGTCCCTTCCAACCCTGATATTCTATGACTCAAAGTGACTAATGCTGCTCATGACACCCGGTAGAGCTATTGTTGCCCCATAGCAGGGCCACAAGCACAGACTGGTGGGATCACATTATGATGCAGATCGGGGATGACCAGCAGTGGATCAAGAATTTTTGCAGGACGAAAGTTACATTTCCTGGAGCTTTGTGAGCAGTTTGTCCTGACCTCCAGCATAAAAGTCACATGCCACTCCAGAAGTGTATTGCTATAACTGTCTGGAAGCTGGCTATCCCAGACTGCTACATGTCCATTGCCAACCAGTTTGGTGTTGGAAAGTTGACTGTGGGTAAAATGGTGGTGGAGGTTTCTGAGGCAGTCAGGCATGTGGTTTACCCCAAGGTGGTGGGAATAAAAGATATTCCTGAACTACAGGCAGTCTCATGGTATTGTTGTAGCCAGTGTCACAAGATAGTTATGTTCCAGATATGTTAAACATTCATATGCCCCTTCATGCTTCAACCACCATTCCAGAAGACATGTGTCCATGCTGAGGATGGGTTCTGCTTGCTAACAATCCAAAGCAGTGTGTACTGATGTATGTTGATTTTCCTTATCTGAGTCAGATGCTACCAGCAGAAGGTTGATTTTCTTTTTTGGTGGTTCGAGTTCTGTAGTTTGTGCATTGGAATGTTGCTCTTTTAAGACTTCTGAAAACATGCTCCACACCTCGTCCCTCTCAGATTTTGGAAGGCACTTCAGATTCTTAAACCTTGGGTCCAGTGCAGTAGCTATCTTTAGAAATCTTACATTGGTACCTTCTTTGCATTTTGTCAGATCTACAGTGAAAGTGTTCTTAAAATGAACAACAACAACAACATATGCTGGATCATCCTCTGAGACTTCTATAACATGAAATATATGTCAGAATGCATTGTGCAGGACGACAGACTAGATGACCGTAATGGTCCCTTCTGACAGTAAGTCTATGAATCTATGAAACAGAACAGGAGACATACGATTCTCCCCCAAGAAGTTCAGTCACAAATTTAAATTAATGCATTTTTTTTTAAAAAACAAACATTATCAGCATGGAAGCATGTTCTCTGGAATGGTGGCCGAAGCATGAAGGGGCGTACAAATGTTTAGCATATCTGGCACATAAATGCCTTGAGATGCTGGCTGCAAAAGTGCCATGCAAACACCTATTCTCACTTTGTCGACATTGTAAATAAGAAGCGGGCAGCATTATCTCCCATAAGTGTAAACAAGAAGTGGGACTGAATGAACTTGTAGGCTCTGAATTTTTACATTGTTTTGTTTGAGTGCAGTTATGTAACAAAAAACCCTATATTTGTAAGTTGCACTTTCACAACAAAGAGATTGCACTACAGTACTTGTATCAGGTGAATTTGAAAAAATACTATTTTTGTTTATCATTTATACAGTGCAAATATTTACACAGTGCAACTTTATTTCAATTACAACACAGAATGCAATTTATGAAAATGTAGAAAAACATGCATAATATTTCATTATTTCAATTGGTATTCTATTGTTTAAACAGTGTGATTAATTGACAGCCTTACGTAATATATATTTTTAAAACATTACCATAGGGATAATTACTCCAGCCAGGACAGGTTAGACATTTTAGAACTCACTAAAATAATTTAATTTCAGCATAAGAAATAAAAATTATGAAATGCATAGACCAGTCAAAAAACTAAAACACCATGCTTTGTCACACACACACCTCCAACACACACTTGTGGTGGTATTGTTTGAAAGTATCAAAAAGTAACAGAGACATGCATTGCCCCTTTAAGTACATTGCCCTTTTAAGTAGATCAGTCACAGAAGCAGATGCCAGCAAAGGCCTGGTCTACAGGAGCGGGGGGGGGGGGGAATCAATCTAAGATACGCAACTTCAGCTATGAGACTAGCGTAGCTGAAGTTGACGTATCTTAGGTTACTTACTTCACATCCTCGCGGCTCGGGATCAACGGCCCCCACTCCCCTGTCGACTCTGCTTCTGCCTCTCATCCTGGTGGAGTTCTGGAGTCAATGGGGAGTGCGTTCGGAGACTGATGTATCATATCTAGATGAGATGTGATACAATCGATCCCTGATAGATCGATCACTACCCGCCAATCCGGTGGGTAGTATAGACATACCCTAAGCTCCCTCTGTCCTGAGTCCTGTCATGTCCCCGCTCTGCTGAGATGGGGTACAGGGGTGGGGTGGGGGCCACCCCAACAGGAGCTTCCCCCGCACTCCTACACAGTAAGCAAGAGGCTCCCAGGAGCCGCTGCAGGATGGAGCAACCTGGCCGCAAAAAAAGTGTGTGTGGGGGGGCAACTGAAGACATGCTCCGGATGTGCACAGCTCTGCTCATCAGCTGGGAGGCACTTCAATCTCTCCTGAGCAGCAGCCTAAGCATGCAGCTTTAATGAACACAGCCCTGGAGGGGACTCAGGCTGGTGGGAGGGTGCAGCAGGAGCCTGCAGTCTTGGTGAAAGCAGCCACTCAAGCAGTTCTTTCTTCTGTGCTCTATCTTCCTGGTAAATTCCCAACACTGCCAGCTTCTTCATTATTTGTTGGTAGGGACAGCAATTCTTAAAAAAACAAAAAATAAAACTGAAGGTTTTACTTGCCTCACACTAGAGATTCAAAAAATTTGGCTCAGCTCCCATACCCAGGAAGCAGGATGCTTGATCAAAACTTGTTCTGGTTAGTGACAACCACAAACTCAGGAGAAGGTTCACAGTGTTTGCACCTCAGCAGTCAGAATAAAGGGAAAGGATTAAACGCTGAGCTGTACTTGAACAGAGACTGTTGCCTCTGTTTCCTGGGAGTTGGTTGGCAACTCGCAGGAGAGGACACAGAACACCAGCCCATGAGATTGTGGGAGTGCACTGGCAAACACTTCAGGCCCAAGGGCAACATGGTCATAAGAACGGCCATACTGGGTCAGACCAAAAGTCCATCCAGCCCAGTATCCTGTCTGATGACAGTAGCCTATGCCAGGTGCCCCAGAGGTAGTGAACCTAACAGGTAATGATCAAGTGATCTCTCTCCTGCCATCCATCTCCACCCTGTGACAAACAGAGGCTAAGGACACCATTCTTACTCATCCTGGCTAAGAGCCATTAATGGACTTAAAAGAGCACTTGATAAATTCATGGAGGTTAAGCCTTGTTATAGTTCCAGCCTTCACAACCTCTTCAGGCAAGGAGTTCCACAGGTTGACTGTGCACTGTGTGAAGAAGAACTTCCTTTTATTTGTTTTAAACCTGATGCCCATCCATTTCATTTGGTGGCCCCTAGTTCTTATATTATGGGAACAAGTAAATAACTTTTCCTTATTCACTTTCTCCACACCACTCTGACTTTATATAAACCTCTATCATATCCCCCCTTAGTCTCCTCTTTTCCAAGCTGAAAAGTCCTAGCCTCTTTAAGCTCTCCTTAGATGGGACCCATTCCAAACCCCTAATCATTTTAGTTGCCCTTCTCTGAACCTTTTCTAATGCCAGTATATCTTTTTCGAGATAAGGAGACCTTATCTTTTGAGATAAGGAGACTTATCTATACGCAATATTCAAGATGTGGGCATACCATGGATTTATAGAAGGGCAATAATATATTATCCATCTTATTCTCTATCTTTTTAAGGATTCCTAACATCCTGTTTGCTTTTTTGACAGCCACTGAACACTGCGTGATGTCTGCAGAGAACTATCCATGATGACTCCAAAAGCTCTCTCATGATTAGTTGTAGCTAAATTAGCCCCCCATCATATTGTATGTATAGTTGGGGTTATTTTTTCCCCAATGTGCATTACTTTACATTTATCCACATGAAATTTAATTTGCCATTTTGTTGCCCAATCACTTCGTTTTGTGAGATCTTTAAAAGTTCTTCACAGTCTGCTTTAGTCTCAACTATCTTGAGCAGTTTACTATTGTCTGTGAACTTTGCCATGTCACTGTTTACCCCTTTCTCCAGATCATTTATGAATAAGTTGAACAGGATTGGTCCTAGGACTGACCCTTGGGAAACACCACTAGTTACCCCTCTCCATTCTGAACATTTACCATTTATTCCTACCCTTTGTTCCCTTTTAACCAGTTCTCAATCTATGAAAGGATTTTCCCTCTTATCCCATGACAACTTAATTTACGTAAGAGCCTTTGGTGAGGGACCTTGTCAAAGGCTTTCTGGAAATCCAAGTACACTATGTCCACTGGATCCCCCTTGTCCACATGTTTGTTGACCCCTTCAAAGACATGATTTCCCTTTACAGAAACCATGTTGACTTTTGCCCAACAATTTATGTTCTTCCATTTGTCTGACAATTTTATTCTTTACTATTGTTTCAGCTAACTTGCCCGGTACTGACGTTACACTTACCGGTCTGTAAATGCTGGGATCACCTCTAGAGCCTTTTTTAAATATTGGTGTTACATTAGCTATCTTCCAGTCACTGGGTACAGAAGCTGATTTAAAGGACAAACCATAGTTAATAGTTCCGCAATTTCACATTTGAGTTCTTTCAAAACTCTTGGGTGAATGCCGTCTGGTCCCGGTGACTTGTTACTGTTAAGTTTATCAATTAATTCCAAAACCTCCTCTAATGAGACTTCAATCTGTGACAATTCCTCAGATTTGTCACCTACCAAGGATGGCTCAGGTTTGGGAATCTCCCTAACATCCTCAGCCATGAAGACTGAAGCAAAGAATTCATTTAGTTTCTCCACAATGACTTTAGTGTCTTTAGGTGCTCCTTTTGTAGTTCGATCGTCCAGGGGCCCCACTGGTTGTTTAGCAGGCTTTCTAGTTCTGATGTACTTAAACATTTTGTTATTACCTTTTGAGTTTTTGGCTAGCTGTTCTTCAAACTCCTTTTTGGCTTTTTCTTCTTACATTTTTACACTTAATTTGGCAGTGTTTATGTTGGGCCTCCATTATGGAGTCTTTGAAAAGTGTCCATGCAGCTTGCAGGGATTTCACTCTACTCACTGTAGCTTTTAATTTCTGTTTAACTAACCTCCTCATTTTTGCATAGTTCCCCTTTCCGAAATTAAATGCTGCAGTGTTGGGCTGTTGAGGTGTTCTTTCCACCTCAAGAATGTTATTATATTATGGTCACTATTTCCAAACGGTCCTGTTATAGTTACCTCTTGGACCAGATCCTGCGCTCCACTCAGGCCTGAATCAAGAATTACCTCTCCCCTTGTGGATTCTTGTACCAGCCGCTCCAAGAAACAGTCATTTAAAGTATCGAGAAATTTTGTCTCTGCATTTTGTCCGGAGGTGACATGTATCCTGTCAATATGGGGATAACTGAAATACCCCACTATTATTGAGTTCTTTATTTTGATAGCCTCTCTAATTTCCCTTAGCATTTCATCATCACTATCACTGTCCTGGTCAGGTGGTTGATAATAGATCCCTATTGTTATATTCTTATTAGAGCATGGAATTACTATCCATAGAGATTCTATGGAACATGTGGATTCATTTAAGATTTTTACTTCAGTTGATTCTACATTTTCTTTCACATACAGTGCCACCTCCCCCGCTCGACCTGTTTCTGTCCTTCTGATATATAATTTTGTGCCCTGGAATGATTGTGTCCCATTGATTGTCCTCCCTCCATAAGGTTTCTGTGATGCCTGTTATATCAATATCCTCCTCTAACACGAGGCACTCTAGTTCATCCATATTTAGACTTCTAGCATTTGTGTACGAGCACTTAAAAAACTTGTCCTTGTTTATTTGTCTGCCCTTTTCTGATGTGTCAGATTCTTTAGTGAATGTTTCTCATCTGATCTGGCCCATACTTTATCCTCTTTCATCCTCTCCTCTTGACTAAAACCTAGAGAATCTCTATCAATAGACTCTCCTCTAAGAGAAGTCTCTGTCCAATCCACGTGCTCCTCTGCAGCAATAGGCTTCCCCCCCCACCCCATCTCTTAGTTTAAAAACTGCTCTGCAACCTTTTTAATGTTAAGAGTCTGGATGCACTTTGGTTTAGGAGGAGCCCATCGTTCCTGTACAAGCTCCCCCTATCCCAAAAGTTCCCCCAGTTCCTAATAAATCTAAACCCCTCTTCTCTACACCATCGTCTCACCCACGCATTGAGACTCTGAAGCTCTGCCTGCCTACCTGACCTTGCGCATGAACTGGAAGCCTTTCTGAGAATGTTATCATAGAGGTCCTGGATTTCAGTCTCTTTCCTAGCAGCCTAAATTTGGCCTTTAGGACATCTCTCCTACCCTTCCCTAAGTCATTGGTACCTACATGTACCACGATCACCAGCTCCTTCCCAGCACTACACATAAGTCTATCTAGATGCCTCGAGAGATCTACAGCATTTGCACCAGGCAGGCAAGTCACCATACAGTTCTCCTGGCTATCACAAACCCAGCTATCCAGGTTTCTAATGATCGAATCTCCCGTTACGAACACCTGCCTTTTCCTAATGACTGGAGTTCCCTCCCCCAGAGAGGTGACCTCAGTGTGAGAGGATAACCCTCCCTGCCCCCTAGTCAACTGGAAGGAGGGTCCCAACTATGGGAAGGTTTTCCTCCGCTCCCGTTAACTGCTCTCCTTCCCTGAGCCTTTCATCCTTCTTAACAGCGCAGGGGCTGTCTGACCGGAGGTGGGAGAAATCTACAGTGTCCCGGAAAGTCTCATCAACATGCTTCTCTGCCTCCCTTAGCTCCTCCAGTTCCGCCACCCTCACCTCCAAAGCCCGTATGCAGTCTCTGAGGAACTCCTTGCACCAAATGCACACATACGCCACCTGCCCACAGGGCAGGTAATCATACATGCTACACTGAGTGCAACAAATAGGATAGCCCCCACTCTGCTGCTGGGCTTCTGCCTGCATTCTCTCCTACAGCTACCTAGGTTAATGAGAGGGTTTTTGTTTAAAAAAAAAATCATGAAATTTTTATTATAGTTTAAAGGTTTTAAAGAATGGCAAGTGTATCTCACCCCTTTCCCACTTCCCTTCTTGAAACTCCCTGTTAGCGGCCCCTGGTCGCTTGCTCACTGCTTTATAAAGCCCTGGCCTTCTTGATAGCCCCACCCCATGACTTATGCTCAGCCAGTGAACAGAGGCTTCTAGATTTCAAACCTTGTTTAGAAGCTCACAGCTTCCAACAGCCAGCCACAGCACACAGCAAGTAACCTCCCCCCCAAAAAAAACAAAAACCACACACTACAGACAGCCACTTACCCCAAGGGTCCTGTATTTGCTCCTCCTTCACCTGGAGAACTCCCTCTCGAAACTCCCTGTTATGTCCCCAGTGGACAACAATAAGGCTTGAACCCTGGGTCCCAGCTGGACTCTGGCTCAGACCCTTCTCCCTAATGGTTTCTTATGACCCTGGGTCCAAACCAGAGTCCAAGAGATCTGTATGCATGCAGATGGGGAGTCAGGAACTGAGCCCGAGCCCGAGCCCAGGCTTACACTGCAGTGTACTCTGTGAGATCACTAGACCAAGGGCTAGACCCTTTTAATAAATTGCTTACAATTACAAGGAAAATTCAATTTCAGTAAATCACAACTTACTTAACTCAAGAATTCCAATGCTAACCCTTTCTCAGGGGAAATCTTTGTTTAAACACACTTTTCCAGGAATTATCTAGTATTATTAGCTACCAACTGTTATGTTTTCCATACACAAATAGCCAACAGAAATGGGGGAGAAAGCATAGCTTAAGTGCCATATTCTATAAAATCTTCCATCTTGAATTGCCTCAGGGTACGTCTACACTACGGGATTATTCCGAATTTGCATAAACCGGTTTTGTAAAACAGAATTTATAAAATCGGGTGGAGCGCGGCCATACTAAGCACATTAAATCGGTGGTGTGCGTCCATGGTCCGTGGCTAGCGTCGATTTCTGGAGCGTTGCACTGTGGGTAGCTATTCCCTAGCTATCCCATAGTTCCCGCAGCCTCCCCCGCCCCTTGGAACTTCCGGGTTGAGATCCCAGTGCCTGATGGGGCAAAAATCATTGTCGCGGGTGGTTCTGGGTAAATGTCGTCAGTCACTCCTTCGTCTGGGAAAGCAACGGCAGACAAGCATTTCGCGCCTTTTTCCCCTGGATTGCCCTGGCAGATGCCATAGCATGGCAATCATGGAGCTTTTTTTGCCGTTTGTGACTCTCACCGTATGTGTACTAGATGCCGCTCACAGAGGCGATTCAGCAGCGCTACACAGAAGCATGCTTTTGCTTTTGCATGACAGCAGAGATGGTTACTAGCCATATTGCACCATCCAAACCCTTCCATAAATTGGAACTGAGGATGATCATGGCTACCAGTCCTTTTGTACCATTTGCTGCTAGTGCCCCTGGTCAATCAGCCAGGGGCGCAAAAGCCAAGAGTGGTTACTAGCCAATTGCACCTTCCATCGTTTTGTACCATTGGCTGCTGTCATAAGTGCCCCTGGCCGATCAGCCAGGGGCGCAAAAGCAAAAATTGGGAATGACTCCCTGAGTCAATCCCTCCTTTTTGGTATCTAAAAATAGAATCAGTGCTGCCTAATATAGGCAAGTGTGCTAGAGAACCACCTGCTCTGTGTCAGAGCCCGCAGAAATTATTATCTGTATGCTATTCACAGGGGGTGCTCCTGTAACAACCCCACCTGTTGATTCCGTTCTTCCCCCAGCCTTTCTTGGCTACCGTAGCATTGTCCCCCCACTTGTGTGATGAATTAATAAAGAATGCAGGAATAAGACACACTGACTTGTTAGTGAGAAATGAGTGGAAGGCAGCCTCCAGCTGCTATGATAGTCCAGACAGGACATTAAGCAGTGTGTAGGAGAGAAGCCCAGCATCCCACTGCTAGTCCAGGGGCAACTGAATCTTTTCTTTACACATGAAGGGTGGGGGCTGATGGAGCTCAGCCCCCTGTTGCTATGATGAGGATGGTTACCAGCCATATTGCACCATCCATCCACCAGAAAAAATTAGGGCCAATAGGCTGATGACGAGGACGGTTACCAGTCCTTTTGTACCATCAGCTGAGGCTGATGATGAGGATGGATTTCCATCATTTTGTACGATCAGCTTATGCTGATGATGAAGATGGATTTCCATCCTTTTGTACCATCAGCCGCCCATGGCGGGGGGGGGGAGCAAGGATGTTGGTGTTGAGTGCTGCACTATCGCGTCTATCTGCAGCATTCAGTAAAGATAGGGTGACATGTAAAAGAGTCAGAGGATTGTTTTACCTTTCGCTTCTGGGGGTGGGTGGGGGGTGGGTGAGTAGATTGCCAAGCTATGCCCTGACCCGCGGGCACTGTGTTTGACCCTAGAAGCATTTGGAGCTCAGCCAAGAATGCAAATAATTTTAGGAGGCTGCAGGAACTGTGGGATAGCTTCAGTCCTCCAGTCCATGCGCATCCATTTGATTCTTTGGCTTTCCGTTACGCTTGTCACGCTGCAGTGCGCTGAGTCCCTGCTATGGCGTCTGTCTGGAGATTTTTAAAAAAGGATTCTGAATTTCATCTTCTGTAACGGAGCGCTGATAGAACGGATAGAACGGATTTGCCTGCCCTTACAGCGATCACATCCGCATGGTCCATGCGGGAGCTCTTTTTTTATTTTGATTTCGGACTGCATCGCCACCCGTGCTGATCGGAGCTCCACGCTGGGCAAACAGGAAATATTCAAAAGTTCGCGGGGCTTTTCCTGTTTACCTGACCACTGCATCCGAGTTCAGTTTGCGGTCCAGAGCGGTCACTGGTGCACTGTGGGATAGCTCCCGGAGGCCAATACCGTCGATCAGCGTCCACACTAACCCTAATCCGATATGTTAATACCGATACTAGCGTTACTCCTCTCGTTAGGGAGGAGTACAGAAACCGGTTTAAAGAGCCATTAAAATCGATATAAGGTGCCTCCTAGTGTGGACGGTTTTGGCGTTAAATCGGTTTTACGCTCCTAAAACCGATTTAAACGCCTAGTGTAGACCAGGCCTCAGACACAGAAGAAGAATCCTTTTATTTAAAGATGAAGTACACAGAGAACCAAAACAACGTCTCCTCACTGCTCCGTACCTACACAGCTAGTATGGTATGTGTGCGCATGGTATGGTACAGTACAGAGGAAAAATACAATCGTTGCTTTCAAGGATTTTGCAGTCTAACCCACGGAAATAACTTCTCTAAACCATCACTCCCAGAGACTTTGTGTATTGCCTTAAATCACTGATACCGAAGAGGTTTTATCCAGACATCTGCTTCTGATGGGAGTGGGGGGGGGGTAAGACCACCCACTTCATGCTCTCTGACAATAATTCTATGCTGTCCTTTCTACCCAGCCCTACAAAGCCTCAGAATATTTCTTTGTGGTGATGTTGAATATTAGAGACACTCTGTTCTCGAACCAATCTGAATCTGTTCTCTTAGACTAAAATAGGAGAGGGTGGAATGATAGTTCTGCTGCACAAGTCCTCCAGATTGCGTTATGAGCAGCCTCAGCTAGGAAAAAGCAGCAGTATTCCCATAATTACACAATCAATTAGCCACTAGAACCATATGGTTGCCAGTTCATCTCTAGAATATTGGATCAATCAAATCAAGTATTTAACCACTGAAGTAGCTGCTTACGTAATGGTTATGTTCACACCTGTTACACCACCTTGAACGGATACCAGGTTATTTCTTTTCCATCTGTCTGGGTCTCCCTGAGGTAACAAGGTTAAAAAGAATGGAAACACACAGTTTGTCACTTTCTACAAGGATCTCCCTGACTCACTTTCCAATGGCTGATTGAGCTTCTGGTTGAAGTTGTAGTTTGCCTCTTCCTTGCAGCACAAACGAACACCCAGGTCCAATACCTCATTTCCCTCAATTAAACAAATCATTTTGAATAAAAAATGAATACTGCTAACAAACATTTACAAGTGATAATTAAACTGACAAAGTAAATCTACAAACCCAGCAGCATTGAGAAAAATAAGTGGACTCAATATACACTGCAGAAGTGTTGTTCTTGCAATTTTTTGTGACATAGCATCATATTTTGTCAAGATTCAATGTACAGTGTCAAAGCAAGACAATCCCCTCCTTCCCAACACATGAGAAGGGTAAACAGCGTTGTGAGTAATGGAACATTCTGCTGCCCACTAATAAGCGGATAGTAGTCTTCATATGGAGAAACACAAACTCTATAGTATTTAGTCCAGGGCTATACCGAACGTTAAGATTCTCCAGGGCATGTTTTGCAGGGATATTAACAGTAACCTTTGGCCTCATGCCTTAAACCACCCAAGATTTAGGTTATTAGTCCTTCAAAAGAGTCTCAGGGAGGCCTTTAAAAAGTTACAATAGCATTCTTATTAAGAGAGAAAATTAGACTAGTTATGTTCCTCCCCTCCCCGCTTCACTAAATAAAAAATTAGAAATGAAACTTAAAATGGCGTTCATGATCTTTCCTCTAAAGATTTCCCCTCTCTGTCTCTATCACAGTGGAGAGCACCACAGTCTTCTCTATCATTCAAGTCCTAATATTGGTTTCACCTTCGACTTGACCATCTATTTTGACCCAGGCATCCAGACTGTTGCTGCTTCCTCCTGAACACAATCTAACTTTCATTCTCTGCTAAACAAAACAAAACAAAAAAACATACCACACACACACACCCTTGTCCAATCCCTGATCATCTCTTGCCTTGACTACTACAGTATCTTTCTCTATGGCCTTGATGCATCCAAGCTCACCCACTCCTCACGTCCATTAAAAATTCTACTGCTAAATTCATCTTCTGGCTTGTTGCTCACTGAGACTCCCCCTCATCTTTAAGTCTCTCATCAGTGGCTCTCCTATTTGCACCTCAAAACAAACTCCAAAGCCCTCTGCTATTTATCTTTCCTGTTATCACGAGATGGTTGGCAGAGTGAAATGGACTCAAACCATCCTTGATCACCCACTTCTCCCTCAAGCACTTTCATACTTAGTCTACAAATTGAACTACATCATGCATAATAAGTGATGGTCTCACACTTACCTCTACTTTCCTACCAGTATATTTCTTGTATCCTTCTGTTGTCTTTCATCATATACGTAGATTATAAGATCTTTGGAGCAGATACCTTCTTTTTACATATGTGTAGAGCACAAGGTCAGGGGACCAGGATCACTGAATAAGAGCTTCATAGTGCTGTCACAATACACTTAATGAACATCAGCAACATTGTGACTTGCCCAACTTCAATTTTCCTTTAAAAAGTGATTGAAATTGTGGGTGGTTCACTTTTATAACACGATTGGAAATACTCATCAGGCTCTGTTATCTGCGTCCAAGGGCAAGTGTCAGTTTTATCTTCTTTTAATAGGGTTGGTGCTTTCAAGAGCACTTAATTTGCAGCTGGACTGCTTTATGCTTCCCTTTCCTCTTACGGAACAGCTAACTCAGGGGCATTTAGGTGACCAGGTGTCCCGATTTTATAGGGACAATCCCAATTTTGGGGTCTTTTTCCTTATATAGGCTCCTATTACCCCCCACCCTGTCCCAATTTTTCACACTTGCTGTCTGGTCACCCTAGGGGCATTCAATAGCTCCCAATTTAGCATTTTTAATAAAATGAGATAGCAAAGTTAATTTGGCTACTGGGGGTAAAAGTCAACTGAAAGCTGCAGCTAGGAAGAGAATGGAAAGGGGACACAGCAAGGAATATTTGAATAACTTAAATAAACCTTGGAGATTCTAAGTAGCCATAGGGTGTTAACACGTTAGTATAGGAAAGAATCATTAACAGGTAGAAAAATATTGTTACGCTTTAAGAAATTAATGGCACATACCAGATTGTTCGCTGAGAAACTTTTTCCCCCATCCATGGCTATAAAATTACAGAATAGGCCTAATGGAAGTGGAACCGCACCCCCACCCCCACCGCCTCACTGCAGTGCCTCCATTGTGTTCTGAAGAAGGCACTTTTACAAGGAGAGGAGCTCATTTTCCACTCCATTGCAAGTTCTTGGCCTCTCTGATAAGACTGTAAGGATACCAGATAGTAATCATCAGCTAGGACTTAAAAAAGGTTCTACATACCATTTTCAGTGGGTTTTTTTTTAAATTATGTTCTTCCCCATCCCCCAAACATACTATAGGAGAATAGGTACAATGATCTCCGTTAAAGTACACTTCTATTCTGAAGAGTGAACTACAGTATGTAAAAGCGACTGTCAAATTCAACAGATCTGCCCCTTCCGTGGTATCCCACAACATATTGCTTTGCTTTGTTAATAAAATAACTATTCATATATTTTTGTTTGGGGCTGCAGATCTAACAGTTATGGATGAATGAGCTGGATTTGTGAAACAGAATATTGTTCGCAATTATTTTGAACTGTAGGGACAAAATCTGCTGTCATTTACACTTGTGCAATCCCACCGAAGACTGCAGGGTTGCAAAGACAAAGCATGATTTGAAGACAGTGGGTTTGCACCAATGTAATCCAGGAGAGAATCGATCTTTACAACCTTTATTAGGGGTGATAATGCATGAGCCCAAAAGAACCAGCTTGTCTTTCAGGTCCCAGGTTGAGTTTGTGGTGCTGACAATTAAAAAGACATTTAAAAAATCAAACCAAATGTAGCCTGGAAATCTGACACAGAAGTGGAACTTCAATATCATTTTTGCAGTCACATTTCAGAGTGCAACGACATTGTAAGTAACCAAGACAAAACGGCTAAGAGTTGGGCAAGTAATTTCTGACTAGTAGTAAATTCACAGAAAAGTGCATTTTTAGCAAACCAAGACTATTTGCAAATTTGGTGGGTAGTTTCAAGTTAACAAAATCTGAAAAGAAGAATTTTTAAAAAGTGCTGAATCTAAACTACATATTCAAAATGAGAAGTTGACATTATTCTAAATATAAATTCAAACTAACATTTCAAATGTTTTCATTTCAACCCAAATGAAATATTTTGTTGCTGAAATGAAAAAAATAAAAATAAAAATAAAATATTGTTTTGCCACCAAACAATGGGGGGCGGGGAAGAGAGAAGAAAAAAAAAAGTCAACCATGTGTTTAGCTCTACTACTAAGTTCATCTCATCTTTGTCATAATGGCCCTTATTGCCCATGTGACATTCAGGGAAATAGTTTTAAAATTTGTACATTTAAGTACTCGAAGTGCCAGAGTGGGGAATTCAGCCTTGACATGGTGGCAGAGCGGTAGGATAGTTTTGAACCAGAAGCACAGACCTCAGGATTTTAAAAGGACACGTTTTTCCTTTTGGCTGCTTGAAAGCCAGGGAGTTGAAGAAACAGGTCCAATCCTTCTTGGGCTTGGCTGAGTATTACTGACAATTTGTAGCACGCTACAGCCAAATCACCACCCCGCTGACAGGCCTGACCAGGAAAAAACAGCCAAATGCTGTTCAGTGGACTGAGAAGTGTCAGAAAGCCTTTAACCAGCAACTAGGACCTTTAATCATCTTTGCCATCAGAGAGACACTCCCAGCAAAAGGTAGAAGCATTTTCCTCCTTAGCCTTGTCCAGGGTGCCTTACCCAGCCATGCCCAAATGTGGTTGTGTTCAGTGTGACCCCTAACCCCAGGTACATGTGGTGCAGTTCATTGGTCTGTTAGTTTCCCAGCAGGGATAATAAAGTTGCAGCATCCTCTAAATTTAGAAGCCTTTGAAAAATGTTCAGTAGTGACTTCCTAGAGCTTAACAGCTCAAATCTCTGAAAAATTCTGTCCTTGCTGAGCATGCTTGAGCTTCTCACACCTCCTACTGTTGACTGGACTGCACATGCACCATCCACACAGATCAACTAAGCATGCTCCACTCCTTCAGCTCCTACATGTGATCAGGCTGCACATATAGTTTCCGTGTCAGGATGGTGTAAGTGTTCTGATACCAGTCAGCTCTGTGTTCTTGAGGAACCAGGGTGCAGTATCCAGCCTGACTCATGAAAGACCCCCCAACACACACACTAGTCTCCGCTTAAACCAAAACCCATCAGAGGGAAAAGTGTGCAGAGAACAGTTAAGGGCGTTGGGAGATATACCTAGACCCTTCCTGACAAGATTAAGACATCTCCATTAGCATACAGAAGGAAGAACAGAGACAACTCCCCTAGCTTCATCTGCATGTAAGGTGGGACAGGGAGACATCTCAATTCACATACAGAATGGAGAGCAGAGAACTGCACTGAACTCTGGGACCAGAAAAAGCAGGGAAGCACTGCATCATTGGAATCTCTGCTCCAGATGTTAATGAACGTACGCCTGCCCACACCCAGCTCAGCAGTTATCAGACAATTCTAGTAATGAATCCTTGATTGATATCCAAAATACTGAAGCAGCCTAGTTGCATTGTGAGCTCCCTGGAAGAAACCACCACCCATAGCCAAGAGTGATCAGCTGTTATTGTCTAGCCTAAAGAAAACCCTGGAGTCATCAGTTTACCTATAAACAAATCTAGTGCTCTCCCTTGGACCATTGTATTCTCTCTACAAAAATCCCTACACACCCTCCAGTCCATGTTCTGATGCATAGACCCAAGCTCTGTATCAGTTCCACTGGGACTCCATCTCCTGACTGACCATGCTGGGGGCTCTGCCTGTCTCCTGCCCTCAGGACCCTGAACTACCACCATCACCTGGGAACCCCGACCAGTTCAAGCTTCAGGGAGCGGTGAGATCCCTTTCTTTCTCTCTCCCTCCGTTTTCCCCTCTACCTTAGGTATTAACCTTTAATTATGTATGTTATGTTGGTTTAGCCCTCCTTGTGTAGTGTTCACTATTATTCAATAAATAACTTGTGTTCTTAGCTTCCCTCATTTATTCTACAGCAACGTTTCTTTTACCTAAGCTAAAGATCCCTGCAGCACCCAAATATACTGTGGGGTTTGCTCATCAAGTAGGTTACTGCCAGTACAATTGTGATGTGAGAGTGGGGATAGGGATGTGCTGAATTGGGGACACATAAGGGTAACAGCTTGTAAATGCTGCTTGACCCAGTCCATGGAGCCCAGGAGCATATAAGGAGAGGCAGCTTGAAAGCAGGGCTGGCTCCAGGCACTAGCCTACCAAGCACATGCTTGAGGCGGCACCTTGAGGTGGGGCAGCGCTCGGGTTCGTTTGGTTCGTCGGGGCAGCGCTGGAGGGTTTTTTTGTTTTGTTTTGGTGGCACAGTGCTTGGGAGGGGCGGGGGCATTGGGTAGTGCGGGGTGCTGGGGGGAGAGGGGAGCAGCGCTCTTCTTTTTTGCTTGGGGTGGCAAAAAAGTTAGAGCCGGCCCTGCTTGAAAGTGCTGCTTCATCCATCCCAGTGAGTCCAGAGACATATAAAGGGGTCAGCTTGACAGTCCACTCAGACTTGCTCTGTTAATACGTGTGTGCGCGCGGGCATGTGCATCCGGTTCTGGGGCTGGAGAAACCCAGCCCTAGGGAACCTAGGTCCTGCAGGATAGCTCCATTGGGAGGGGACTTGCAGAAGGGAGAAGTAGAGCTCCATATGAGAACACAAGTGACACAAGCAGTACATTGATAGAATTACAGACCTCCCCCATCACCCGCCAAAGAGTAACCCAAATAAAGGAGCATACCCCAAAGTAACAGGCAAATCTGGCAACAGTTCACTGTTCAAGCATTAAGAGATAAAGCCTGAACATTGCACTATTCCCTCCTCCACATACACTGGTCTCTCAAGCACTTCCAGAGAGTAGAGTTCTCTATGCTCCTAGACAATCATACTGTAGTGTTGCCTATTGCGAAACTATTTAACAATCTCTATTCACATTTATTTGGAGTTGGCAAAAATTAAGCAGATTTTAGTATTCATGTTAATGTATTGAGCTGGGCAAATGAATTTTTTGGTTCACTGCAGTTTACCTAAATAGTTCAATTTGAATTTACTTTTTGATTTACCAAAAATGTAATTTTGGGTCAAAGTTGAAACTAAGTGTTTTGATTTTGACTCTAACAAAAGCAAGCAAAGGATTCACAAAATGGCAACAGCAAGTAGCAGTAGTGATTGGGACTGTGGCAGCAGCAGCTCCCTTATAAACTTTAACCCAGGGGTTAGGGCACTCACCTGGGATGTGGGAGATGCATCAGTTCCCCACTCTGGCCTGATGTGGAGAAGAGATTTGGACTTGGGTCTCTCACATCGCAGGAGAGTGTCCTGGTTACTAGGCTAAGGAATATTCTGATGGGGCTCTTTCAGACTGTCCTCTTGAATCTATTCCAATTTGTACAAATAGTCATCAGAACAGAAACCTGAACTTACATCTCTTGCATCCTAGTTACAGCACCCTTCTCATTCTTTTTCCCTGGACCAATGACTATCCATGGTCATTCACTATGGCAATTCATACTCATTCATATCTTGTATGCTCATTGTTATCCTTGAGAGCAGGCAGCTAACCAAAACCTCCATTTTATTTACATATATACAGAGAGCACCTCAGCCGGTTGAAACCGGTTGAGCTAGCCCATAATAATCTAACTCAGTTGCCATAGCAACAAAACCATGACAACCAAATACACAACATATTCCTCCCCCCCTAATAAGAACATCCCCTAAATAAAACACACACTAGACTAGAGAAGGAGGGTAGACTGCCTCCATTCCCGGCTAAACCCTGGGGATTATTTTGCCCCATAACCGTGGGTTCGCCCTAGCTAAAGGTCCAGCCGATGAGGAGGCCTTCTGTCTCTAGGTGGATTACGGCGAACTACTGGTGTTATTGCACCCGAAAGCACTAGGGGCTCAGGGTCTGCAGCACGAACAGGTGAGGAGGTGGTATCAGCTCGTGCTGGGCAAAGGGGTATCTCAGCCGCCGGCAGTAATGGAGGAGAACAGTCAGAAACAGGTGACTCATACACAACACTCATCTCAATAGTTCCAGGATTCTTGAGGGGTGGGTGAAGCTTCTCTTGGCACCTGATGGATTTGAGCCCTTATAAGTTTTGGTCTTGCATAGTTTGTTCTCTAATTGTTTTAGGTCCTTCCTTGGAACTGGCACGTAACTGGTTTCGTTTTTGATTTTTAGGGCTTCCAGTATGTTCTATAATTTCTTTCAGAGAGAGTGAGGATCTTATCTTCGAAGTTGTTGCATTTCCATGCTGCAAGGTTGCTTTGCATAAGCTGTCCCCTATGTACATCTCAGTCCCTTTCCTGTAGCATCCAAGTTGTACTGCTGCATCTGGAGTAACCTGGGCTGAAAGTTTTGGAGCCACTCGCAGTGTTTGTTACTTGAAAGTGCTCCAGTGGTGTACTGTTGTCATTTACTACTAGAATCATTTCTCATCTTTGAGCATACTGGTAGAACTTTTCACATGCAAACACTACTGCAAGACATTCCTTTTCAACTGGGGCATATCTTTGTTCAGTGGTGAGAGAGACCTTAACACAAAAGCTACTAACTGTTCCTTTGCAGAAGTGGTACCCCAAGCCCCGTCTTACTAGCACATTGTACAATTGCCTCTTTGTTTACACCATAGTATTTCAGGAGGGGAGGTGCATAATAGCTGCATCATGTTGAGGTAACCAGGTCTACATTGGACCTTTATTCACCAATCGCCTGGGGAGTGGGGGGTGGAGAGAAGAGAGTCACATACATCTGAGAGCCTTGCAAGAGATTTTGACAGATTGTTTACAAATCCTAGTAGTCTCTGAAGTAATTTAATATCTTTGGTGGAGGCATCTGCTGTGTTGATTTTACATTTTCAGGTCAGGTGGTAGCTCCTGGGATTAGATTTACTTCCTTGACTCTTTTAGCACAGAGAAGAGGTTGTGGTCATGATTTGCCACAGCTTCTGCCATGGTGTGTGTCTGTACACCAGAACGTCTTCAGCTAGGACACTAATCCCAGCATGTCCCATTAGTAAGTTTTGCCGGCAGTGGCAGCATTGGTATTCTCCCAGAGGTTTGATCTCAGAACAGAACTCTGAACTACCTGTACCTTATCAGCTGTTTCAAAAGTGAGGTGTTGTAGCTGCTTTCCTTGTCCAGTAGCCCATGCTAAATTCATCATTGACATCAAGAACTGAGGAGATTTTAGCTTTTGCCACACAAGGTCCAATTTCTTCAATTGGAAAGCTCACTACCAAATGCCTACAACTGCTTTGTTTAAGGTGCTTGGGTCTATGCAGATGTGCAGCTTGCCTAGCTTCTCAATGGCTCCCTTGTTGCTTATCCAACTTGTGGAGTCTGCAGCTTTAGCAATGATCCAGTCTTCTTCCATTTTGTTTCCTCTTAATGTAAATTGGTGCTCTGCAAGATAGGTGGATGTACTGGCTAAGGTGTTTTATACATTTTCCCAGATGTAAAATGCCTGGAAAACATCCCAGCCTTTCAAAAACATCATAGTAATCCTTTAGAAGCAGCAAAGAATCCTGTGGCACCTTATAGACTAACAGACGTTTTGCAGCATGAGCTTTCGTGGGTGAATACCCACTTCTTCGGATGCAAGCAGTGGAAATTTCCAGGGGCAGGTGTATATATAAGCAAGCAAGAAGCAAGCTAGAGATAATGAGGTTAGATCAATCAGGGAGGATGAGGCCCTGTTCCAGCAG
This sequence comes from Mauremys mutica, assembly GCF_020497125.1. NCBI lineage: Eukaryota > Metazoa > Chordata > Testudines > Geoemydidae > Mauremys > Mauremys mutica. The sequence continues at coordinate 48,919,477 of NC_059075.1, forward strand.
CTGAGGTGTGAAAACCAAGGGAGGAGAAACTGGTTCTGTAATTGGCAAGCCATTCACAGTCTTTGTTTAGTCCTGAGCTGATGGTGTTAAATTTGCAGATGAACTGGAGCTCAGCAGTTTCTCTTTGAAGTCTGGTCCTAAAGTTTTTTTGCTGTAGGATGGCCACCTTAAGATCTGCTAAACGTCTGTTAGTCTATAAGATGCCACAGGATTCTTTGCTGCTTCTACAGAACCAGACTAACACGGCTACCCCTCTAATACTTGACACCATGCAAGGCACTGCATTTAGCCGTATGGAGTGGAAATCCATCAACCTCATGAAGAAACTTGCACAAATACAGACGGATATCATCTTCCTTTCCAAATGTAAACGGATGGACATCATACCTAATGGACTAAAGATAAAAAATCCACTGCTATCTACATACTACACAGACCACAGTGAGAGATTATGCCGTACTCTATCTAAGAAACTGAGGAACCACCTGATCAGCATCCTATACAGCAAACAGGAAAACATCAAAAAAGAGCTCTCCAACCTAGAGACACTCATCAATAACCAACCTTCCATACAAACGGACTTCACTAAAATAAGACAGGAGATCTACATTACTCACTTCACCTCTCTAAAAAGGAAAAAGGACTGTAAGCTGTCTAAACTCCTACCTGCCACATGGGGCCACAACCGTGATACCCCTAACCCACCCAGCAATATCGTCAATCTATCCAGCCACACACTCAGCCCAGAAGAACAGTCTGTCCTATCTCGGGGACTCTCTTTCTGCCCTGCCACCCCCACCAACATGATACAGTTCTGCGGCGATCTGGAAGCATACTTTCGCCGTCTCCGACTCAAAGAATACTTCCAGGACAACACTGAACAGCGCACTGATACACAGTTACCCTCCCACCAACAGCACAAGAAGAAGAACTCCACATGGACTCCTCCTGAGGGTCGAAATGACAGTCTGGACCTATACATTGAATGCTTCCGCCGACATGCACAGGCAGAAATTGTGGAAAAACAACATTGCTTGCCTCACAACCTAAGTCGTGCAGAACGCAATGCCATCCACAGCCTCAGAAACCATCCTGACATTATAATCAAAGAGGCTGATAAAGGAGGTGCTGTTGTCATCATGAACAGGTCTGACTACCAAAAGGAGGCCGCCAGACAACTCTCCAATACCAAATTTTACAGGCTACTTCCCTCAGATCCCACTGAGGAATACACTAAGAAACTGCACCATCTACTCAGGACACTCCCTACACTAACACCGGAACGAATCAACATACCCTTAGAACCCCGACCAGGGTTATTCTATCTACTACCCAAGATCCACAAACCCGGAAATCCTGGACGCCCCATCATCTCTGGCATTGGAACTCTCACTGAAGGACTGTCTGGATACGTGGACTCTCTACTCAGACCCTATGTTACCAGCACTCCCAGCTATCTCCGTGACACCACTGATTTCCTGAGGAAACTACGATGCATTGGTGACCTTCCAGAAAACACCATCCTAGCCACCATGGATGTAGAGGCTCTCTACACAAACATCCCACACACTGATGGAATACAAGCTGTCAGGAACAGTATCCCTGATGATGCCACAGCACAACTGGTTGCTGAGCTCTGTGCCTTTATCCTCACACACAACTATTTCAAATTTAATGACAATATATATCTCCAGATCAGTGGCACCGTTATGGGCACCCGCATGGCCCCACAATATGCCAATATTTTTATGGCCGACCTGGAACAACGCTTCCTCAGCTCCCGTCCACTCACGCCCCTTCTCTACCTACGCTACATTGATGACATCTTCATCATCTGGACCCATGGGAAGGAGACTCTGGAAAAATTCCACCATGATTTCAACAGCTTCCACCCCTCCATCAACCTCAGCCTGGACCTATCTACACGGGAGGTCCACTTCCTAGACACCATGGTGCAAATAAGTGGTGGTCACATTACCACCACCCTATACCGAAAACCTACCGACCGCTATGCCTACCTTCATGCCTCCAGCTTCCATCCCGGGCACACCACAAGATCCATTGTCTACAGCCAAGCACTGAGGTACAACCGTATCTGCTCTAACCCCGCAGACAGAGACCAACACCTAGAAAATCTCCACCAAGCATTCTCAAGACTACAGTACCCACACGAGGAAATAAGGAAACAGATCAACAGAGCCAGATGTGTACCCAGAAGCCTCCTACTGCAAGACAAACCCAAGAAAGAAACCAACAGGACTCCACTGGCCATCACATATGTCGCAATCCGATTCATAGTTATGGCTCTGTATGGCCAATTGTCGGTCCACGGCCATCTTGTCCTGCTAAAAGGACAAGGCAGCCTCCATTTTGGACCAGGTTCTTGTTGTATATGAGGGGGCAAAAACCTCTGGTAAAAACTGCTGTAGTAGGTGGAATCCACAACCAAGTCAGTTGTGCTCTCCTGTGTTTTTTGTTTTTTTCTTTTTCTGTTGCTGGGCCATCTAAAGGTCAGGCTAGTTCTATGTATGAAGGCCTGATTCTGCCCAGCAACCTGTTTTTTTGGGTCGGTCGTCTGGAGGTCAGGCTAGTTCTGCCTAGCAACTCCAGAGTACTGTATACAGAGACTTAATTCTGCCCAGTGACTCATTTTCCCGCTCTTTTTTGGACCCAGTCATCTAAGGGTCAGGTTTGTTTACTCGTCAACTCCAGTGTGCCGTGTGCAAAGCCTTCCGACGTGGGGTGGCAACAGCTCGAAACCTGAAGGGAGGAGGGACCAGGGAGCCAATCAGATACTGACACGAGGGAGTGAGACCTGTCTATAAAACTAGGTTCCCCCCTCAAAATTTGTGTGGAGCATCCGCGTGTTAGCTGAAGGACCTGATCACTCGTTCGGACAGGGTCTCCTCCCGGTAAAGTGCACTCGTGTCGTATCGTTTGGATTCGTTGTCGTTTGGACCCGATCCCTGTCAGCTTGTCATGCTTCTGGTGTCTGTTCTGATGGTCAGCTGCGCCTGGAGTGCGGTATTTGCTTTTTGATATCTGACAGTTAGCTTATTTAGCCTCTTATTTTTTCCCCTCCCTAACTTGGTACCAAATATCTACTCAGGATATCAGGAATGTATTAGTGAGCTCAGAATTGCACAATTGTTTAGCTAGCTTGTATTATTGTTCTATTTGTTATTGAATTGTTAATTGCAAACTGCTTTATGTGTTTGAATCACTGCTCTGTCTGTGTCCAGTGTGTGTGTGTTTAACTGGGGAGCTGCCTCTACTTAGAGGGTAGCTGACCAAGGGGGTCCAGTCCCCGCGGTCTGAGTAAGTGGAATCTGCCCAGCTGCAGCCGCACCACACTCTGGATTTATCCTCTGTGTGAACGCAAGGGTGGCTGAGGCAGTGGCCCGTGGGTCTCTTTTCTGTGTTTGCACCGGGCACCGCCCTGACGAACCCGATTCCTATCTGTGTGATTGGTGTGTCTGCCTATTTGGTGTGGTGTGGTGAGCAGTATAAAGTGTATTATTACTGTGTTTTGGGGTGTGTTTGTACTTTTGATACCATCCCAGCCAAAGTTGCCTACTCCCCCAGCCCACGGTGTAATTATCCCCTAAATAAACGCAGCCACTTGGCTTTTCAGTGTTACCCTGGTCCTGCCTGTCTTTTCCTCACTCAATACCAAGCTTGAACGAACCCCCAGCTAATTCAGACAACATACAGTCCCCAGCTCAAACCCCTCCAACGCATCATCAGGGATCTAAACCCATCCTGGACAATGATCCCACACTTTCACAGGCCTTGGGTGGCAGGCCAGTCCTTGCCCACAGACAACCTGCCAACCTGAAGCATATTCTCACCAACAACTGCACACCGCACCATAGTAACTCTAGCTCAGGAACCAACCCATGCAACAAACCTTGATGCCAACTCTGCCCACATACCTACACCAGCAACACCATCACAGGACCTAACCAGATCAGCCACACCATCACCGGTTCATTCACCTGCACGTCCACCAATGTAATATATGCCATCATATGCCAGCAATGCCCCTCTGCTATGTACATCGGCCAAACTGGACAGTCTCTAAGGAAAACGATAAATGGACACAAATCAGACATTAGGAATGGCAATATTCAAAAACCTGTAGGAGAACACTTCAACCTCCCTGGCCACACAATAGCAGATCTTAAGGTGGCCGTCCTACAGCAAAAAAACTTTAGGACCAAACTGCTGAGCTCCAGTTCATCTGCAAATTTAACACCATCAGCTCAGGACTAAACAAAGACTGTGAATGGCTTGCCAATTACAGAACCAGTTTCTCCTCCCTTGGTTTTCACACCTCAGCTGCTGGAACAGGGCCTCATCCTCCCTGATTGATCTAACCTCGTTATCTCTAGCTTGCTTCTTGCTTGCTTATATATACACACCTGCCCCTGGAAATTTCCACTGCTTGCATCCGAAGAAGTGGGTATTCACCCACGAAAGCTCATGCTGCAAAACGTCTGTTAGTCTATAAGGTGCCACAGGATTCGTTGCTGCTTCTACAGAACCTCACTAACACGGCTACCCCTCTGATACTAGTAATCCTTTAGTAACTTTGCCAAAGGGAACCACCGTGGATTAACTGCTCTCTAGAGGTGTTCTGTTTCACTTGTGTGTTGTATGACTTGTTTGTCACAGATTTACAGTCTGAACTCATGAACTCACTTAACTGAAAACAGCAGGTTGTGTGTTCTATACCATCTGAAACTTCAGCTAGCATACTTTTAATTTACATTGTCCTAGTGGCATTAAGATCATAGCATTGTACAATTTTATTTTGGCTTTACGTGGTTGCATATGCAATTTGGCAATGTGTTTTTTCCTTTGCTTTTCCATATGTACAAGCTTTGGCACAATGACTTCATAGGCAGGACATTTTCATGCTTCTCTTTACAGTACTCACATAAAATGCCAAGGAAACTGTTTATTTCCCTTGCTTTGTGCTTGTATATTTGCACAACATTTTCAATAAATTCCAGGAATGTATTAGGGAAACCTTTTTGTTCAAGAAAGTGGAGGAAGTGACCAACAGAGAATTGGTAGGAAAACTGAAGGTGGAATGCAACTTGGGGTGAAAGTGATCATAAAATGATAGAATCATAAAAATCTAAGGAAAGGAAGTAGTGAGCAGCAGAATAAGGACAATGGACTTAAATCCTGCTTTCTTTCTCTCTCTTTTTTTTTTTAAATAAACAAACTCAGAACTGGCAGATACCATGGAAAAAATCTAAGAGAAAAAGGGGTTCAGGAGGGCTGGCAGTTTCTCAAGGAGACAGTATTAGAGGCACAACTGCAAGCTATCCTGATGTGAAGGAAAGCCAGAAAGAATAGTAAGAGGCTGTATCAGGAGTTCTTTCATGACATCAAAAAGGAATCCTACAAAAAGCACTAAGTACAAGCACAAGCACTTGGGGCTGGGGGGGGGGGGGAGAAATCAGAAAGGCGAAGACAAAATGAGTTACACTCAGCAAGGGACATAAAAAATTAAGAGGTTCAATAAATACATTAAGAGCAAAAGAAAGATGAGGGAAAGTGCAGGTCCTCTGCTTAGAGGGGAAGGAGAGCCAATAACACGTGACATCAAGAAGGGTGAGGCATTTAATCCTTGTTAAATTGGGGGAAGCAGAGGCCATAATATATCTTGATTTTAGTAAGACTTTTGACACAGGCTCACATGAAGTTCTCATAAGCAAACTAGGGAAGTGTGGTCTAGTTGACTATAAGGTGGATGCACAACTTGTTGAAAGACCATACGCAAAGAGTAGTTGGTTATCAATAGTTTGCTGTCAAATTGGGAGGGCATATCTAGTGGTGTCCCACAAGGGTCAGTCTCATACCCGGTATTACGCAATATTTTCACTATTGACTTAGATAACGAATAGAGAGCATGCTTCTAAAATTAGTGGATGACACCAAACTGGGAGGGATTGCAAGTACTTTGAAGGACAGAATTGGAATTCAAACCAACCTTGACAAATTGGAGAATTGGTCTGAAATCAGCCAGATGAAATTCAATAAAGTGCAAAGTACTTTACTTAGGAAGGAAATATCAAATGCACAGCTACAAACAAAGTGACTGGCTAGGTGGTAGTACTGCTTAAAAGGATTCAGGGGTTATAGCAAAGGAAATTGAACAAATTGAACGTGTGCGTGTCTACAATGGGATACAGATGCAAAAAAGGTTAATGTTCTGGGGTGTATGAACAGCAGTGTCACTTGTAAGATGTGGGGGCGAGGGGTAATTGTCCTGCTCTACTCTGCACAGATAAGGCCTCAGCTGGAGTACTGTGTCCAGTTCTGGGCACCACACGTTAGGAAAGATGGGGGCAAATTGGAGAGAGTGTTCAGAAACGAGCAACAAAAATTATAAAAGCTTTAGAAAACCTGATCAATGGGGGAAAGGTTTAAAAGTGGGCATCTTTAGTCTTGCAAAAAGATGGATGGGGGACCTGATAGTCTTCAAATATGTTTGGGGCTGTTATAAAGAGGACTGTGATCAATTGTTCTCTATGTCAACAGAAGGTAGAGAAATAGTAATGGGCTTAATCTACAAACAAGGGAGATTTAGGTTAGATATTAAGAAAAAAATTCTAACAGTAAAGCACTGGACTAGGCTACCATGAGAGGTTATGGAATCCCTGTCATTGGAGTTTTTTAAGAACAGTTAGACCAGGGATGGTCTAGGTTTACTTGGTCCTGCCTCAGTGCAAGGGGCTGGATTTGTTGACTGTGAGCCCTGTATTTCTAGGATTCTATAATTTTCATGCAGATGATTTGCCAAGTAGCACAGTGAAAGCATTTGCCCACTCGTGTTTTGCATTTGGATGTGAACTTGTTTACAAAGCTAGTAAATGCCTGTAACCCTTGGTAGGGTTAGCATGGGTTCTCTGAGCACTCTCATTTGAGCTCTTTCATCTCTATTACTAATATCACAAATTAGTTCATCTTATGCAAGTGTTGGCAAATCTTAAGAGTCAGTCATTTCACATTTTGTTAATATACTGATCTATTGTTGTCCAGATTCTTGATTACACTTTTTGAAAAGACCTTTCACCATGACATTTTTTGAGAGTTGAAAATGCTTTTGGAGTGCTTCTAGGATTTTACATGGGTCTTCCTGGTCTGCTGCTGACATTTCCAGATGCTGTTGGAGCATATGGCAACCTTCACCCATTACAGTTAGTAGTATGGCTGCTCGTTTCCTTTTTATCCAGCCCCTTTGTAGTTTTCCTATCGTTACCTAAAGATTGTCCAGCTGCTAAACACATCCCCTTTGCTGTCCATCTGCTCAGGATTCTGTTATGCTACCTTGATAATTGTTTTCTTTGCTTTCTTGAGATCTCTCTTTGAAATGCTCTTGTGACCCCACGCTTCAGAGACAGGACTTAGTATTTGGCCATAGGAGTGGTCTTTCTGTCAGAAATATACATCTTTTACTATCACCATGAAAAGCTGCATGTCTGGCCCTGTTATAAGCCTTTGAAAAACTGCAGTTCATCGTGCTCAGTAGAGACTTACTGGGGCTCACCAGCTAAAATCTCCAAAGATTCCATCCTCACAGAGCATATTCAAGTATCTCAGTTTCTAGTATTAGCCAGACTGTACATGCACAGTCCCCTTTCAGCAACTGAGCCTCTTCCATCCAATCCAGGACTATGGAGGCTCAAAAATGACTTGGATGCTAAGGGCTGCTCCTAGCTACAGTGATTTGGGGTGGGGGCAGGTAATGGAAGCTACAACAGGGAATTTGTGTCTCTTGTGATCTCAGTGGCCTTCCAGCTGGTACCCAGGCAGCATGGAGGAAGCAGCTGACTGATTTAATGTAGACAAAGGAGTAGATTCATCAGACAGCTTGTCTCAATCAGACTGGAGGTATGTGAGATGTAATTTTACACTTTTTAAATACAAGCTATCACGAAGTTATGAGTTTCCTGGTCCTGCTGGCAGGCTAAGGGTGGGAGGCAGAGGAGCCTGAAGCAAGTGAGCTGGGATCTTGTGTAGTCAGTCTGCAGAGAGCCAGCCTAGAGCAAGTTTCATTATGCTTCGCTGCCTTGGGGAGCAGCCTGCTTTGCCTCTCTCTGGTTCTGGGTTCTTGTGTGTTATGACTTGGATGCTAAGACAAAGTATTGTCATGTTACAATCTTAGAGTATTTTATGCTTTTTAATTTAACTAGGAACATAACGGGGGAGTGTTGGGGGGAGATGAGAAACTATGATTGGAAGGTTGTGGGAGGGGAGAGGAAAGACTGCTTGGGCAAGACTGGAACTCAGACAACTAAGCTGAATGGATGCTAGGCCTGGGATAAGAAGCCTGAGGAGTGGAGATAGGGACTGGGTAGGCTAGAAGAATGGAACTGGTACAAGTTGCCTGGGGTGGGGCAGAGAGAGGACTGGACCAGGGACAGGGTAGAAGGTTGTTGCTGTGTAACCTTAATTTTTACCCTTTAGGGTATATGCATTATAATATTCTTTAATTACATGATCACACACTATTTTTCCCACACAACCCCATCTCAATCACTATACAAGATGGACAGTTTCACTCAGTAAGCAGCTATTTAATATTTATTTTTATCATTATCTCATGTGTGGCCATAGGTCTTATTTACTGCCCACAATTCAAACCCTACTCTGAAGACAGGATTATTAATTTCCTCATAGGCATTTCTATAGTACTCACTGTAATGAGTTTCACAAACACTCATGAATTTATTTTCACAGAACCCCAGTAACAAGGGGGGTGCTAGTCCAGGGGTTCTCAAACTGGGGATCAGGTTATTACATGGGAGGTTGTGAGCTGTCAACCTCCACTCCAAACCCTGCTTTGCCTCCAGCATTTAGAATGGTGTTAAATATGTAAAAAAGTTTTTTTAATTTGTAAGGGGTGGTCACACTCAAAGACTTGCTATATGAAAGGGGTGACCAGTACAAATGTTTGAGAGCCACTGTACTTTGAGAGCCACTGTGCTAGACCCATTGCACAGATGGAGAACTGAGAGATTAAAATTATAAATATCTGCTAATTTCAGAAAACTTGGACCTGCTTTTTCAGAGTAGGTAGCATTATATAGCATTTTATACGTTCAAAGCACAGCTCCCATTAACTTCAGTGGCAACTGAGAGTGCTCAGAACTTCTGCAAATCAGACCCCAGAGCAGGGGCGGGCAAATTTTTTGGCCTGAGGGCCGCATCAGGTTTCAGAAATTGTATGGAGGGCCAGTTAGGGGAGGCTGTGCCTTCCCAAACAGCCAGGCGTGGCCCAGCCCCCGCTCCCTATCTACCACCCCTGCTTCTTGCCCTGACACCCCGCCAGGACCCTTGCCCGATCCACTCCCCCTGCTCTCTGTCCCCTGACCTCCGCCAGAACCCCTGCCCCTACCCCCCCTTCCTGACTGCTCCCCTGGGACCCCTGCCCCATCCAACCACCCCTTCTCCCTGACCACCCCCAGACTGCCCCCGGCCCCCCATCCAGCCCACCCAGAACCCCTACCCCATTCAACCCCCCCTGTTCCTCACCCTCTGACCCCCCCCCACCTCTGCCCTCTATCCAACCCCCCCACACACACACACACTCCCTGCCCCCTTACCGCACTGCCTGGAGCACCAGTGGCTGGCAGCGCTACAGCCATGCTGCCTGGCTGGAGCCAGCCATGCCACCATGCAGCACAGAGCACTGGGTCAGGCTGGGATCTGCAGCTGCGCTGCCCCAGGAGCTCATAGCCCCGCCGCCCAGAGCATTGGGCTGGCAACACAGTGAGGAGGAGTGGCTGCGGGGGAATGGGAACAGCCAGGGAGGGGCCAGTGGACAGCATCCTGCACCAGGAGCTCAGGGACCGGGCAGGAGGGTCCCACAGGCTGGATGTGGCCCGTGGGCCGTAGTTTGCCCACCTCTGCCCTAGAGAGTCTCAAGTCAGTCACCCAGAAAATGGGGAACACAATTAGGGGAAGTTTTGTTTAAGCCACTTGACTGGCACCACAGAGAGCTCTGTGGCTGAAGCAGGGATAGAATCTAGTTCTCTAGAGTAGCATTCAACTGCTTTAGCCATGAGACCATCTTTTCTCTTCCAGCAATCTCCGGTCTCATTCACAGCACACCTCCCAGCTTCTGCACCAAATGGGGTAGGAGTCTTATGGACAACAGCCTGATTCATCCCAGGTCCATTTTATGCTCTGAATGATACAGAAGTCCTGTGGATAAGAGTATGTGATCACCTAATTTAAAACCATATAGCACATTCACAAGCAGGCCACATGCAACACTTCTGGCATTTCTTAACTTGTGAGCGATTGACTTTGCAAACTTAACATTCTTCTAACTTTAGTTTTTATATTTAAATATACATATAAATCTTACACTCACATTTCTATGACCCAGATTCTGCATGGGACTGGGTCTAGGCAGGACACCCAGGTGTATCTAATTGTAAGATCAGAGTTCTGCCTAAACACATACACACAGCCACATGGCAATTTAATTGAGGCATCTAATACATAGGCATCACAAGAATAAGCCAAAGAGCAAACAATATCATTGTTTTGGACACCAAATGTAAGGTTAAGTATGTAGTATTTTGGTACAATTATTTGTCTTCAATATTTACAGTGTTGGGTTAAATTTTACAAGTGGGGTAGTTTAAAGCCTATACAAATAATGGTTTGTGCAATAAATCAGAAGAGGCATAATATGTACATCTCTACCTCGATATAATGTGACCCAATATAACACGAATCCAGATATAACGCTGTAAAGCAGTGCTCGGGGGGGGGGGGGGGCTGTGCACTCCCGTGGATCAAAGCAAGTTGGATATAATGCAGTTTATATATAAATGGTATATAATGGTAAGATTTTTTGACTCCCGAGGACAGCGTTATATTGAGGTAGAGATGTATTAGTTTAGTGATGGACTCAATGGATCATAGATTGAAGAGTTCATTTTTTGATCATTCCTTTTTTAATGGAAATAGTGTACAGTCAGTCCTAGATAAACTTTGGCTTGAAAATTTAAATGCTGTGTAAGGTTTGTAATTTCACTTAAAGCTGAAAAGTCTGAACCCAAAGATAATTTTCAGCTTCAGTAAAAAAAAAAAAAAATCTGGAATCTTATATTGGGATGTTTTTAGAAATGTATCTCTGTACAATAAAACTAATTTCTCTATAAAAATATTTCAATATAACTCTATACAAGTGAAAGTCTTTCAGTTAACACTAGTATATAGATCTAAAAGAAAAGATACAAGAGCAACACACAAGAATCCCAGTTTATTCATATACCTGGAGTTTTACAGTACTTCAACACAGCATAAGAGGATTTTAAAATCCCAGAAAAAGCCTCAAAGAAATGGGAACTTTGCAACATAAAAATTTAATCAGCCCAGACACAATGTCTGCTCACGCACAACCTTTACCTTGATAATGATTAAAAACCAAGTGGCATTTTACCTAGCTCTCAAAGTCACCCAGGTTGTTTTTTGTTTTTTTTTGTTTTGTTCTGTTTGTTTTTTGGGGAGGAGTGGCGAAGAGATTTGGCTGCATTAGTATTAATCAATTTTACTTGCAAGCAGATTTGGGGCTTCACGCAGTTGCCTTGCCCCTCACTTTCCTTCCTTTGATTCTAGGTAATTCTCTCATGGCTCAATGATCCAGTGATGTGAAATTGCCACTAGCAGCTGCATGTGCATATGCAAAGAGAATTGGGCTCCCCTACAACTGGCTAGCAAAGTCTGATGCTAAACTGACCACTGCATATGCACACAACGCATAGCTCTATTTCTCAGAGATCACACTGCTAAGAAGGAGAAATATCACTATTTCTATTTTATAGCTAGGAAAATGGAAGCCCGGAAAGGTTAAGTGACTTTTCCAAGACCACAGAGCGAGTCAGAGAAATAGAACCCATGTCACATTCCATCCAGTCTAGTCCTATTCACTGAAACACAGTCTCTAGTAAGTTGTATTAGCATTCTCAATATGCAGGAACACTTGCAATCTTTTAGAAGTAACATTGCATTCAATGAGTTTGAAGAGAAGAGGGTTCAATGAGAGAATTGGTAGTGTTCCACAATCTGACGAATCATCTATTTAAGAGACAAGGTGGGTGAGGTAATATCTTTTATCAGGGCAACTTTTGTTTGAGAGAGAGAGAAACAAGCTTACTCTAATATCCTGGGACCAATGCAGCTGCAACAACACTGCATAGAATCAAGTTGACAAGCAACTAATGCCACTCTCCATGAAATTCCTTTAGCACAAAAGCAAAGTTACACCATGCTACAGTTATGGTAGCAACTAATCTTGAAAGTTCTCACCCCTCCCAGTTACAAAAGGCCACCAAGTAATGCATACATATAACTCTCTCTTCCACTTTTTCCAGTATCTGAATTTCCCTGGGGGAGCTTTGGCACACAACACTAGCCTAATGAGAGAAACTTAACAGAAGTAAGACTATTGTTACATGGCCTTATGGTCTGATTCTTGGTCAGCTAACACCATCAGGCGGTCCTCCTGGAATAATGAAAGCACATTAAACCCAAGGTCCTGGTCTGTTTATTGCTTGAAAAGAGCACACAGACACCTCACCTTGTGCTGCTGGTGTTGCAATAACACTTTTTCCTCTCTTCAAGAGGCAAGAACAAATACACTTCTAAACTGTGTATTACTTCAAGCCAAGGATCCTTCTACTATCAGAGTGACCACATGCCCTTTGGGAGGCTACCTGTTTGCAAGTCAAGAAAAATCAGTCTGCCAGAGTAGTAACTTTGTTACTATGTACAGGAAATTTGTGAATGTGGTCACACCCCCAGGTGAATGTCAAGGCTTGGTAGCTATTGAGATGTAGTTAAGTAAAGTCATGCCTCAAATATTCTGCAGTGTTCCAGCATGTTCAGAAACTCTTCTCTTTACGTGTATCTATGCCTTTGCTTTCTGTTCAATGTAATTAAAGTAAAAGGTAACCAAAGTACAGTACACCTAACTGCCCAAGTTCTCCCTCCCCCCCATCACTTTATAGTAGAGCTATAACAAAATTTGACTTTATCCAATCAAGTTATAGTAAAACAAACAGGGTCTGCTGTGCAGCAGAGTAGTTTTTCAAATGTTAGTTACACATCATTGTCTATATTGCAACATGAGTCTCTCATAAAGCATTTCCCTCATAGCCTGAGGTAAATGCTGTGTCCCCAGAGTGCATGACCAAGTGATGAGGAATCCATTAATGTTTTCCCTTCTAAACAAAAATGTTTGCTTATAATCCCAACCAAAGCTCTGTTCCTGTAACAAACTCAATGTCAGCTCAGGGAGGTAGCACTACTTGGCAAACAGTCTTGTTTTAAACTGGCAGCTTTACTCACCAGCCTGGGGAATTAGCAGCATCATCCTCAATCAGTCTTTAGCCCTTGCCACTGAGATCCATTTGCTGTCCAAACTGCCACAAACTTCCAACTGGGCTTTCTGCCCAGCCATGGCTCCCAAGGCTTCCCACCTAACTTCTCCCTTCCCCAAGAACGACCACAAACAATTCTCCCTTTCTGCAGTCTTTCTCCCAACCCTTTCCTGAAGCTCCTTATAGGGAACACCTGCTCCCCAACCCCACTTCTGAGAAGCATTTGATTAGCAACCGAGGCTGGCTGGCCTAGGGCTCTGGCCCTTAAAGGGGCAGGCCATCCTGCTACTCTGCACTTTGCTGGAAAATTCATATTTGTTCTTGAAAATATATAGAGGCCTGTATAACACATTGATCAACATATAAAATTTAAAAAGGGAATGAGACCCAAGATCTTGCAAGTCAGGGAGAAGAATGGGAGTCCACATGTTTTCTGCCCTGGAGCAATTCTTGAAAACCCGTGTTATTCAGTGCAAATTAAACCATTCCATTTTTTAAAAATTGTTTTTCAGATGTATTTTATGAGATCCAGGGATAATTAAGCAGTAGCCACAGAGGATCCGGGAAGATCCATTAGAGAAAAGCAAATTGTACCAGGCAGCTTTCCCTTAAATTTGGTGCCTGAATTTTACCACGGGGATCCCTGGAACCCCCTTGGACACATTACTGATAGCTATTTTAATGCCAAATGAAGAGCAAGCACTGCTCAGTCCCCCGTGGTAGCTATGACATGCCTGGCTTAACCACTTTTGCCCCACTTCCTCATGACCTGTTATGTCAGTATGGGGACAGAAAAGGGTATTATTGTAAGGAGATTTTGCTGCTTCAAGTCTCTCCCCACAGCACCATCCTCTTCATATCAGCCCAGACCCAGAGACTGGCAGGCCCCTTACCCCACTATTCCTACTCCCTCTCCCACCAAAGTTGGGATTCACTAGGGATTTACTGCCTAACTTCCACTTTAGGTGCCTAAATCCAAAATGTATATTCTCAAAACCCCCACTCAGCTGCTGCCTAACCCTGAAAGCACTTACGTTTCCATTGGCAAAATCACCTAGCTGCATACATTTCTGCCAATGTGCATGTATTAAACTGCCTCAGTCCTGATGCCACTAAGCTGCTCAGCACCTGAGCTCCAGCAGGATTCACAAACTAGGCATTCTCTTGCTAATCTCGTAGACGTGCTCAAAGGCTGCCTTGGAGCATGTCTACAAACACATTTGGAAGAAGACCTTGTTTTAGATGCAATAGCCCAGTGGTTAAAGCACTCACCCAGAATGTAGAAGACCTAGGTTCAAATATCTCCTCTACCTGAGAAAAGCAGCAACTTGAATCCAGGTTTCCTACCTCCCAGGTAAGTGCTGTACCCATTGGATTATAGAGTATTTCTTGCTTGTGCTCTCTGTCTCTCATGCAATGAATAATTAAGTATTTTGTTCAGAGTGGAAGAGTTTCAACAGAAGATAACCACTGCTATATGATACTGTGAGTAAGGAACTCACTGGAGACAGCTGTGTCCAAGTCTCTGCTCCTCTCCAGCAGAAGGGGGATTTGAATCTGGGTCTCCCATAGCCTGGATGAGGGTGCTAACCACATGGGTATTCGGTAGAAGTAAGTGCTTAGACCCTGCCTATAGCCTATGCTAACAAAAGCAGCACAGACATTTGGATTATACATATATTCAGTTGTATACTGTGTACTTATTAGAGAGAGATTGACTTTGGGTAACATTTTCAAAAGTACCTAAGTGACTTAGTAACCTACGTTTCATTTTCAGAGCTTAAGTCTTATTAGGAGCTTAAGTCTTATTGAAAGTCAATATGCCTAAGTCATTTTTGAAAATGGGACTTTATCTTCTGAATCACTTAAGCTTTCTAATGCCTAAATACCTTTAAAAATCTGGGCCTTAGGGTCTTAAGACACTTAGATGGTTTTGAAAATTTCATCCTTAGCCTAGGCTGTTTTATATACAATGCAAAGCAACTTGTTCAACACATCAAACTAGTAGTTGGGTGAACAGTGGAAAATGGTTTTGTTTTTTACATGCTTATCAAGTGCCAAGATACTGCTCCCCTTCTACCATGTCGCCTCAGTCTGGCACTCAACCTCTTTATAAATGTTGGATGGCGAAAATAAAAAAAAGACAGTACAGTATGTGAAGCCATATGAAAAAAGTCAATGATACAAAAGGCCACTTAAAAGATCATTCTACTTTATTTCTTATTGTTCTACACAGGATATGTATTACAATTCTCCTGCTTTATAGGTCATTGCATGCAAAGTCAAAGTGATATGTGATTTATTGTCACTAGCTGATGTATTAAACATGGAACTGGTGAGTTCTAGCATTTGCATGAGTTTAAGTGCAGCACAGAATTTCTCATTCATGATAAAAGGTCACATGCTCCAAGGCAAATTCCTTTAAATAAAAAATAACGTACAAGGATCAAACATTTACATTGGGAGGGACCTTTAGCAGGTTCTCATCTTAGTAGTTTAGTCAGAGATGTGACAATCAGTATGTGGGAAAACTAAACAATTTCTCTACTACATGGACTATTTATCAACATAGGAAACATTCAATGTACACAAAAGTCACATAATATCCCCATCCTGTCCATAAGTGCACAGATAGAGAGCCACTGACTACATGGGTGCATATGGGAATCCATGACTGCACATCATGGCAATTTCCACAGACTGGACTTCTTGTCATCAAATATGCTCCTTTGTTTCAATAAGGATTTTAAACCTAGCTGGGCTGTTTTGATTATGTTCCGGTGTAAACTTAGTTTCCTATAATAACATGAGGGGAGAGGGAAAGAAAGGTGTGTAATAATAAATAATATAATTATAGCACTTACATAAGTGCTTCTGATTTTTGAAAATATTTTACAAATACTGGGCCCAGTCCTATAAGGTACTGAACATGCTTAGTTTCTGTTAACTTTAACAGAGCATATGGGACTCATTCTCCCCAGTCAGTCCCTCTGCTTTTACATGGACAGCACACTAACAGTGTCTCTCTCCTGAGGAGGAAGGCATAAAAGAAGACTTGCCTCTGCTGTAGCATCATTCCTCTGCCCCTATAGAATGATATGGAAGTCATTCTGCATGGAGTTACATGGAGATGGGACTCTGCAAAGTTTTGTGGGTAGGTTTGGTAATAGGAGGAGCCATTCTCTGCAGAATTTCCCCCTCCCGAGGCACAGGGATGGGGCTGCCCAGAGGAGCTAAGAGGGAGTGATAGTATATAGCATCATCAGGAAACAAAAGCCTTTCTGTGGGACTGGGACTCCTTTCCTCATTGTTCCCAATACCAGGACTGGAAAGTCACTCTACCTGTTTCCTCTGTGCAGACTCCTCAACACCTCTATGCAAGAAACATCACAAGTTTCACAGACCCTTACACAAAACTAGTCCTCAACAGTGCTATGAGGTAGATAAGAATTATTATTGAAAGCAGTAGCAATTACTAGTATAGTGGAAAAATTAGTAGTAAAGGTGAAATCTAGCAGATTTCTTCTGACTGATTGCCAAGGTTAACAACATGACAGTGAAGGTTTCAAAACTGGAAGTTGCTCTTGTAACATAGAAAGTCCATCTACTCTGCCATGCAAAGAAAGAAAAATGATAGCTGGCAGGCAGAATGCTGAGCCTAGGCTATGCTCTGTGTTCAGTCTACAAGGGGGAGTATACAGTTGTGGAGACCTCCTCCTGTTTTGACTCACAGTTGAGAATATCCTGAATGATCCCTTGAAATATGTTAACTCCTTATGCTAAACAATCTGTTCCACCTTGTATTTAGCAGTGAGACTGAGTACATTTTCCAGACCTGAAGAAGAGCTCTGTATAAGCTCAAAAACTTGCGTCTCTCACCAACAGAAGTTGGTCCAATAAAATATATTACCTCACCCACATTGTCTCTCTAGTGTCCTGGGACCAACACAGCTACAACTATGCTGCATACAACTATATCATGTGTTCCTTTCAGCCAAAGGGAAATCCAAGAATAAGTCCCTTCTCTTCAGAACTACAGGATCTGAGTAGGCTAAGTGGGTTTTGGATTTATTTTTGTTTTGATAATTGAAGTGCATGATGTAATTTTTAAAAATACAAAATGCGTTAGTCTGAATTTGAAAGAATTGAGAAGCTATTGTAATGAGTAATATCGAAATGCCTACACCCTAATATTAAAATAGAATTCAAGTACAATTATATTAAAATATAATTTCCAGTGCCTTAACCACAAGACCATCTTCTTTCCCTCCCTGAGGGGTATGGAAGGTTAAGGTGCTCAACTGAGATAAGAGAGATCTGGGGTCAGTTCTCACCTCTGCCAGAGACCTCTTGGGTGAATTAGATCAAGTCACTTAGGGCCCAATTCTACGAATACTTGCCCATGGGAGTAACCTTACTCATGCAAGTAGTCCCACTAATGTTAGTGTGACTAAGGATTTGCAAGATTGGGCCCTGAATCACTCTGTGCCTCAGTTCCTTGTCTGTCAGATGGGGATAACAGTACTTCCTTTTACTCACACTTTGTCTCTCTTGTCTGTTTAGACTCTAAATCCCTTGGGGCTGTCTCTTACTATGTACACCTCTACCTCGATATAATGCGACTCGATATAACATGAATTTGGATATAACACGGTAAAGCAGTGCTTCAGGGGGCTGTGCACTCCGGTGGATCAAAGCAAGTTCGATATAACGTGGTTTCACCTATAACGCGGTAAGATTTTTTGGCTCCTGAGGACAGCATTATATCGAGGTAGAGGTGTATATGTACAGCACTCAGCACAAGAGGGATCCCATTTTGGTTGGGGTCTCTTGGTCCACTAGTTATACAAAATAAATACTTGAATTTTTTCTGAGACCCTTCAACTGTCCAACTTTGTAAAACTTTCAGAGAGGAAATCAAAGGGGCTCTACTCTCCAGTCTCATGATCAATATATTGGTCTGTGCCTGGACACGCAGAAGTGTTGAAAGAGAGTGCAAGGCGTCCCACCATTTCCTTGTGCTAATGTGCTCCCAGCTGGAGTCCCTGGCTTCCCAAAAAGGGTGGGAGGATGCTGGGCTGTCTGAGTGTAGAATAGAGCACATACTGTGCATGTCCTTTAAGCTGTGGTGCAGTGAGCATGCTCCCCCTATGTGCTCTGGGAGACATTGCGCTTCCTGGAGTTGCTTCTGCTGCAGTGACTCCATGCTGCCTCAATGGCTTAATATCACAATCCAACCCAATGTCTTTTTATTAGCACTACAAAGGGTAACTGAACTGAAATGTAGCATTGCCCAGCATCACACCTACTCTGTACAGACCTAACAAGTTCAATGTTTGTCTATACAGGAACGATTATAAAGAGGTCACCCAACCAGCTACTGACATGCCTGGATCAAGCAAATTCTGCTTGTAATGGATTGAATTTCATCATGAAATGGTGACCTGGTTATCTTTGGCAGAAATTCCCCTAATTTAACAGCTGTATTATTTCAATGCTTACATACAGATCAGAGTGCTGAAAGACCAACCAGGAATTAGAAGGGGGTGGGAGGAAATGAGGGGTGTGTGGTACTTATTCCTGTTTGTAATAGTCTGTATCCATGTCATTTAGTTTAATTACCTGAAGTAATTAAGTGAGGAGAAAGGGAAAATAAGTCATTAAACCAAACACATGGAGGTAGCAAGTCCATATGAGGAAAAGGCATCACTATAATAGCAAAGGTGGACTGGCAGGGGAGGCCAGAAGGATTCCTATGATGAACATAAGGGAAGAGACAAAGAAAACTGAGATGTTGGGACAAATATGGAGATAGTTATGACATTTGTCACTGAACTGACAACTTATAGAGGTGATCTCAGCTCATTTGATCATAACAAAACAAATAAAAATCCCATTAACATAGGTCATTAATCTTTGCTCTGTTATTGTATCCATTTGGCAACAGGGCAAGTTTAAATATCCTTGTCTGCTTTTCCTTTTTCTTAAGAGTTAATGATCTTTCTCCACAAGGTGGCAGAAAGACCACACAATCAACCAATAGCGGTTACAATCAGCCTCTGACTGTCCCTGGAATAGTTATGTTAAAAGTCGAACTAGCCGTGTATTTAAAAACTTTAGAAATAAAATCTTCAAACTATTAATTCAATGTTAATTGACAAATGCAATCTAGCCCAGTGATTTTAACAAAGGTTGAGGGCAAAAAAGATCACAAGCAGCATGAGATTAAACTACTTAGTCATTTGGGGCCTAATCACACAGTCTTCTTCCATTTGCAGTTTATTCAAATTTATTCTTTTGCATAAATACTGACCAGTAATACCTTGACTATTTGAAGGGATACAGGGATATGAAAGGAACTTGGAAGGACATCAAAGTTTAATGTAAATAAAATAGGTCTGAGGGGCCATAATCTCACTTTGGATAAGATGAGTTTTTCAGATAATCAGGCTTTGATAATATATAAAATGAACTATTTCATGGCCACTTTGGATATGTATAAATTAAATATGAAGTTAACATTCCTTCACAAATTTTGCCTGGATTGACCATATCTTTATCTAGCTACCTCCAACTGTCAACAGATCCCTGAAGGAAGATAGGTCCTGCAAGTTAACTGAGTCTCGGATGGGACCTGCTGTAAACCCTTCCTCCCTACCTATAAATCTGAGACCACTGGGTGCTATTACATTGTAGTAGCTACTATGCCTAACTGCTTGTGAATCCCCACATGTAAGTAGTCCTCTCTGCTTTTGTACCAAAAGACCCGTTCAGCCAAGTGTGTACATCAGCTCCTGGCAAATGCCTCTTTTAGGATCTGAGGGAGGAGTAATTCCCACATGCTCCTATATGCAGCAAGCCAGAGGCTACGCACCCCACTCTTCTGCTAATCAGTTTAAGCCGAGGGGACAAAGGCAGCCTATCTAATGGGTGGAGCAGAACCTTGCCCAGTGACTATGGTAGCAGTTTGGGTAATGACAAGTATAGATCCAGGGATCCACTGGTGAAGCCAGAGTTAGGATCTAGGGGCCAAGCCAAGGGTTAGAACCAGAGTCAGAAGCCAAACCTAACCTGAAGGGTAAGCCAGAGTTGTAGTCAGGAGTCAGAAGCCAAAGTTGTAGTCAGTGATATAGCCAAGAGTGGGAACCAGAAACCAGACTAGGGCAGGAGCAGGAATGGGGCTAGGAGCAAGCTGAAGCAGAAATGAGAGCAGGGTAAGCACATCGGCAAGCATGGTACATATTGAGCTGCTACTCTACTGCTGCTGCTGCAAGGCTCAAGTGGCAGACAGCTGGCTCCCCTGCACAAACACGAAGCACAACCATTTGGAGGGGGACTCATTGGACCCAGCTGAGCTTGCTGGGTTGCCTAGCAACCAGGCTGGGAGCCAGCTGTGTCCCTAACAATTAGCCCTTTTCACTGCACCTCAGCAAGGGTTTTCTCTCCCTGACCCCTGTCAACCTCGAACTTGTAACTACTCAGTAAGAAAGAGAAAAAAAACTCAAGCAGAATTCAGGGGGAAAAAATGAGAATATAGAATTTAAAACCCCTGATGCAAGTACAGGCCAAAAGGTGCTGGAACTAGGGGTGCTGCCATACTCCCTGGCTTGAAGTAGTAATAACCCAGCTACATGGTTTCCGCCTTCAGCACCCTCACTATAAACAATTGTTCCAGGACCACGGACACAGGCACAGCAGTGAACAAATGGAATAATAGAGGCTCCTACAATAATCATCTTGTCATACATCCCTCCAACTTGTGAAGCCATTCTTTAGACCAGCCCTCAAAACTTCTCATCTTCTGCTTTGAATGGGATGGTGAATAGGAGAAAAGACTTCACAGTAGAGGCAGTTTAAAATTTTTCCACAGAAACGTTTTCTAGCAAATAACAGCTTTTTGACACAATGAAAATTTTCAGAAAAAAAAAGGAAAAAAACATTTTTGTGGAAAATTTCCATGTTTTTGTGGAAAAAAAACATTTCTTGTAATGCTGAAAAATGTTCATGTTTAACTGAAAATGTTGAGCACAAGTGCAAGTTTTGTGTTGGTCAAATTTCTTCACAGGAGGAAACAATTACTTCCTCAACAACTGTACTGCACAGGCTCAGGACAGGGGAAGAAGCCAGGCCCTACTTACCCTGGCTTTTATAGTCACCATGGTGAGCAAATGTGGTGACAGTCAGCAATGTTATCAACCCTGCCCCCACTCCTGCCCCTATAAAGATTAGGTAGCTAAGGAGGTTTGTTAGCATGCTCTTCTCTGTTGTGTAGGCTAATGGCAGTTGCAAGGCCAACACAACCTGACATGCATCCCTTCCATGTAGTGAGTGACAGGAGCCATGAAGCATCCCTACTCTCTCTCAGTCCCTCTCACACCACTCAGGCAAGCCAACCCCAGTTTAAGAGAATTAATTTGATTTAAAATAATCATATGTTTCAAACACTGAAGGAAACTTTACAAAAGGTTCTTTACTGGACTAGGGATTTTTAGTTAAAGTGGCAGGTTGTTCAAAGGTGATTTAGAAGAGTTTAATAAGAGTTTATACATGGGACCATGTTTCCACAGAGATAGAGTCCTACATGTGAAAGGAAGCTAACACATTGTATTGAAGATCTGAATTTACCCTGCGGGTTAAGCTGAGGAAGGATGTTTTCGTAGTTAAAACACAGTACTAGGACTCAGGAGACATAGATTCAGTTCCCTGCTCCACTTTAGACTTCCTATGTGACCTGGGGCAAGTAACAATTTCTCTCACCTTAGTTCTTGATATGTAAAATGGGGATGAGAGTGTTTCATGTATCTCATTTGGTTAGCCTGTAGTTTCTTCAGTGCAGGGACTGACATTTACTGTTTGCATGAACAGCATTCAGCACAACAGGGTCCCAATCTTGGTTGGAATCTCTTGGTGCTACAATTATGCAAACAATACATAAAATGCAAATTATGGACCAAATTGTTCCCTCTGCTACTAAGGAGGGAGGAAATAAAAGTCAGGTAGGCTCAGTCCAGGCTGCAGAATGGGGAGGGAGTGCTACTTATATGGCATTCCCCCCACCCTCTCCTTTTCTCTGCTCCCAAGGAAATGTACACCCATGGCTAGGGAAGGGATGGATCAGAGCAGAGTCAGGTGTTCTCTGCTTATGAACTTCCCTCTACCCCATTTTAGGATGGTAGGCAAAAGTTTACACAGATGGAGTCAGTATTCACTTTTGGGTGGAGACCCTCCCTTCATTTAATATCCTAGTGCTACACCCCAAAGGTTGGTCCAGAAGCAGTGAGGAAAGACACAGAAGCATAGTTCTTATGCACTGATGCTGCCATGAGCTGGGATGGGGATGGCCAGAGCTGGGAGGGAGTGCAGAAGCACTGGGACTCCTCTTTTCCTTATCATAAAAACCTCCCTCATGTGCAGTCAAGTATATTACGATTGTCTAAATAAAGTGTGCCTACCTCAGAGGGGAAAATAGTTTTCTGTCTGAAATACAGAAGAGCCTTTTAAAACCCTAGAGCAGTTATTCCACTATATACTCATTTGCTGGGACTATTGTAAGAAAAAGGGGAAATTAAACTCCTCTAAGGAAATTTTTGCCATTGCCCACAGAGACAAGAAAGAACTTCACCCAGGGTCAAATCCTGACGTCCTGACTCAGTCAAGCTCTAGTTGCCCTCAGATCACTGTCAGAGATGGAAAAGACCTATTAAGTCCATGTCACTGCAAGGACTCCCATAGAAGATGCATCAGATGTTAAGCTGATGGTACATATTTTCTTAGCCAAAAGACCAAGAAAAAAATTATCTTCTTCCCACATCCATCAACAGAAGCATTAACATATAACTGGTGTAAAAAGATAAAGCAGTAACTAAGTCAGTAGACAAATCTACAGTGAAATTCCTCCCACAACATCTGTCCACCTACATTATTTGTGCTAACGCTACATCCCTACCTAAACTTTAAGAAACTGAAACTCTCAGCTTGGCAGATCTAAGATTTTATTTCACCACTATACTTTTCTTTGTTGTGGCATAAAATGTTAACTACAATAAAACAACCATGCATCTAATTCAAGGCCTCCAGATGTCCAAAGCGCAAGTCAATTGAAAGGGAATCCATCCATATTAGGAAAGACTCTATTTTCAATCAATAAAGGTCAGCCGTACATTTTCTTAACCATGCTGTCAGTGTGATTTCTCGTGGCTTCATATATCACTCAAAAGCTTTTCATACTTAGGAGTGTGAGTAGTTTAGTCACTCTATACCTCCGTTTAGTTTTTGGCTGCTCCAGCGAAAATGCCAACAAGAATGCCAGATTTTATTATGATTTTTGTGATGTGGATATGTCTCTACTAGAAACTGCACTGAAACCACAGACTCATTTCACATACTGTAGGTCACTGAGCAGCTGCTACTAATGATTTTTGCTCACTAATGACCTAAGTTGTGTTTGAATCAGTGCCCTAGAGGTGAAAACTCTATATTCCATTACTAATCCCCTGAGTCATACAATCCCCTGACAATTTTTTTCTAGGTGGCATACCCAGTATCATTATTTATTGA
Organism: Mauremys mutica; assembly: GCF_020497125.1. Lineage (NCBI taxonomy): Eukaryota > Metazoa > Chordata > Testudines > Geoemydidae > Mauremys > Mauremys mutica. The sequence continues at coordinate 48,943,452 of NC_059075.1, forward strand.
CATAAAAATAGCATACTTTGCAAGCATCCGTTAACTAACCGCCAAAATGCAGCAGTAGGATAGCAACAACACTACACAACTATTTAGAGGCAGGAAGGGAAATGTACATTTATTTAGGTCAGCACAATATAATTGCCATGCCATGTATAGACATTTTTACTGCTGTGAAAAATGCCGTGGGACCTTTAATAACAGATGGGATAAGGACCTTAGTTATAAATATCATAATTAGATAATGTTCCAGTTTAAAAATAAAAAAAACATTTAACTGCTAATGCAGTTCTGTCAAGGAAATCTGCTTCTTCTGCTGAGGTCTTGTACATGGTACCTGACACATTATGACTTCGCATCAGTGTCACACACTCACACCAGTGAGTGGTCAGTTAAGAAGCGTACCCACTCTCTTATGAAAGGATACAGTAGGTGCATTTTAGGATTTGTCTGAGAAAGGTATTAGGGGTTAGAAGTACTTGAGTGTTTGTATGGGCTAGTGCTTTTCAAATCTGTGTAGATGCTTCCTACCTGCAGTGGTTAGCTTCAGAATCCAATGTTGCCATGAAAAAATAATATTGGTTTGCTTTTTCATCCATGCACCACACTGTTTTCACTTTCATCAAGACACAGCAAAAGTCTCAGAGGGGAATCATTCCCTAGGCTGCCTCAGCACTTCTGATCTTTGACCTCCACTGGAAATGGATTCCAGGCACACACTTGTCTGACAAGTGAACCATGTAAAAATCTTATAGATGAAGTAGGGAGGGGAGGTTGTGAAGGGGAAAGGGGTGTTGGGGTGTGTGTGTAGGTTTTTGTTTGTTTTTAATAAGCCCTACAATATATGGAAACTTTTGGTATATTTCACATAACCTTATTTATTGGTACACTTTATTTGCAAATTACATGCCTAGAGTGAGGATGATATATTGCACATATATGGAATACGTATTACTACAATAACGTAGTATTTTAGAAAAACAAAACAGCACAGCTTAGAGCACAGTCCTCGTGGCAAAAGAGGAAGGCTTATTGCTGTGATGTCATAAAACCTCAATAACTCCTTCAATGCACTGAACATATACAAAGCATAATGAATCTGTTCCGTAAAGAGAGAAGCTTAGGAAAAGGAGGAAAGAAAAGATTATTTTTAGCTGAGGGAACCCTTTGTCTTACAGCATTAAAAATCCCCGAGTTGGCACCTCACAATAGCTGCCTTGTGCAATGCTCATGGTGCACTGTAAAAGGCAGCAATGATGCAGAGAAAAGTCCTAAACTCTTTAATTCACTTTTTATCAGATAAAAGTCCTTTGGCTGCCATGAGAATTTTGCCTAAAAAAGACTGCAGGATTTGGCCCCTAGAATTCAAGATGATTTCTCTGTACAGTTACAGATTTCCTTGCGCAAGATAATACACTAGAGCAACAGAACTGCAAATTCGCACTGGCTATGAAAGTAACAAGGTAAGAGAGTTTTAAAATGCAATGTCTAAAATTAAATCCAAGGCCTTTCCCATTTGAACATTTCATCTAGGAAGCTACAGACCACGTTTTTCTCTAATGCCAAAGAAATTTGATTCCACATCCATTAATATCCCAAATGTCAGCCACCAACAACATTTTCATCAATCATTGCATTAAGCCACTGACCAAAAGATATACCTATAAAAGAAGAAAATGCACTTACCATTACCTTAATGTCTTTACTGTGTTTGAACATTTTTAGGCCATTTAGCTGTAGGCTACTTTTAGTAGAGTGGAGAGAAAACTGCAGGCATATGTCAGCTACAGAAATTTTAGTTTGATTTAGCAAAGAATAAAGTACTCAAAACATATTTTAGAAACATCCAATATTTACAAATAAAATAGTACATGTTGGTTTATTTCATTTTATTTTGATTCTGAATTTTGTTACATACTATTCTGAGATATTTTTTGCTACTACTGTAGGGATCAGACTGGCGTAGGTGTGACAAAGTAATCAAAGAGACTGAAGGCCAGATTTTAAGGGTATTTAGGCACCTAAAGGTGCAGATATGCTCAAGGAGTTGTTGATGGGATAAGAAGCCTTTTCCCTCTAAGTCACTAGTTTGAGTACTGCTCAGATTGATTGCAACATTATTTCCCCTTCCCACCCCATTTTTTGACTATTTCAGTGCCCTAAGTTAAATGAATTGGTTAACTCAGTCCAGTCCCTAGTATTCACACCCAAAAGCCCCCATTACTACAAGTACTCTTGTTGACTGTCTGAGAAGAGATACCAAGGACAGAATAAGCAAGGAAGTGGAACTGCCAGGAACTGGCATTCACTCTCTCTCTCTCTCTCTCACTACAACATCAGGCCAGAGCTGACTTGAGATACAATGGAAAGGTGATGAAGAAAATGTTCATTACTAATATCATACAGTGACTGTTCTGCACATAGCTGACTTCTGACTAGAGTACCAGACCTATGGGGCCCAATCTCATAAGATGATAAAAGCTGTCAAGTCAAGCAAACAAGAGTGTAAGGTGCTCAGGATCTTGCAAGCCTGGGACTTTAATAAATACTAAATTTATTTTAAAAACAAGAAGAGCATTGAAGTCTATTCTCTCTTTCATAAGTGTAAACCCTATTAATATTCATGTCCACATGGCCATCCATTGTTCAGGGTTTTGGTCGGGGTTCATCTAACATTATTATTTATTCACAAGGCTTAATTTAACTTCCACCCACCTGTCTTAGCCAATGACATATATATGGTTTGCCCATCTTTACTATTGAAACGTGGGGTAAAATTTGCAAAAGCTGCTAACAGAATTAGGAGCCCATGTACAATTTTGACTTTCAATGAAATATAGGCTCCTAAGTCACTTCTGAAAATGGGGCTCAAAGCCAGATGTACAAAAGTATTTGCCTAAAGATATCAATAGGCACCTAGTGAGATTTAACAATCTGAGCAGTTTAGACGCCTAACTCTCATTGACTTCAGTGGAGTTAGGTGCCTAACCTGCTTAGGCACATTTTATATCTCTCATTAAGTACTTTATCTGTACTTTTAGGTGCCTAAATACCTTTGTAAATCTGGCCTTAAGTCCCATTTTCAGAAGTGACTTAGGCACTTAGGAGCCTATGTTTCATTGAAAGTCAAACTGGTACTTAGGCTCCTGATTCACTTAGGAACTTTTGCTAATTTTACCCACAGTGTTTGTCAAACCTTTGCACTTCTATAGTGAAATCCTCTAAAGTGGTTTTGTAGGACAAACAGACTGAAAAGGATTTTTACCCTGAATATTTGTACGATATGGCATTGAATACATCATTTTGAATCTGTCAAGTATCATGATACCTTGTGTCACCTCCTGCAAGGTGCTGAGCATAGGAGTCAACAGTACCTGGTGCCTAGCAGAAATTATCCCTAATCATTGTCCACTCAGCAATTCTACCTGAATGTACAATGAGCAAATGGCTCCTGCAAATGCCATTTGCGGTTGACAGTCTAATTGCCTCTTGCTTGCTGAGTTTGGACTTTGATCCTTAGAATTCACTACTTACTAATAAGTGTTTTCATCCTCCTCACTTAGGCAAATCTCATTGATGACTGTTGGAATTTCACCTGAGTAAGGACTGCAGCCACAAGCACTGGGTGTATGAGGAAAGCTGAGCTAATGCTCTGCCAGATGGATAGGCATTCCAGGTGCAGTCACAGGCCACCATTTAACAACAGAAACAAAAGGTGGGAATGGGAGTGAGAGTAAAGTGCAGACAGGAACATCCTCCTTCCTTTAATAATCAAATATTTTGCCGTGACTATGTCTTCAAAAGAGAAATCAAGTATGTTATCCTAAGATAAAATAGTGGATGAGGCCACAAATTAGCACTGTTTCTGTTCAATTTACCATGTAGCTACCACATAGAAATTATAGTCTGCTGTATGCTATTTTGTGTTAAGTGCTAGCATATAGAATCTTACATAGTCACTGTTCCTATATGCCTCTCAATTTTCTTTGCAGCTAAACAAATCAGATAGTCAACAACCCAGAGCTGGAGGACATTTTTGGGACACAGCCAGATTGGTTCTCTGTGTCCTTTGAGTTTGATCTTAATTGAATAACCTTGGCAGAAGGTTATCTCGCTGACATACAAGATTGCCACCTTTCATAAGGTTTTGGGTCAAGTTCATTCAGAGGAGAATCTGGACCATTATATTTACTACATCACTCTGGCAGTCGATAACAGTCAATTCCTGGCCCTATAGTGATAGTAATTAGTCATACAATAATTAGGGGAGTCTGAACAACTGATAAATGTTGCCTAATGTGCTCTAATTTGTAAATATTTCTACTTAAAGTAAAACATTAGCTAATACATGTTGCTGACTGACTGATGACTGCTAACATTGTGTGTGTGTGTGTGTGTGTGTGTGTATATGTGTGTGTGTATATATATAAATAAAATGTACTAACCTTGAAAGAAACATCAAGTTTATTATACAAAAGTAGCTTAGATCAAATCTTGCTCTGTCCTCCTTCACAGGAAAAGCAACTGAAATCCGTAAATAGCTTGAACTTTAGCCATCTCTTAATAAGATACAGTCCTGAACTCTTTCGTAAGCAAGGCAGCACATTCAAATGTTTCTAAAAATACAATACAAATATTACAATTCATTGTGACCAAATGCTTTCTTGGCATTCAGTCTCAGCAATATTAATGAAACATGATAATCCTTGGCTGAACAGGATGTATAGGAATCTAATTAATAACAACAGGCAGAGACTGAGCCACGGTGATGAGGAAAGTGCTACACAATCCTCTGACTAAGATGAAACATGCAACACTTGCTTGTAAAAAATCCCAACCTTGATTACTGATAATTGGGTATTATTCAAGATGCTTTAGTGGCACAGGTTTTAGGAGTGGGATTAGAATTCAGGAGTGGAGCTTGTATAAAGAACAGCATTTTCTTTCTACACAATCAGAATTTTCCACAAGAAAATTTCAGGTTTGGCAAAAAGAAACACACTTTCTCTCTCTCTCCCACCACCTCCCAATCAGGAAAATCAAAATGAGGGCTTCCCAGCTGCACGCCTGGCAAGATCTTGTCAATTTCAATTTCTGCCTCCAGGGAGAAAGCAAAATTGACAAATGCTTTCCATGCAGGGATCTGAGGAGTTGCTGCCAGGCTAAGGGGAATTTTTCTGGAATCTCTTTCTGTGAAAAATTTCATGTTTTTGACTTCTTGTCCTGATTTGGGACAAAAATTAAATGTGAATTTTTCCCATGGAAAAGGATTTCCATTTTCTAGCCAGCTTTACTCAGGAGTTCTAAACTTTGATGCTAATTTGCTGTGTGGCCTGGGGAAAGTTACATAGCAAAACTGAGGCTGGTTATTATGTAGATAATAATACTTGTCTACCTTATAGGATTTTTGTGAGGGTCAATTAGTAAAAGAGCTACGTTATTAAGTATTATCGTTTATTGCACCAGGCACCCATTCCTTTGGTTAAGATAATACTTTATCTGGAGGAAAAAAACCACAACCAAGGAAGGGGAGAAAATGTTCTCTAATAACATCTGTTTTTCATTATAAGATAGTTAAGGGTTGTTTGGCATTGGTCTGCTTTGGACAATCTATTTTAGAGGGTCTTTGAAAGTAGAGCTCCAAGAGAAGAGCATGCAGGAATATCACTTCCCTGTCCTTGTTTGAGGTGCATAAGCCCATATTTTTATTTTGGAGACTGCAGATCAATTGTAGCATGAATATCTCATTGCACACTGGATCTAAAGGAAAGCTGAGAAATCATATGAATCCTGTTAAATCCTACTTATTGAAGTGATCTCCCTGGGTATTTGACAATAGGGGTGATGGAGGATCACTTGGCTTCTAGTTTGAATGTAGAATCACTGCATTCGATTCTCAATTCTTTCCCTGGGCATGCCCAGACATCCCTTTACCCCTTTCACTCTTCCCCGTGTATGTGTGGGAGTAAGGGGAAAGGGTGAGATCTTGTCTCATCAAAGGGAAAACTCATTTCTTTGTGTGCAGACTCAGGATTTTTCAGATATGTTTTTGTCTCTGGCCTTTGTGTCAAGCCATCATCATTGATCAGCTGAACAACAAGCCATCATCATTGATCAGCTGAATCCTCAACATCCTCTGGATGCAGGTTTAAGAATCCTGGTACCCCTTACCTCATATATCACAGTCTTCCCTCTCTCTTTCCTGTCCTGCTGTTTGTGCTTTGTCTAATCAATTCAAAGCTTGGTCAGTTTGGCTTTATTAAGAAGAGAGAGCAAATAATATACAACTTCTTACAGTGCTAGTGTATAAATTGATGCTATTGACTGGATACTGAATTCAATTTTGGTCACAGTTTGACAAAGAAATACAGAAACAGAAAAGGTTCAAAGAAAGTTCAAGAATAAACGCAAGTCTGAATGGAAATGGGGCTTCTATATGAGGAGGAATTAAAAACAAGGATTATTTAATTTGGAAAGGAAATGGGCAATATGGCATAATAGAAATATACAAAATAATAAAAGGTACAAAAAGTTCTAAGTGAATGATCCTACTTGTCCTATATAAAGGAACCAAGGACACTATGTAATTAAAAGGAAACATTTAATCTGGGCAATTTATAATTAACCTCTGCAACAGAGCTCAGAAGCAAAGATCCTTATGACTATGAACAGCAGCTGTATTTACACTGCTAGGATAAATGGTAATGTTTCTATGGTGCTTTGAGATCTTGTGATGAAAGGAGCTATATAAAGTAATATCATTAGGAAAAATACAAGAAATATAAATCCCCATGCTTTGGGACATAAACAACTGTGTGCTCAGATCAGGAACATGTTTCTATCGAGGTAGAGTATTGCACAATTGACTAAGTGCATAATGGGGATTTTCAGAGTCTAGCAAAATTGGAGAGTGAAGACTGGATTAAACCATTGTTCTGTTCCAGTATGAAAGTTCCTGTTTGCACTTATGAAAACTGGAGGCATTTAGTTTTTTCAGAAGATGGGAGTTTAATTTAGTTTTCACTGTTTCACATTCTCTGTTTACTGTTTTGGGTTGTTATTGGCAAGACTCTGAAATAGCCCTGTCTGCTTCAAAACAAATTAAGCCCTAAGGAGCTTTAAACCTCTTAAAAATAAAAAGGGACAGGGGAAAATGGTTGAAGTGTAGGAGCTGAGTTCTATAATGTACTATGAGAATTCACGTATGATTTGATTTTATCCTGTCAACCACCCTTTTTGAATAGCAGAAAGGAATGACAGATCAGAACAATCTTTATGAATGATTATGGTCACCCTTTTGTTTTAGGATAAGTTATAATGTCTACTATGGTTTCCTATATGTATTACAAATTAGGCACTCTAGTTAAATATACATTTCTTTGTTTTAAGGTTAAGTAAGTAAGAGACAGGATTCTCTATTGTGTCTATGTTAAGTAGATTAGAGAAACATTGAAGGCAAGGTTCAATTTACAATGCCTTTTTGCTCGATATAAAATACTACTGTTTGTAGTCTCAATCTGTTTGTGTGAATAAGGGTATGTCTACACTATTGAAATAAAGGGCTTCGTTGTGTGGACGGTGCAGGGTTAATTTGGTTTAACGCTGCTAAATTCGAGATAAACTCATAGTGTAGACCAGGCCTAAGAATGTATGCATCAGGAAAAGATAAGGTGTGAAGGCCATTGTTATAGCCAGAGTCAAGGAAGAAGAAGTAAAGAGACTTAAAGGACATCAAAGAATCATCAATGCGCATCCATAATAAAGGGCAGATTGACAACCCTGAGGTAAAGGCTGGCACCCCTGAGGACAATTGATTAAATCAGAACAAAGGACAGGATGGCGGGTCACAAACTGACACAGCAAAATCCATAGACTTCAACAGAGAAAAAAACCTATAAGAACCAGGGTGCTTGGCCATGGGACTTTGGTTTCGTCTTGCCACACCCCAGGAGCATCAGATTGCGACCAGCAAGAGCCTAGCTCCACACTCGTGCTCAATCTAACTGGCCATTAGATTGACTCAAGCTACAACAGACTGGTAACTATGAACATTACTGGCAGGAGAGAGAGAGAGAGAGAGAGAGAGAGAGTGTGTGTGTGTCTAAAAAGCATATGCTAACTGTTGTATTCTCAATAAATGCTGTGTATTTACCTTCCTCTATAAAGATCCCGTGTACTTTGTGGGAGCATAACAGAAGCAGGATTAAGCTGAGAGAAATCCTGTGTAAAACACAACTGTCCCAGAAGAACGGTAGAGGGGTTGGGGGCGAGAAAGAGAGAGAGTGAGTGAAATTTAACACACATTCAGAAAAAGAGTGATGTTAAAAGGATATAAAACCATGTTAATATGTGGAAAGATTAAAGTACAGGATGAGGGTCAGGAGATCTGGATTCTATTCCTAGCTTTCCTATACATTTATTACCTTCAGCAAGTAATACAAATTCTCTGTGCCACTGATTCAGTATCTGTAAAATGGGAATGTCAGTAGTGTCAAACCTCCGAGTGATGCTGCAAGACTTAATTTGTTAGTGTTTTTAAGCATCTTGAGTTCCTTGGCTTCAAAGTTCCATACAGAAATGCAAGATATTATCTATATTCTGCTTTAATGAATACACACCAAAATTGGATTGTTTATGATGAAAATACAGAGAAGTGTGCTTTTGCTTTAAAGGTAATATCCTGGAAACCAGGGATCAGCTGGAAAAGTCTGGTATGTTAAACAATATGTCCGAAACCCTCAAGCAGAGAGGTTCTTTTGAAGAAAGAATTCAAGGTGGTTTCTTCTGACCATGTTCTTACCCCAATCAAGTCTGAGGATCTAAATTTACTGTTTGCTGGTTTGGTTTTTCTATTGTTTAATAAAATTTAAAACTTAAACTGGCAACATGGGGTCCAGTTGAATTTCTGCCATGAGCACCATAAATCCACTTCACACACATCTCAAATCAAAGACCCATCCGTCTTTGGCTGTTAAATACAATTTGAAAAACTGAATCAGACAGCTCAGGTTGATCATATATAAATCAATTACGCAACTTGCCTGAAGAAAATATTCTCCCAAGCTGACCAATACCACCACAGCAGACTCCCAAGACTAGACTCTCGCACCTGTACTCAGATTGAGTAGTATTTTCTTCTGTAAGAAATCCCATTGATTTCCAAGGATGAAAGGCTCTGCTCCTCACACAGCAGGTCTGATTGCAACTTCTTTTCCAGGATAAGCAGTTAAAATACCCACAAAAACTTTATCTACTATCAGTACCAGCAACTAAAAATATTTTAAAGGAGCATTTCCAAATACTTCATTTCCAGAAATACTACACCTCAGTGCTTAAAGAAAAGTAGTAATAGCTGGGACAATTCACTTAATGCTGCAGAATAAGTCTGATTTGGAGAGCAGAAAGGGGAAGTGGTAAAATGCAGCTAATCCCTTTATGTAATGACTTCTACGATATGCTCTTCAGGAAACATACCTTTACCGAGCCATGGTCCATATGTGGGACCAAGGCATGCAAATAAAACAGCAGAAGGATGCAAGATTAATTGCTTTCAGATTATACACATTACTAGAAAGAAGAAACATATTAGATCATCTAGTCCCTGATCCTGCCAGTGGTCTCTGCAATATGTTAACTAGTTTTCCATCCAGTGTCTCAAATGAATGAGGTTCCATCACTTTCCTTGGAAGAATATTCCAGAGTCCTCTAGATCTCACTCACACTGTCTCACTTTATCAGATAAGAATGGCCATACTGGGTCAGACCAATGGTCCATCTAGCCCAGTGTCCTGTCTCAGACAGTGGCCAGTGCCAGATGCTTCCGAGAGAATATAGAGAACAGCCCAAACTTGAGTGATCCATACCCTGTCATCCAGTTCCAGCTTCTGTCAAGTGGAGGTTTAGGGACACCTAAAGCAAGGGATTGCCTTACTGACCATCTTGGCTAATAACCATTGATGGGCCTATACACCATGAATTTATTTAATTATTTTCTAAACCCACTTATACTTTTGGCCTTCACAATATCTCAAGGCAACGAATTCCACAGGCTGCTTGTGAATTGTGTGAAGAAGTACTTCCTTATATTTGTTTTAAACCTGCTGCCTATTAATTTCATTGTGTGACCCCTAGTTCTTGCATTTATGTGAAGGGGTAAATAACACTTCCCTATGCACTTCTTCATATCATTCATGATTTTATAGACCTCTATCACATACTCCCTTAGTTGTCTCTTTTCTAAACTGAACAGTCTCAGTTATTTTAACTTCTCCTCATATGAAAGCTGTTCCATATCCCTAATAATTTTAGTTGCTCTTCTCTGTACCTTTTCCAATTCTAATGTCTTTTTTGAGATGAGGCAACTGGAACTGCACACAATATTCAAGATGTGGGCATACCATGGATCTATTTATATATTATTCACACGCACACACAGAGAGAGAGAGAGGTATTATGATATTTTCTGTTTTATTAGGGCTTTCCGAATAATTCCGAACTTTCTGTTTTTTGTTTTGTTTTGTTTTTTTAACTCCCACCGCACATTGAGCAGATGCTTTCAGGGAACTATCCAGGATTATTCCAAGGTCTCTTTCTTAAGTGGTAACACCTAATTTAGACCTCTCTCTACTGTAAAAACTGATCATCATTTTGTAGGGATTATTTATCCCAATTTTCATTACTTTGCCCTTGGATGAACACCATCTGGTCCTGGTTCCAAAACCTCCTCTACAGAATTTCAATCTGGGACAATTCCTCAGCCCTGTCACCTAAAAACAATGGCTTGGGTGCAGAGATCTCTGCAGTCATGACACTGATGCAGATAATTAATTTAGTTTCTCCACAACAGCCTTGTCTTCTTTGAGTGCTCCTTTAGCACCTTAGTCATCCAGTAGCCCCACTGACTGTTCGGCAGACTCTCTGCTTCTGAGGTGCTTTTAAAAATTGCTATTCTTTTTGTGGCCTTAGCTAGTTGCTCTTCAAATTCTTTCTTGGCCTGCCTTCTTATACTTTTACACTTGAGTTGCCAAAGTTTATATTCCTTTCCATTTTCCTGGCTTTGACTTCCAAATTTTAAGGGACGCTTTTTTGCCTTTAACTGCCTCTTTTACTCTGATGTTTAGCCATAGTGACTTTTTTTTATCCTCTTACTGTTTTCTTTTTATTTGGGGTATACCGGTACATTTAGTTTGAGTCTCCATGCAGTTTGCAGGCATTTCACCCTTGTAACTGTTTCTTTTAATTTCTGTTTAACTAGCTACCTCATTTTTGAGTAGGTCCCCTTTTTTAAGTTAAATGCTGCTGTGGTGGGTTTCTTTGGTATTTTTCCCACTACAAGGCGGTTACATTTAATTACATTATGGTCACTATTACCAAGTGTTTCCGCTGTGTTCACCTCTTGGACCAGATCCTTAGGACTAAATCAACAATTGCTTCTCCCTTTGTGGGTTCCAGAAGAAGCTGCTCCAAGAAGCAGTCATTTTATCTCTGCATCCCTTCCTGAGGTGACATATACCCACTCAATATGAGGATCGTTGAAATCCTCTATTGTTATGTTTTCTGTCTTTGTAGCCTTTCACATCTCCCTGAGCATTTCACAATTCCTGTGACCATCCTTGTCAGGTGGTCAGTAGTGCTATAGTCTTACTGCTATACGCTTATTATTCAAGCATGAGATTTCTATCCATAGAGATTCTATGGTATGGTTCATTCTCTCTATAGCACTTTTAAGTTTAAGAACTTGATATTTGAATAGAATGGAGTGGAGGGGTCCTCTAGAAGGGAATACATGAAACACTGCCAGGTGCGTATGGAATGAGGGCAAATTTAAGATCTGAAATGAAGGCTAGGTATAGCCAATTATCACAGTGAGGTAAATGTTTCCATACCAACCAATGTACAAGCAGTGGGACAAATAGAATTTTTTGCTATCTGTAGGGCCATAGAAAGCTCTTACTGAAAACTCTCCCCTCCCGACATGGTCTCATTTTGCAGTAAGGGACAAAAAGAGAAGGAACTGAGAGGACTAGCTGGGCAGGCAAATTCAGAAGACTAATATGAAAGTATAGAGAAGAACAATGGCTTTTGTTTTACTTTTAGGCACCCGTCTCTTAAGTTACAAATAACCAGAAAGTACTGACTATATTAGAATTGCACGCTGCAATTTTTGCCTATAGTAAATAAAATATGGTAATGAGGTCTCAGCTTCAACTATCACCTTCTCACTAAGAAAAGGTGGTTTAATTAAGAGGCGCAGCATGAAGAACACACTACAAACTGAATCACATTTATCTTTATAAGTCTGAGATCTGTCCACCAGGACATGAATTTACTCTCCCAGTTTAGCACATAGAAAGTCTCTTTGAAAGGCAATAGTCACACCTTCATGTTCTGCATTCAAATCCTTGTAAGACTGATGCTGACAACTGTACCTTACTTGGATTTTCCTCATGCTGTCCCGTCCCCAGGGACGTTTAATGGATGGAGTGATGTGGGCACTGGCCAACTGGACGATAAGAGATCTTTCATGGGTGGCTAGCCAGAAGTGAAAGATAGATGGAGTGTGCACATGTTCCAATATTAGGCTATTTGTGAAGAGCCTGCTGTAACTATTCTATGCCCCTCCAACCACACAACTGGGGAGAAGGGGAAGAGGAACTAAACCCTTAGGAAGGAGTTTGAGACAAGCTACAATTAAAATACAACTGGCCAAATGCCAAATGTAAATACCTTCAGCGACAATGGGTCCTAAACCCAAATTAGGCCAATTGCCAGACTTGGAGACCCATGTACAATCTTAATCTTCTAAGACCAGCCACAGATAGCAGAATGTAATTAAGTATCCTTGGTCTCTAGTCAGCGAGAGCAATTCTCAGGCACAGCAGCACTTCTCAAACAATTCTCCCAGACACCAGAACTAGCAGGACTATTTGGATACAATATTTGATTCAATTTCTATTCCCTAGGAGAAAGCAAAGGTTTGAGATCCAGAGGAGAAGATAAGGTGGGAGGATAATACCTACATCTGGCCTGAGCTAAGAAAAAGTGATATAGAAATGCAAGATTTAGCAGCCATTCACTGTTGTGAGTCACATAACTAAGTATAAATAACACAAGGCTCTGAGTTACTATTAAATACCAAAGACAGCTGTAAATGAGGAGGAAATGTGAAACAAATAAATAAATGGAACAATATGTTTTGGCTATAATTGATATTTGTTTCATTCTCAGCCTGTAGGAGACAGACTTCCAGTAATCTCCCCTTTGACACTGCCACCAGCATCCAACTTATTTCCCTCATTAAGCTCAGTTAGTCACCATCTGTGCTAGAAAACCATTCTGAAGAACTAATGTTCAATCTAATGTGTAAGGAAATGTGGATTCAGTAATGATACACAGTAAATGAGACATTGGCTAGAATAAGGACACACCTCACAATGGATTAAGATGGTGAAATTGCAACAAACACCCAAACCAAAGTTGCCTAACTTCCTCTATTCTTGCAATAAGTCTCAGCCCTTTTTACAATGGTTATAATCTTATAGAATAGGTGGCTGTTCTTCCTTGAACAAAGGATCAATAGAGGAGAATGCCAGCAGAAGAGGAAGTGTTTTGTATGAATTAGGTTGAGGTTCTCAGCAAGTAGAGCGAGCTGTAGGTATGAATAACATCAATTTAAAAAAACCTTCAAACTCTTCCAGAATTAAAAGTATGACAGTCTAGTCAATATAAAAGGGTAACTCACACACCTCCTGGGTGTGGTACTCTGTCCCCTTTAGTGGCACCATGACAATGTAGAGATTAATGAGTCTGTTCTACAGCCTTAGCTAAGTGGTATGTGGCTTTTAACTCATGCAATAGTGGCTCATGCATTTAGCTCAAAAGGTCCCAAGTTCAGTCCTGCCTGCCAATGATTGGGGTCCGTCCATGTTACATTTGCACAAAGTCAGGCCCACACACCATCTTAATAATAAAGGCTGCATCTCTGCTTCACCTTGTATAGTGCTGCAAAGCAATCCCCATATTTTGGATACTAAGGGTGAGTACCTCACAACCTAGTCTGGCCCCTTCGCACATATAAAAGGGCTAGAATGGTGTAAAGGTGTGCTAGGAGATCTGGCTGTGGCTGGGGCAGGTTTTCCCTTGGAATAGGTACTATAGGCTGCCTCCTGAATGCCCTCTTGCAAGACCTGGTGCAGGGGACATGTTGCAGACAGGAGGCAATGTGTCAGGGGTGGGTCTACAGAGATTCCAGGCACTGCAGAAGCCCAATGAGCAGTTCTGGAGAGACTGCCATAATTTAGATAAACCAGGACAATCCAGGATTGAGATGGTGCAAAGATGGCTAAATGCCAAAAATAAAAATCTTAAATGAACCACACTGTACCATAGAATCTCTATGGATAGCAATTCCATGCTCTAATAATAAGAATATAGCAGCAGTGATACATTACTGACCACCTGACCAGGATGGTGATAGTGACTGTGAAATGCTCAGAGAGATTAGAGAGGCTATAAAAATAAAAAAACTCAATAATAATGGGGGATTTCAACTATCCCCATACTGACTGGGTACATGTCACCTCAGGACGAAATGCAGAGACAAAATTTCTCAATACTTTAAAAGGCTGTTTCTTGGAGCAGCTGGTACAGGAACCCACAAGGGGAAAGGCAATTCTCGATTTAGTCCTCAGTGGAGTGCAGGATCTGGTCCAAGAGGTAACTGTAACAGGACCTCTTGGAAATAGTGACCATAATATAACAACATTTCTGTGGTGGGAAGAACACCTCAACAGCCCAACATTGTGGCATTTTATTTCAGAAAGGGGAACTATGCAAAAATCAGGATGCTAGTTAAACAGAAATTGAAAGGTACAGTGACTAGAGTGAAATCCCTGCAAGCTGCATGGACACTTTTCAAATACACCATAACAGAGGCCCAACTTAAATGTATACCCCCAAATTAAAAAAACACAGTAAAAGAACTAAAAAAGAGCAACTGTGGCTTAACAACCATGTAAAAGAAGTAGTGAGAGATAAAAAGGTATCTTTTAAAAAGTGGAAGTCAAATCCTAGTGAGGTAAATAGAAAGGAGCATAAACACTGCAAAATTAAGTGTAAAAATGTAAGAAGAAAAGCCAAAAAGGAGTTTGAAGAACAGCTAGCCAAAAACTCAAAAGGTAATTAAATGTTTTTTAAAAGTACATCAGAACTAGGAAGCCTGCTAAACAACCAGTGGGGCCCCTGGACGATCGAGATAAAAAAGGAGCACCTAAACACGCTAAAGTCATTGCGGAGAAAGTAAATGAATTCTTTGCTTCAATCTTCATGGTTGAGGATGTTAGGGAGATTCCCAAACCTGAGCCATCCTTTGTAGGTGACACATCTGAGGAAGTGTCACAGATTGAAATCTCATTAGAGGAGGTTTTGGAATTAATTGATAAATTTAACAGTAACAAGTCACTGGGATTAGATGACATTCACCCAAGAGTTCTGAAAGAACTCAAATGTGAAATTGCGGAACTATTAACTATGGTTTGTAACCTGTCCTTTAAATCAGCTTCTGTACCAAGTGACTGGAAGATAGCCAATGTAATGCCAATATTTGAAAAGGGCTCTAGAGGTGATCCCAGCAATTACAGACTGGTAAGTCTAACGTCAGTACCGGGCAAGTTAATTAAAACAATAGTAAAGAATAAAATTGTCAGACACATAGAAGAACATAAATTGTTGGGCAAAAGTCAACATGGTTTCTGTAAAGGGAAATCATGTTTTACTAATCTATTAGAGTTCTTTGAAGGGGTCAACAAACATGTGGACAAAGGGGATCCAGTGGACAGTGTACTTAGATTTCCAGAAAGCCTTTGACAAGGTACCTCACCAAAGGCTCTTACGTAAATTAAGTTGTCATGGGATAAGAGGGAAGATCCTTTCATGGATTGAGAACTGGTTAAACAACAGGGAACAGAGTAGGAATAAATGGTAAATTTTCAGAATGGAGAGGGGTAACTAATGGTGTTCCCCAAGGGTCAGTCCTAGGACCAATCCTATTCAGCTTATTCATAAATGATCTGGAGAAAGGGGTAAACAGTGAGGTGGCAAAGTTCACAGATGATAGTAAACTGCTCAAGATAGTTGAGACCAAAGCAGACTGTGAAGAACTTCAAAAAGATCTCACAAAAGAAAGTGATTGGGCAACAAAATGCAAAATTAAATTTCATGTGGATAAATGTAAAGTAATGAACATTGGGAAAAAATAACCCCAACTATACATACAACATGATGGGGGCTAATTTAGCTACTACTAATCAGGAAATAGATCTTGGAGTCATCGTGGATAGTTCTCTGAAGACGTCCATGCAGTATGCAGCAGCAGTCAAAAAATGAAAAAAGGATGTTAGGATTCCTTAAAGAGATAGAGAATAAGATGGATAATATATTATTGCCCTTCTATAAATCCATGGTATGCCCACATCTTGAATACTGTGTACAGATGTGGTCTCCTCATCTCAAAAAAAGATATACTGGCATTAGAAAAGGTTCAGAGAAGGGCAACTAAAATGATTAGGGGTTTGAAATGGGTCCCATATGAGGAGAGATTAAAGAGGCTAGGACTTTTCAGCTTGGAAAAGAGGAGACTAAGGGAGGGGTATGATAGAGGTATATAAAATCATGAGTGGTGTGGAGAAAGTGAGTAAGGAAAAGTTATTTACTTGTTCCCATAATATAAGAACTAGGGGGCACCAAATGAAATAGATGGGCAGCAGGTTTAAAACAAATAAAAGGACACAGTGCACAATCAACCTGTGGAACTCCTTGCCTGAGGAGGTTGTGAAGGCTAGGACTATAACAGGGTTTAAAAGAGAACTGGATAAATTCATGGAGGTTAAGTCCTTTGATGACTATTAACCAGAATGGGTAAGGAATGGTGTCTCTAGCCTCTGTTTGTCAGAGGTTGGAGATGGATGGCAGGAGAGAGATCTGTTACCTGTTACGTTCACTACCTCTGGGGCACCTGGCATTGGCCACTGTCGTCAGACTGGGCTGAATGGACCTGTGGTCTGACCCAGTATGGCCATTCTTGTGCTTTCAAGAACATAACATAAGAACATAACTCCACTGTGTTTAACAATCCTTTACGGAGATACATGATAAATTCTCTTATGTGAGGTTACCTCAAAAATAAAAACCCCAATCCCCACCCCCAAAAGCCCAAAAACCAAAACAAAAATACCAACTTATTCCTTCATAAATTTTCCCTATGGGATTTTGTGTTCTGACCATTATAAAATTCTTCCTAATCCACACTCATAACAGCATTTTAACCAGTTGAAATGAAGAACTAAATGCTTTTGTGGTTTATTTAATATATATAATCAATTATTTAGTCAACCCAGTATGCTTTGGTGGTAAGAAACTACTGTGTGATTTCTTAGCACCATCTTAACTGCCAAGAAGCTTTTTCTTTCCATGTGGAAAAGCACAGTAACCCATGATATTGTTCTCTCATGTGAACCTTATGGAAATTGCTAGATATAAATGTCATTCATTAAACTGGATAAACTCCTGGTATATGAATTGACTGGTAGTCCTTAGCCAGACTATCTGTGGAACAGAAAAACTAGGCTTCATAAAGTTTAAACTAGTTCAACTGACTCTTTGAATCAATCTCTGCTGGTGATTTAATCTTCCAAAATTATTTGGGTAGAAATTGTGTTCCTCTCATACTGACACATCTACGCTATTCTCTTTACACAATGAGAAATCACCTTTGCCACTTTTTTGGTTGAATGAGATCTTGTCTGGGTCTTGATTGTTGTATACCCTTTTGTGCCACATATGCTGTATGAATGCGTCTGTTCAGTTTTGCTCATTCTGATCTATCAATGCTCAATCTTTTGGAATATGCAATAAAGAACTGTATGACTCATGAGGGCAACAACATTTATCGTTTGTAAAAGCAGTGATATGACTGTACAAGGAGCAGATGTGTGTGTCTATTAATAGCTAAGAAATATGGGTCAAATCCTGCACTAGTTAGATCTTACACAAACACCACTCCCACTGACTTTAATGGAAAATTCAACCAAGCAATGACTGAAGGATTTGTTCTTATTTAAAAATCTTATAATAAAGAATTGTACATGAAAATAAAGTAAAGTGAATGTATTGTTGTGTTCACAATATTGCGAGTAAAGCTACTGGAGTCCAGAAAACCCTGCATTATCTGTACATGAAAGTAATTAAACATTAAAACAGTAACATAAATATTAAGAATAGGAACTTTAATGAACCCCTACAGAATACAAATTAAGTCTACCAGTATGCTAGCCTAAACTCAGTACTATAAATATAAATGCAATAGAATCATGCACAAAAAAACTATAAGAGAGAGTAATTCCCTTCAAAAGAGAATCGGACAGAGGTGCAAACAGCAGAGTAAGATATACATGGACGTACATGCAATATAGTAAGTTATCTAATATAAATAATAACTGAAGCTCATTGGATCTGCATGCAGATAGCAAGCCAATTGGACAAATTTTGCCATACCTCAACCACAATGTTTTATTTTCTACTGCCAGGTCCAAGTCACAAAATCAAGACCAGGGCAATAAAATTAAATTAACTTTTGATAAACTGTAAGGTAAACACTACGGAGTTAACAAAATTACAATATACTACTTTTTACCAGCTCACAATTCAGTATACAGTAAATAGGAGTTTTCCCTGCAGTCCATCTCACCTGACATTATAATTGCACAGAACTTAACAGCTTGCTTCAGAATTGGTTTGCATCACATCAACTAGCTCTTAACAAGAGCACTATCTGATAAAAATCCTCTAAACCCATCTTACTAAAATTTCTTAAACACACACACAGCTCAGAAACTTAAGTTAGCTAGACAAACTTCCATAAAACATGCAGAGCTTTCTTTCTTTCTTGGCATTAGATTGACCCATATTTTTAAATATAAATTTTGTTTAGGTTTTTTGGGGATGTTTATTTTTTCTTAAGTAAATCAGGCAGTTTTTAAAGTGGGAAGTTATATCTTAGGTATTTATACTTTCTTCCTGAAATTCTATTCCTGGCTCAGCTGTATCAATCTAAACTTCATCAGGTTTATTTTATATTGAAATGGCCTGTATGGCCATGGGATAAAACACAGTTTCTCAGATAATTGATAAAAAGTGACTTATTGTCTGTTTGACAACCATTCTGATATGTTCCACTGAAATCAACCAAGCCTATGTGCAAGTTGCACATTGTCTTATGACTTTTTCAAGGAGATTTTTCTATAAAACTGGCTTAATCTATATCATTATAGAACCTAGGAGCCCCATTGTGCTAGTCACCATACAAACACAGAACAAAAATATAGACCCAGCTTCAAGTAAGATCAAAACTTGCAAATGTGATTGTTTTTCAGTTTTACTGTAACCTGAAAGCAAACACTGTGAATCTTTGTTCTTCTTGCCAGAAGTATTAAAGAAACTTTAAAAAAGTGGATCAATCACAATGTATCAAATTGGGAGGAGTTGTTCAGTACAGTATTGCCAGAGATTAGTTTATGCAGTGTAATAGATGTTGGTACCAGGATATTAGAGAGACTGGATGGGTGAGGTAATATCTGTTATGGGACCAACTTCTGTTGGTAAGAGAGACAAGCTTTTGAGCCGCACAGAGCTCTTCTTTAGGTCTATGTGGCTTGAAAGCTTGCCTCTCTCTCACAAACAGAAGTTGGGCCAAAAAAAGATATTACCTCTCCCACCTTGTCTCTCTAGAGATTAGCTTAAGCATTTTGGATGGGCCTACAAAATCATATTTCAGGTCCCAGCCAGCCTTCTCACTCCTGTCCATTACAATCATGCACAGAGTTTGTTTTTCAGATTTTCTAGAGAGTAAAAGAGGATTGTATGGGGTACCTCCAATACTATTCACGGGGGAATTCTGCACCTAAAAATAAAAAATTTGGAGCACAATATTTTAAAATTCTGCATATTTCATTTGTCAAAATAAAGCAATATAATCATGCTGGTTTCGATTATTTTGGTAATTTATTTAAACTACAATACAATGGATGGAGAATGGGAGTGGGGAGCATTGGAGGAAATCCCCAAACCCCCTTCGTCTAAAGTAAGTAGCTAGGTTTGACCCTTTATTTCTAGTTATTAGTCAACAAATATATGCAGCCATATGCTCAGTGTTACAGCATAGGCAACTGGAGCGCAAGTGAGGGTTGGGGAAATCAAACTCACAATTTATATTGGCTATTGACCATCTTCAGAAAGGTAACAAACAGTTCATGGAGCACATTTTGATATGAAATTTTTTCAGTCAAAAAATTTAGACCAGTTCTAGTCACTAATGCACCATAAGCATTTATAAGGCCATACTGTCCTTTACACCAGTTTGGCAATGTAAAAGAGCCTTAAAACTTTTACATCCGTTTTATACTTCTGGGGAAATTCACAAAGACAACGGGAACAACTCACTAAGCAGGCAGGCTGCTACATTCTGCTCTGCCTGAGGAGACAGAGCCTGCACCACACCCACCTCCTCGGAAACACCCCAAAGCCCTGCCTCTCCATGCTGAGCAAAAGGGATAGAATATCTCTCCCTCACACACACATGCACAACAGCCCAGCCCCCTGCTGCGGTGATTTACATCTCTACCAGCTTTTCCGAGCGCCTGAACTGACCTGTCTGAGCTGCCAGGGAGGAGTGCATGACAGCTCTTGTGGCTTCCCCTTGCTTCCCAATCAGAAGTAATTTTTCGGTGGGGAAGCAAAGAAATCTGGGAGGAGACATGAATTCTGCACATGTGTAATGATGCAGAATTCCCCCAGGACAATTCAAAACTTATCAGTTTCTTGTTATAGAAAAAGGAGGTCTGTACCCAGCCTCCAGCAGCAGATGAAGTGGAGCCCAGTTGCTGTACCAGTTTTTCAATGGACAATTCTTCAAATAAGCCAGGGGGAAACGAGTCACTATTCCCCATCTACCGAAGCTTTATATTTGCTTTCTGGTAAGTCTTTAGCTACATCAATTAATCACTATCCCCTTGAGGTGAGGTAAGTGTTATCCCTCAGCAGAAAGATGACTTGAATAAGGTTACGGGGACAGTCAGTTTTAGAGCTAGGATTAGAATTTAAGAGTCCCTTGTTCTCAGTCTGATGCTTAGTTCGCTCAGTCAGGTTGGCTGTCACTATTTGGCTATACTCCTTGTGGTCAGTCACATTGGTTGTCCAGCAGAGGAGCTGGCACAGCTGTTGGAGGGGATCTTGCAATGAGCTAGCATAGTGAGTGGGACCCTCTCACCCACAACCACCATAGATTGCTCTATGCTCTCCTGGGGGTGGTGGTGGAAGGGAAAATCACATGATAGCCATAGCTCAGTAGTTTGTACCATTAAATATTTTAGCATGTTGGAAGACAAAATGTTCTAAACATGTAAACATTTAATAAAGGTTAATATATAAACACAAATCAGCACCAAGTCAAAGACTGTGAGAACATCAAAAACATGAATCACTATGAATTCAATTATCTGTCATCCAGTGTACTTTGGTAGTACCAAAATTCTTGTTCTAAAGGGATATTCCATACTCAGAACTATCAGTAATGCTTTTCTTAAAATGAATTTTCTGTAATATTTACTTTCATCAGCAGCTTGTCTACTTATACTTTTGAATCACCGCAGGTTCCTGAAACGTAAGAACTTTACCAAAGAAATACAACAAATGGATTTCTAATTCACGAGATTAGCCCCAAGCATATACAGCCATTATTTTTGCCATAATACAACTCCTCTGGTTAAAGGAAGAGTTAATGTGTTGAGATATTGTGTCCATCACACAGGCTTGGAGCACTGAAGTCTATATTTATCTGCTCACTATCAATTTGCTATGCTCTCTAAGGTTTGAGATAAACTCAGACGCTTTAGGGTGGCTTACTGTATCTTTAACTGAGGGATCAAAATATTATACAAAACCTAGAGAGAAAAATCTCCTGACCATGAAGAATAACATTTAATTATGAGGATTGTTATTTTGTCATGAGCATCATCTAACAGCATTCCCAGAGACTCACCTAGTCACCACTGTAAACATATATAAAAAGACAGAGATATTTTGGTCAGCTTGGTGCCTTGCTCCCTGAATAGTAGCCAAATAAAACAGCAGCTATAAACACTGCAACTGAACATTCTATTTCACAGGAACAATTAACTTTAATTACAAATATCAAGCCTCCCAAAATGTCTGTGAGTTGATAGTAGAGGATAAAGTAGCTTTATTCCCATTTATATAGGGGAAATTGGCATGAAAAGGTTATGTAAATTATCTGGAGGAGCTAACGCCAAATATTGGAATAGATTTGGATGCTAGGACTTCTGGCTTCTAGGCTCTACCTACTAGACTTGCTCTCTCCATGACTATGAATGTACCACCATTAAAAAAAAAGTAGCCTTTTTTGGGGGGGGAAAGGCCTCAATCAGATGTAAAACCCCACAAATAAACAAAAAAATATGCAGATTAAAAGACTAATACTTGCCAGGAATCTCAGGCTGAGATTTATGTTTGCTAATAATATTAACAATAAGGCAAACCTAGGGAGGTGATAAATTTGGAGTTTGGGATGTGTGTGCTCTCCTTCCCTCTCCTCCCCACCCGGCCAGTTTACAAATAGGTAAGTGAATGAGCCATACCAAAAGCACTTACCCTAGTCATTTAAGGGCTTGATCTTGTCCTATTTATTTCTACAGTTTATTACAATGGGAGCAGGATTGAGTACTGATGATTGAACCCTACCACTGATCATCTCATTAATTTGAATGAGTTAATTTTAAAGCCTAGATGGGACTATTAATCTTAAACAGCTAAAGGAGACTTCACAAGAACATAAAAATCTGATTAAAACACTAAACATTTACTCTAAAAAATGAATGAAGTGTCAGCATTTAAAAATAACCCGTTCAAAAGTCGAAGAAAATTTTTTTGGGGGAGAAAAAACATCAAAACGTTATGTGGCTCTCTAGGTCCAGATCCAACACCAGTTAAAGTTAATGAAAAGATGCCCACTGAATGCAATGAGAGGGGGATCTGACCAGTAATTAATAAATCACATAAATTATGCCACATAAAACAATTTTTTTGGTCTAAGTATCAAAGTAGATGAAGAGAATGCAGGGTATATAATAGTACATATTACATATCTATCTATATATAGCATTCAGTAATCTTTCAAGAATCCATACTTGAGAAATGTATTCAAACTGGCCTAAGTATGCATGTCACATCGGTTGAAAACTGGCTGCCTAACTGTAAACAAAGGATAATGATAAATGGCACAGCACCAAACTGCAATAAGGGATCTGGTGTGGTATCATAGGGATGTGTGTTAACTCAGTTTTATTTAACAGCTTTATTAATGAACTGACAGGATGATGCAGGAAGAGAGCAGAAGGATGGTCAAATTCACAGGTGGTGCTAAATCTCATGAGCACCATTGAAAACAGAGAAAAGGGATTTAGAGATGTTAGAAATATTGGCAGAAAGGGGATTTTTAGCCTGGAGAAACATAAGCTAATGCATCTGAGGGAAAGTAATCCAAAACAGAGAGCTTTAGTATGAGTGAGATATTTAGTAAACTCTTATAACCAAGGGAGATTTGGGGGAACATGAAAAAAAGAGTTGGCATGTGAACCCTGAAGGGTTTGGTTCTCAGAGGTTCTTACACTGAACTCTCCAGGTTTGCTCAGAGGCGTTAGCAGCAAGCCAACTCCCAGATAGTCACTGGGAGATCTGAATGATGAACTTGAACCTCCTAGGGGGAATATCTCATCATCCTGCCTACACAACACTTACACTTGAGGTTATGTGACCTGGCTGGCCCTCAGCTGACTAAAGTGAGTGTTTGCTAACTCACTGCACATTTGTTGCAATGGAGAAAGGACACAGACACATCCTGTCCACCAGCAAGCCCTTTATGGACTGATGATAGCAGTCCAGCTCCCAGAAGAGTTAGCGAGGAGGAAGAAAAAAGTAAGAGTACATACATATACCTGACACTAACACCTAGACCCATGATGGAGTGGGTGGGGAGAGAAAACAAGGCAGATCTATAAATAGATCAAATGTATGAAGTGAGGGTCCTCCGAGATTTGTTGAGTGGAGAAGAGTGGCTCCGCAAACCTGTTGTGACCAGGCCCAGAAGTTTGCAAATACAATAAACTCACCATATGTACAAATGGCTTCATGGCTGTTTTTTTGCACAGAACAAGACAAAAGCTAATGTTGTTTTGAGCTGCATACACAAAAGCCATCATCATAAACCAGGAAAGTGATAATCTCCCTCTACACACCAAAGCTGAGGCTGAACACTTAGGACATTCTGCGCATATCAATACCCAAAGGAATTTGGAAATTTGCAGTAAATTCAGAGAAAACCACAGTCACCTAGCTCAAGCCCAAGTCCAAGTTCCTCAAACTAGGCATTTCATCACCTATCTCACCTGTGGTGCTCAGAGTCAGGACACACCTAACCTCCACAAACACCTGGTGATGGTAGTGCCCCTTCCCCATTGTAACCTGTAGGTCAGTGGTTAGAGCATTCCCCCAGGACATGGGAGACCTACTTTCATAATCCCCCCTCTGTCTGATGTGGAGCAGAGACTCATAGACTTTAAGGCCAGAAGGGACCATTATGATCATCTAGTCTGACCTCCTGCACAACACATGCCACAGAATCTCACCCACCCACTCCTGTAACAAACTCCTAACCTATGTCTGAGCCACTGAAGTCCTCAAATCGTGGTTTAAAGAGCTCACGGTGCAGAGAATCCTCCAGCAAGTGACCCGTGCCCCACACTGCAGAGGAAGGAGAAAAACCTCTAGGGCTCTGCCAATCTGCCCTGGAAGAAAATTCCTTCCCGACCCCAAATATGGTGATCAGTTAAACCCTGAGCATGTGGGCAAGACTCTCCAGCCAGACACCCAGGAAAGAATTCTCTGTAGATCCCATCCCATCTAACATCCCATCACAGGCCATTGGGCATATTTACCTGCCAATAATCAAAGATGAATTAATTGCCAAAATTAGGGTATCCCATCATATCATCCCCTCCATAAACTTATCAGGCTTAGTCTTGAAGCCAAATATGTCTTTTGCCCCCACTACTCCCCTTGGAAGGCTGTTCCAGAACTTCACTCCTCTAATGGTTAGAAACCTTCATCTAATTTCAAGTCTAAACTTCTTAGTGTCCAGTTTATATCCATTTGTTTTTGTGTCCACATTGGTATTAAGCTTAAATAATTCCTCTCCCTCCCTGATATTTATCCCTCTGATACATTTATAAAGAGCCATCGTATCTTGAACCTAGCTCTTTCAGCTCTTCAGGTTTGTGCCCTGGCCCTTAAGTACTCTAGGGAAGTATGTACCTGTCTTCCCTGTTGAAGCTGCTACACCTTGTATAAATAATCACTGAAACAGGAACATGGGCATCTCACTTCCAACGTGAGTGCCTTAACCCCTGGGCTATGAGGTCAATTTCATTCTGCCTGTGACTATTTAATTATTTTTAGAAAGTGGAATTCCGTCAACAGCAGAGATTGAGAAAGACGCACCCCTAAATATCCTACAGTTTAATGGTCAGGGCAAAGAACTACGAGGTAGGAGACCTAGGTTCAAGTCAGAAAGGGGATTTAAACCCAGAACTCTCACATCCTGAGTTAGTGCTCTAACCACTAGCTTATAAAGATGGGGTGGCAACAGCACCACCACTAGCCCTATATGTGAGGTTAGGCATGCCTAGCAGATCAGGCCCCACAGGTGAGCTAAGCAGGGTAACACCTAGTTTGAGGATCTCACTTGTGTTCAGGCTTGAGCTAGGTAGCTGAGTACATGCCCAGCAGCAGAAATTTAGGGATCTAGAGTCCTTAGGTGTCAACAGGATTAGGCAGCAGCTCAGTGGGTGTTTGAGGATCTAAATTTTGGATTGAGGCATCTAAAATGGCAGATAGGCACCAAAATCCTTTTGTGAAAGCAGCACACTGTGCCTTATCTGTATCCTCCCCTCAGCATTGCTTCTCTATCCAACATGATGGGCTTGGAGACTTCTGTGTGTGCAATGTAGTGAAAGAATTCAAACTGGGAATCATTGAGAGTTATTGATGTCAGCTGAAAGGCACAACCAGCCAATCAGAATGTGGCTTTGAACAATCAGTACCCAGCCCTGCACCAATGAATTATGGGTTCATCTTAATATTCATGATATATTTTGGTTAAACATTTTCTAATAGGCTCATTAAAAAAAAAGAACAAAACAATATACCTAAGTATGATGATGTTTCGTCCATCGTTTTCGAAGAAGACCTTGACATCTAGCAGGTTGTGAGCTGTCCACAGCGCGTCCGCAGGTGGCTGATAAGGCCAATACGGGCACGAAATGTTCTGCCACATGTCGGGCAGACATGTGTGGCCACCACTGTTACAACATTTACAGCTCTGGCTTTACGGAGTGCTCGCTTCTCTTGTGCTAGGGTTATCCTTCTGGCTTCAGATGTCTGGCAGCCTTGATGGATCAGCGTACGCCATGTCGATCGGTCTTGGGCCAGGGTTTCCCAGGAGGTGATGTCAATATCCAGGGACTTAAGAGAGGCTTTCAGCGTGTCTTTGTATCACTTCTTTTGTCCCCCGTGCGATCGCTTTCCTTGAGACAGCTCACCATAAAAGAGCTGTTTGGGGATGCGGTAGTCTGGCATCCTTACAACATGGCCTGCCCAGCATGTCTGAGCTTTCATAAGCAGAGTATAAACTGACGGCAGGCCTGCTCTGGAGAGGACTTCTGTATCTGGTACCTTATCCTGCCACCGGATCCTCAGAAGTCTGCGGAGGCAAGTCATGTGGAAGTGGTTCAGTTGCCTAGCGTGCCTCCTGTATACAGTCCAAGTCTCACTGGCATACATCAGGGTAGTTAGCACTACTGCTCGGTAGACTTTAAGCTTTGTAGCAAGGCTTATTCCACGGCGGTCCCACACGTTGGTCAACAGTCTGCCAAATGCAGAACTTGCCTTAGCGATTCTGCAGTTGACCTCGATGTCAATTGTCACTGCGCGAGAAAGGGTGCTGCCAAGGTATGTAAATTGGTCCACTGCTTGCAGCTTTTGTCCCTTCACTATGATGGTGGGCTCTTGGTGTTGGGCTTTCAGAGCTGGCTGGTGCATCACTTCGGTTTTCTTTATGTTGATGAGGAGGCCAAAGTTATCGCATGCTGCTGCGAATTTATCCATGCCAGCTTGCATTTCCTGCTCTGATCCAGCATTCAGGGCACAGTCGTCAGCAAAAAGATGGTCTCTTAGCATAGTCTCCTTTATTTTGGTGACAGCCTGGAGTCTTTGCAGGTTGAACAGTTTCCCATCAGTCCTGTATCTCAGGCTGATTCCCAAGGAACTGTTCTGAAAGGCGTCTGACAGCATAGCTGAAAACATTATGCTGAACAGGGTCGGTGCCAACACACACCCTTGCTTGACGCCGTTTGTGACGGGAAAGGCCTCTGAAGCTTCTCCGTCGTCCAGAACACGAGCCGTCATGCCGTCGTGGAACTGACGTACCATCAGGATGAATCTATCAGGGCACCCAAACTTCGACATGATGCACCACAGACCTTCACGACTGACAGTGTCAAAAGCCTTGGTAAGATCCATGAAGATGGTATACAGTTCACGATTCTGCTCTTGACACTTCTCTTGGAGCTGTCGAACTGTGAAGATCATGTCCACTGTGTCACGCTCTTTGCGGAAGCCGCACTGTGTCTCGGGTAGTAAACCCTGTTCCAGGTGGTCAATCAGGCGATTCAACAACACTCGTGCAAGGATCTTACCTGCGCTAGAAAGCAGTGATATTCCTCTATGATTATCACAGACTTTTCGATTTCCTTTCCTCTTGTAGAGGTGTACGATGGACGCGTCTTTCAATTCCTGAGGAATGGACCCTTGATTCCAGAAGGACTGGAACAGCTGAGTGAGTTTGTCAACAAGCATTGCACCACCATCCTTATAGATTTCCGCTGGAATCGCATCAGATCCTGAGGCCTTGCCACTAGACAGCTGACTGATGGCCTGTAGGGTTTCAGTCTCTGATGGTGGAACGTCCAGGCTGTAATTAATATCCGTCTGGGGCATTCTGTCAATCGCCTCATTATTGATGGAAGATGGGCGGTTCAGTACGGATTGGAAATGCTCAGCCCAACGCTGTAGAATCAGAGTCTTCTTAGTAATGAGAGTTACACCATCTAAGTCCAGTAGAGGGGAACTCCCTGAAGGCCGAGGTCCGTACAAGGATCTAAGGGCTTCATAGAACCGTTTGGCATCGTTTCTATCAGCAAACTTCTGGATTTCATCTGCTTTGGCACTCAACCAGGAGTCCTGCATCTTACGAAGCTTGCTCTGTACGGTCCTGCAAATGTTGTTGAAGGCATTTTTCTTAGCTGTTGACGACGGGTCGTTCTGATGAGCACGGTGAAGGCCGTGCTTTTCAGCAAGTAAAGCCTTGATCTCTTCGTCGTTTTCATCAAACCAGTCCTGCTGTTTCCTGTGTGAGGGTCCAAGAACCTTTAGTGCAGAAAAGTGCACAATATTTCGAAAGCGTTCCCAGTTCCTCTCAATGTTTTCCTCTAATTGCAGCTCTGAGAGTTGGTTGTCGAGATCTTCTACTAGTGAAGCTGCTGTGTTGGGGTTCCTCAGTTTACTGACGTTGATCTTTTTCATCACAGCTTTATTTCCCTGCGGACGTCTCTTTGGCTTGATGTGAAGGCTTAATTTAGAGATGATAAGTCTATGATCAGTCCAACAGTCAGCACTCGGCATGGCCTTAGTCACCCTTACATCCTGTCTATCTTTCCTCCGCACGATGACATAATCAATGAGATGCCAGTGCTTGGAACGTGGGTGCATCCAGGACGTCTTTTTGCGAGTGGGCAGGCGGAAGATGGTATTGGTGCTGATCAGATCATGAGCCGCACATGTCTTCAATAGTAGTAGGCCATTGCTGTTGCATTTGCCGATTCCATTTTTTCCAATGACGCCATCCCAGGCAGAGTGATCGGATCCTACTCTTGCGTTAAAATCGCCAAGTAGAATCAGCCTGTCGGTGCGCTTCACGGATGAAAGTAGGGCATCGAGATCTTCATAAAACTTGTCCTTTACTTCATCCGGATTCGTCATTGTGGGTGCGTAAGCGCTGATTAGTATAACTCGCTTTCCTCTCGGTAGTGGAAGATGCAGTGTCATGAGTCGATCGTTCACGCCCTTGGGAAGACTGGCAAGTTTGCGGACAAGATGATTCTTAACCGCAAAGCCAACTCCAGGTTCATGACGTTCGTCACTGCTACGTCCACACCAGAAGAATGTGTAACCACCTCCTGTTTCTGTGAGCTGACCTTCGTTGGCTAGACGAGTTTCACACAGGGCCGCAATATCGATGTTAAATCTTGCGAGCTCTCTGGCGACCAGAGCTGTTCTTCTTTCTGGTCGATCTGCTGAGGGGTTGTCTTGAAGCGTGCGTACATTCCATGTACCAATAATGAGTGGTGTCACCTTGCGTTTTGTTGTTTGAAATTTTGTTATTCGACCGCATAAGATGGGATCCCCTCCAGCCGCGGTAAGCTGGCCAGGGTTCTATGAAGCAAACAATGTTTAGGGCACCTTTTCTAGCCCCTTCCTCTTACTACGGAGGTGAGCAGTGCGGTCCTAAAGAGGGCTGCTCAGTCACTCAGGTAGACGCCGAATCCAGCTGTTGCTTCGGTCAGCAAGAAGAGGACCATTAGACCTGAGCCGCCTGTGTGCAGGTCCGCGGCTACAGCTCCCAGTGTATCCACACCTGCTGCTTCATCGCTCGCCCATCGCCACAGGACTTTAAAGTTTACGGGAATTGGAGGGATGTCAAGACTTGCGCGTGAATTGGATTAAAGTGAGGGAGAGGTGCGCATAGTCAGCCTCACTCTCTCTTCCCAGATTCCATCTTGCTCCAACGGCAGGACAAAAGTAGAGACGGTTGGAGATGGGCTGGGCGCAGTGGTTGACCAGGGCGTCTTTCGCGTCTTGCCGTGCTCTTAGCGTACGCTTGCAGAAATCGCCTTCATGACCGTTGGTCTTATTCCAAAAGGTCTCATCCGCTCAATCCGCTGGAGTCTGTCTTCACATGCTCGGGACAGACAAGGCCCTGTCTCACCGAAGGTCTATGCCCGACGGCTACCCTCAACCTGGTTTAGCCAGCCTGTCGAAGCTGTTGCCCGGGGTGTGGCCGCTGCGCATGCTACAGCTACTAGGAGCCACAGGTGAGAGCTGAGTGACAGGTGGGGGCCAAAGGTGGACGAGCTGCCCTGAAAGGACACGACATGCCCCTACACCAGCGGTGCTACCCCTCCCTGAACACCCCATATACCCCAAGTATACACCTAAGTATACAAGAATGGGGAAAACAAATCTGGTATTAGCTCATATTTCCAAGATGTAAAATGTACAGTATATCATTTGTATAAGGAGAGTTTTTAATAAGAAAGATACTGTGTTGTATTGTGTAAGCCTATTTCATTACAGACGGAGATGGCATGATACTAGAATTATAAATGTATTAGTGTATTATAGGGGAAGCGTGTAGCAACTCCTAACAAAGTTTTTATATAGACATCACAGTATATACATACAGTGGCTTTACCACTCAGAAGTAATGTGGCTATTCCAAACTCATGTTAATAAAACCCTTAATGTCACTCCACTCAATATTGCGTAATGCATAATATATTTATATCTATATTTTGAGCTGTATATATACACACACACGCACATTTTATACATTATTAAATGTTTCATACAAATCTAAATCAGCAAAAATATGGTTCACATGATATTTTTATGCATAAAATGTTTCCACCTTTTAAAGATTTACTAAAAGTTAATTTAGTGGTGTCACTGATAAGCTGCAGTCTGACATTGTCAGCGATCTCCAGTTGTTTATCCTACATCACATTGTGCAGCAGATTATCAGGTTATCCAGATTCTTGTGATGAGTCTTTAGTTAGGAGCCTATTAGACAGGTGGTTTCGAACCACAGGCCCTAGGAGAGATCCCTGACAATCCATCACTATTCAGATTCTGCATATGATGCAGCATGAGAAAGGGAGCTAAACTGTGGTCTTCTATGGTAACAACACTTCCAGGTTTTCACATACTTTTGATAGATCAGAAAAATGGAATGTCTTTTCTGAGATCTGAAACTTTATTTTCATAGTCACCTTTCACGGATCCCTTAGACATAGCCTGCGGATCCCCAGGGGTCTGCGGACCATGGGTTGAAAACCACTGCCATAGAGCATGTCTACACTACAAGTACTACAGTGGCACAGCTGCAGCTCCACTGCTGTAGTATAGATACTTGCTACAGTGATAGAAGGGGTTTTCTTGTAACTGTTGTAATCCACCCACCCTCCTGAGAGACAGAAGTCTTCCATTGACCTCGTGGTATCTACAATTGGGCTTAGTTTGCCTTAACTATGTCTCGCAGGGATGCGAATATTTCACACTCTGAGCAACGTAGCTAGGACGACCAAAGTTTTAGGTGTAGTCCAGGCCTTAGTCTTGTCTTTGTGGTGGATGTGAAAGCTTAGAGGAGTGCTTGCTGGAAAGCTAGCATCCATACTAGGGCAAAGTTAAGGGTGTGGTGCATTGTCTGTGGTGTATGATTGCTTCAGTGCTGAGGTTTCTCTCTCGCTAGGTGGAATAGAGAGTAAGATGTCTTAGCTATTGCTTTTGTGTTGAGTATGTTGTGTATAGACCTGTCTTAATTGATATACAATGTAGTATTTTGTGATTTAATATTATAGACTTGCAAACAGATCCTGTCTTTGGAGGATGACTAAAAATGTCAGTTGCCGCTGAAAGGAAACATCAGTTAACTCAGGTGGAGAAAAATACAACACACCAGATGCCATGAAGGAGACATGTTCACGTCTCTGTATTTCACATAAGGAGTACTTGCCTCCTGCTAAGCTGCAGAATAGAATCCAAAACATGATGGCAGTGTACAAGCTTCTTAGGAATCACTGAAAGTCATGGATCCAGAGTTTTGTTAGCACCCACAACTGGAGAGAACAAAGAAGCAGAAACAAAGTCTTTCGGCAGTAAACTCAAGCATAGCTTTAAATAAAAAAAAGACATTGATAAACTTTAGAATAAAATGTGCTTACCTACAGTCCCCATCTCCTCTGCAGCTCAAGTCTCATATTGTGGAGGGAATGCTGGAGCAGACCATCTCCTATTTCTTCTCATCAAGAACATTCTCTGGTGGCACGTAGAGTGGTAAAGCTATAAGTAGTAAATAATGTTGACAGTCAACATAGTAAGTGCCCCTAGCATTTCAGTAGGCCAGACAGACTAGATAAGCAGAGTGGGTTGCATTCTACCTCTGCTCAGCCATACTAGAAAGATTAAAGACCCATCTACCATATCTCCCTCCAGTTGATCGTCTGTTGTTAAAAAATGGTTTGAATAAGTAGTCAAAACTCGCATTCTCTCTTACATGGTTGTTTCCTTTCTGATAAGTCAACAAGCTTTGGGGGTGATCCACAAAGTGACTTAAATACCTAAACTCCAGAGTTAGGGGATTAAGTCCCCATATGCATCACTGACATCCATGAAACTCCTGCTTGGCTCGCACCTATCCCCGTAAGCACCTAAACTCACTTGGTGCCTACCTTTCCACTGTAGAAGTTCCCTAGGTAGCTAAATTTTAGACCCTGGGGCAAGCACACTGCTACCACCCTCTAGCTGTACATCTCCTGCCTATGCCTTGTGCCCCAGAGCAATTCACAAACCAGGGGAAGACACATGTTCATCCACCTAGGTTGTATGCAGGCCCCGATCCACTTGGTGGCCCCTGAGCACGCATACTGGATCAGGTCCTGTCCTGCTGCTTAAGTCACATGCAGGGCCCAATCCATTAGGCAGCTTCTGAGCACATCTACTGGAGTGGGTCCCAAAGACTGGTCAGTGGGAGGGAGCACATCAAATAGAATGGCTCTGTAGTCCAGTGGTAAGAGCATCCACCTAGGGAGGTGAGAGGTTGCAGGTCCAGTCCCCCTGCCTCAATCATTCTTTCATTATTTATCCACAGTGGAACAACTTCAACACGAGAGATTGAGGGAAGCCCACATCAGAATATCCCATAGCTCAGTGGTTAGATCATTCCTCTGACAGATGGCAAACCCTTGTTCAAATCCTTTCTCCGCCACTGGCAGAGAGGAGGGAACTGAACCTCAGTTTCCCACATCCCAAGTGAGTGCCCTAACTACTAGGCTAAAAGTTATGAGGGGGAAGGCCCTCATCACCACCTCCTCCTCCAACCATTTGTGTAGTGTGAGGCAAGCATTGAACTCATTCCTTCAAGAAGTGACTTAGGCGCTAATCAGCCTGACTCCAGGTGGCTGGTTCTGAGCAGAGACAGGCACCTCCCTGCAGCCTGAACTTAGGCACCTATCTTATTCGCTGAGCGGCAAACAGTGGAGAGGCTAACAGAGGGTGTTCACCTGGGGAGAGCCCACTGGAGCTTTCATCTTACAGGCTTCTCTGAGTAGTAATTGCAACAGGTGAGGAAGCTCTTAGACGGAAGGTAATATGGATGGTTAGCTATCAGCTGTTGTGACCTGCACAGGATGTGCCATGTTTGTCTTTCTTCCACAGGATAGAAGCAACTTCGTCTGTACAAAGTGCAAGCTGGTCTCCATATTGGAAGAGAAGGTTCAAGGAATGGAGAAACAAGTATCAACCCTGTGTTGCAGAAGAGAAAATGATGATTTCCTGGACAGACGTCAGCACAAGATCCTGAAGAGTCAGAGCAGGCTGCGCAGTGGGAACAGAAGGACAGTGAAGAAAATTGGCAGCATGTGACCTCCAGAAGAAAAAATAAGAGCATCCATGTACCAGCAATGCAATACAGGTGAGCAACCATTTTCATGTTCTCTCCACAGGTACTAATGTGTAGAGTGGACTAGATGATACATCTGAGGGAAGGGAGCAGAAGGAGACTCCACCGATCGGAAGGCATGAGATGCACTGTCATAGGGATGGGGGTTCCATGACCACCACTCCCAAGAGAAGGAGGCAGATGGTAGTGATTGGGGTCTCCCTCTTAAGGGGGACTGAATCATCTATCTGCTCTCCCGACCGGGAAAACCGAGAAGTCTGCTGCTTGCCAGGAGCTAGAATTCACGATACGACAGAGAGATTGCCGAAACTCAAGCTCTCAGTTCGCTAACCATTCCTGCTTCTCCATGCGGGCACCGATGATACTGCCAAGAATGACCTTGAGTGGATCACTGCAGACTACGTGGCTCTGGGAAGAAGGATAAAGGAGTTTGAGGCACAAGTGGTGTTCTTGTCCATCCTCCCTGTGGAAGGAAAAGGCCCAGGTAGAGACCGTTGAATCGTGGAAGTCAATGAATGGGTACTCAGGTGGTGTCGGAGAGAAGACTTTGGATTCTTTGACCATGGGATGGTGTTCCAAGAAGACGGATGCTAGGCAGAGACAGGCTCCACCTAACAAAGGGAGGGAAGAGCATCTTCCCAAGCAGGCTGGCTAACCTAGTGAGGAGGGCTTTAAACTAGGTTCACTGGGGGAAGGAGACCAAAGCCCTGAAGTAAAGAGGAAGTAGAATACCAGGTGGAA
This sequence comes from Mauremys mutica, assembly GCF_020497125.1. Classification (NCBI taxonomy): domain Eukaryota; kingdom Metazoa; phylum Chordata; order Testudines; family Geoemydidae; genus Mauremys; species Mauremys mutica. The sequence goes on from NC_059075.1 coordinate 48,978,160, forward strand.
GCACAAGCAGGACAGCGCAAGAGGGGAGGACACCTGCCTCATACTGAGAAAGCAGGATGATCAGCAACTTATCTTAAGCGCCTATACACAAATGCAAGAAGCCTAGGAAACAAGCAGGTAGAACTGGAAGTCCTGGCACAGTCAAGGAATTATGATGTGACTGGAATAACAGAGACTTGGTGGGATAACTCACATGACTGGAGTACTGTCATGGATGGATATAAACTGTTCAGGAAGGACAGGCAGGGCAGAAAAGGTGGAGGGAGTTCCATTGTATGTAAGAGAGCAGTATGACAGATCAGAGTTCCAGTATGAAACTGCAGAAAAACCTGAGAGTCTCTGGATTAAGTTTAGAAGTGTGAGCAACAAGGGTGATGTCGTGGTGGGAGTCTGCTATACCACCAGACCAGGGAGATGAGGCGGATGAGGCTTTCTTCAGAAGTTACTAACAGAAGTTACTAGATCACAGGCCCGGGTTCTCCTGGGGGACTTCAATCACCCCAATATCTGCTTGGAGAGCAATACAGCCGTGCACAGACAATCCAGGAAGTTTTTGGAAAGTGTAAGGGACAAATTTCCTGGTGCAAGTACTGGAGGAACCAGCTAGGGACAGAACTCTTCTTGACCTGCTGCTCACAAACTGGGAAGAATTAGTAGGGGAAGCAAAAGTGGATGGGAACCTGGGAGGCAGTGACCATGAGATGGTCGAGTTCAGGATCCTGACTCAAGGAAGAAAAGAGAGCAGCAGAATACAGACCCTGGACTTCAGAAAAGCAGACTTTGACTCCCTCAGGGAAGTGTTGGGCAAGATCCCCTGGGAGAACAACATGAGGGGGAAAGGAGTCCAGGAGAGCTGGCTGTATTTTAAAGAATCCTTATTGAAGTTGCAGAAACAAATCATCCCGATGGGTATAAAGTGAAACAATGAAATCCTTGCTGATCTTAAACACAAAAAAGAAGCTTACAAGATGTGGAAGATTGGACAAATGACCAGAGAGGAGTATAAAAATATTGGTCAGGCATGCAGGAGTGAAATCAGGAAGTTCACAAATCACAACTGGAGTTGCAACTAGCAAGGGACATTAAGGGTAGCAAGAAGGGTTTCTACAGGTATGTTAGCAACAAGGTGGTGGTCAAGGAAAGTGTGGGCCCTTTATTGAATGGGGGAGGCAACCTAGTGATAGAGGATGTGGAAAAAGCGAATGTACTCAATGCTTTTTTTGCCTCTGTCTTCACGAACAAGGTCATCTCCCAGAATACTGCACTGGGCAGCGTAGTATGGGGAGGAGGTGACCAGCCCTCTGTGGAGAAAGAAGTGGTTCAAGACTATTTAGAAAAGCTGGACAAGCACAAGTCCATGGGGCTGGATGCGCTGCATCCGAGAGTGCTAAAGGAGTTGGATGATGTGATTGCAGAGCCATTGGCCATTATCTTTGAAAACTCATGGCAATCAGGGGAGGTCCCGGATGACTGGAAAAAGGCTAATGTAGTGCCCATCTTTTAAAAAGGGCAGGAAGAGATCCAGGGAGCTACAGGCCTGTCAGCCTCACCTGAGTCCCTGGAAAAATCATGGAGCAGGTCCTCCAGGAATCAATTTTGAAGCACTTGGAGGGGAGGAAAGTGATCAGGAACAGTCAGCATGGATTCATCAAGGGCAAGTCATGCCTGACTAATCTAATTGCCTTCTATGATGAGATAACTGGCTCTATGGATGAGGGGAAAGCTTTTGATATGGTCTCCCACAGTATTCTTGCCAGAAAGTTAAAGAAGTATGGGCTGGATGAATGGACTATAAGGTGGATAGAAAGCTGGCTAGCTCATCGGACTCAACGGGTAGTGATCAGTGGCTCCATGTCTAGTTGGCAGCTGGTATCAAGCCGGTTTTGTTCAATATCTTCATTAATGATCTGGAGGATGGTGTGGACTGCAACCTCAGCAAGTTTGCCAATGACACTAAACTGGGAGGAGTAGTAGATATTCTGGAGGATAGGGATAGGATACAGAGGGACCTAGACAAATTAGAGGATTGGGCCAAAAGAAATCTGATGAGGTTCAACAAGGACAAGTGCAGAGTCCTGCACTTAGGATGGAAGAATCCCATGCACTGCTACAGACTAGGGACCGAGTGGTTAGGCAGTAGTTCTGCAGAAAAGGACCTAGGGGTTACAGTGGATGAGAAGCTGGATATGAGTCAACAGCGTGCTCTTGTTGCCAAGAAGGCTAATGGCATTTTGGGCTGTATAAGTAGGAGCATTGACAGCAGATTAGGGAGATGATCATTCCTCTCTATTCGGCATTGGTGAGGCCTCATCTTGAGTACTGTGTCCAGTTTTGGGCCCCACACTACAAGGAGGATGTGGAAAAATTGGAAAGAGTACAGTGGAGGGCAACAAAAATGATTAGGGGGCTGGAGCACATGATTTATGAGGAGAGGCTGAGGGAACTGGGATTATTTAGTCTGCAGAAGAGAAGAATGACGGGGGATTTGATAGCTGCTTTCAACTACCTGAAAGGGGGGTCCAAAGAAGATGGATCTAGACTGTTCTCAGTGGTAGCAGATGACAGAACAAGGAGTAATGGTCTCAAGTTGCAGTGGGGGAGGTTCAGATTGGATATTAGGAAAATCTTTTTCCCTAGAAGGGTGGTGAAGCACTGGACTGGGTTACCTAGGGAGGTGGTGGAATCTCCATCCTTGGAGGTTTTTAAGGTCAGGCTTGACAAAGCCCTGGCTGGGATGATTTAGTTGGGGATTGGTCCTGCTTTGAGCAGGGGGCTGGACTAGATGACCTCCTGAGGTCTCTTCCAATCCTTATATTCTATGATTCTATGTGTCTACACTGCAATGTAAGTCCAGGCTTAGCAGAACTCAAGTTAGCATACTCTGGGTTTGTTAACCTAGGGCTTGAGCATCTACTCTCATTTGTAACCCCAGGTTAGGAATTGTTGGCCCCTGGGTCCAAACCTGGGGCTTCAGTGTCTACACTACATTATATGGGCTTGCATCCAGCCTATCCAAGACTTCTAGTGCCCTCCCAAAATGGCATCTGAAGAAGTGGGTATTCACCCACGAAAGCTCATGCTGCAAAACGTCTGTTAGTCTATAAGGTGCCACAGGATTCTTTGCCGCTTCTCCCAAAATTTGACCACCCTAGACGTTTGTTGGTGGTGCAGTGTGAGAAAACTTGACTGTCCAGACAAAGTTTGCCTGTGGGCTTGTGGAATACTTTTGGTGGACTTCCAGAGCATGTGTCCAGTGCTGCTGTATTTATACTGAAAAGCAATAAGGCTTGAACCCTGGGTCCCGGCTTGACTCAGGCTTGGACCCTCCCTTCCCATGGAGTCCTGTGACACTGGGTTAGTGCAATTTGCATGTAGGCAGAAGTGTGGTTTAGGCTTGAGTCTGATTTGCGGTGTATACCTACCCTTTGATGCTCATGTGATTACATATTCAACACATCTCATAGAAGACCTTCCTTCTCGGGAGTGGGACATCAGGGGGTGAGAAACAGGGGGGCAGATAGAGAGTGGGGAGCCGGGCCATGTCCTCCTCCCCTAACCAGCCCTCCATACAATTTCCGAAACCCGATGCAGCCCTCAGGCCAAAAAGTTTGCCCGCCCCTGCTCTATAGGTTAAACACCTTTCATTTCAACCAGAATTTTTCTGGAAGCCAGTGCAGAACACTGGTCTATTGTGCTTCCCACATGCAGCATTCTGCATTAGGCTTAGCATCCGAATGGTCCTGAGTACTGTGACAAAGTTCCTCCTCTACCTTGGTGGGTCCTGTGCTTATTTGGCAGATTTTCTCACCTCAGTGATCTTCCCCACAGTCTGGGTCAACTTCTCCTGTGTCTGATCAGGAGTTGGGAGGTTTGGGGGGAACCCGGGCCCGCCCTCTACTCCGGGTTCCAGCCCAGGGCCCTGTGGATTGCAGCTGTCTATAGTGCCTCCTGTAACAGCTGCATGACAGCTACAACTCCCTGGGCTACTTCCCCATGGCCTCCTCCAAACACCTTCTTTATCTTCACCACAGGACCTGGTGTCTGATAACGCTTGTACTCCTTAGTCCTCCAGCAGCACACCCTCTCACTCTCAGCTCCACTGCTCAGTATATTTGCCCTCTACCAGACTCCTGTACCCCACTGGCCTGGGTCTGTCACAGTACATTACAGCAATCTAATACTGAGGTGACAAAGAATTCATTGGAAAGAAAAGGTTACACTACTCTGGTCAAGAGTTGGTAGAAAAAGTATTCTTGGCCACAGCCGCTACCTGGGCATCCAAGAGTAGCGAGAATCTAACAGCACCCTGTGTTGTGCTCCTGTTTTCAAAATTGCTGTTGTACTCTCTGATTAAGTTCGGTATAAGCAGTGTACTAAATACACTGCAAACCATGTCTCCTCGCTAACAATCTCATATACCCTATGAACAAGAAAGATGATATTACAGACCCCTTCGGCAGCTGCAAAAGAGCACTCTTGGAACAGAGAAACCATTGACCACAACTCCCCTTTGGGGTCCTCTCAGAAAGATAATAGCCACACAAAAGCAATGCCATCCATCCCTGTTACTGTCTGTAAATGAATCAACAAAAATCTCATGGCCAACTGTATCAAAAGCTGCTGACAAATTTATAAGAATCATACATCCTTAATCTTTGTTCATTGCTTGGATATAATAAACTAATGCAACCAGGGCAGTTTCTACCCCATATTCGGGCCTATGACCAGATTGACTGACTCCAAGGAAATCTCAATGACCTTCTTTAAAAATGGGAGATGGGACATACGCTGATAGCCAGAATGTGAACATCAAGAGTTGGTTTCATGAGCATGAATCTCTCAATAGCTTATTTAAGCGGTGTTGGGATCCTGTTCTCATCCGCCTACAGAAAAACATTCACAATCTTGACAAACAATGGACCCATTACTTCTCCACTGGACTTCTCTAGCCAGAAAGGACAAGACTGCAACTCACACATTGTGTCAGGAAGCAGCTACAGCACCTCCGTAGCCTCTGTAATACAGGCTGCAATTCAAGCAAAGAGGACATAAGCTCATGTCCTCTCCACATATGGTTGAGTTTCCATAGCAATGGATAGCTCAGTTCAAATTTGAACTTCGTCTGCAAAGTAACATGAAAGCTCTCCACAAGGAAAAAAAATCAATCTGCAACCAAGTGGACACAGTGAGGATTCAATCACTTAGCACAGTTCTGCTGTGACAGATGTTAGAGAAGTGAAGGCAGTTTCTTCACTTTCTCCACAGCCATGACAATTTTTAAATATTCTGTATACTGCAATCAAATTAAGGATAAGATAGGGCTAGTGTAAGCATGTAGGTTGCCACACACTAATAAAAAAAGAGCCTTCTGGGTTGATTAGGTTCTTCACTACACTGGTGTGGGAATCACCAAGACTGGTAACACAATTATTTTAATATCCGTGTAGATGATTCAACCCAAAATTCCATGACTGCCACGATAATCATTCTACTGTCTCAGGTAGTTGTAGGCTCCATTCATAGGGCTGGACATGCTTTGGATCAGGTGTTTGGACTTGGGGTGGAAGGCAGAGGGATTGATATTAACATCTTTCTGTCAAGGACTATTATCTTTAAAGTTAGGGCACACCAGTCCCAATGAGATGACTGATGTTTTGACAGTTTGCCTTCAGAAGTTAATGAACCGTTTGTTTCTGAGCAGCTACAAGGGATAAAATTGTTCTGAGTTTTCTCTATTGATAATTTGGTAGGAATTTACAACAATCTCTTGTCCTTCACTATTGATACGAAGGCTCCTTGCCACCAGCTTTGTCCTCACAGGTCACCTTGATTATAGATTACCTGAGACAGAAGTAGAAAGAGGGAAAATGACTAGCAAGTCTGGGGCAGAAGTCTCATGCTGATGTTGGTCTTTGGAAGGGCCCAGCTGTTACTGTTGGGTACTCAGATAAACTCCAAGCACAGACCTGCTTTCCCCCATGGAGCACTCTTCCTCACAGTTCCCTGCTTTTTCACCAATTCATCTCCCTCCACAAAACCAGTCCAATCACACCTTCAAAACACAAGATATCGCATCACAAATTTAAAAAGCAAACCCCCCTGCAGATAAATTTCACTAATGCCTCACAATCCTGAGGGATGATGGCAGTGGTGGTTGATATAGGTCTTCCCTTCAGTTCCCCATCTGTAAAATGGGGACAATGGTGCTTTCCACCATCAGAGAAGTGTTGAGGATTAACACACTACAGATTGTGAGGTTCTCAGATGCTCTGGTGATGGGAACCATAAGTAACTAAGGGTATTGCTACACAGCAGACAGGAGGGTGCTTCCCAGCAAGGGTACATAGACACATGCTAGCTCCCCTTGAGCTAGCATGCTAAACATAGCCATGTGGCAGATGCAGCACAAGCTAGCTGTTTTGAGTACAACCCCACCCAACCCGAGTACCTGTTCCTGCACTTAGCCTGAGCCACTGTGCCCACACTGCTAATTTTAACACACTAGCTCAAGGAGAGGTAGTGCATGCCTGTCTACAAGCACTAGGAAGCATCCTCCTAGCTGCTCTGTAGACATAACCCTAAGACAGATTCCTTTGACAACTCTTCTTGGCAGGAATGGATTTAGGGTCAGGCTGCAAGTAGAAAATTAACACTGGCCCTAATCTATATCTATCCTAATTTGAAAGCTAACACATTATCATTGTGGGCATTCAGCAAGAATTTAAATTAATCATATTTTCTAATCAGTTACTGAAAAAAACAGTAATGGATCTATTATGCAATATAATCAGGCAGTATTTAAAACCCTGTATTTACAGTCTAAAGGAACTATAATGGTGGGAAAATGTCAATGAACCTCAATTCAACACCAAAAAGATCAAAGTATATATGCAGTACATCCAGGAATGAAGACAGGTAACAAGGATTAGCTGTAGTAAAGCTCTTATACATTTCTGAAAAGAGCTTGTGGATAAGTAAAGGAAATATAGAATTCACTTTGACAAACAAGGTAGTGGATCAAATTCATCCTTGCTATACTCCTCTGAAGCCCAATGGATTTACCAGCAGGGATAAATTGACCCCCAAGCGAACACAAATTTTATCCCTAATGTCTGAACATTTTATTATAGTTAAGTTTTAGCACAGGCAACAACGAAGCTAAAGGGAAGTGTACAGAATCTAGTGAATCACTTAGATAACCTAGTGAAAATCTTGAGACTCTTGCATATGGCAAAATATAATGAAAGATTAAAATATGATGCAGGCAAAGGACATTCATCTTTGACAGAATAATGTTCAGATAACAACATTTGTTGATCTAAGAAAACATATAGGGTTAATCTGGATTGAAGGCAGCCAGAAAGTTTTAGTAGTGATTACTACATCATAAGCCAGTAGTTTTCAACTGGGGATCTGCAGACTATATCTAAGGGGTCCGTGAAGGGTGACTATGAAATTAAAGTTTTAGACCCCAGAAAAGGCATTCCATTTTTCTGATCAATCAAAAGTATGTGAATATCCCCAGCTACAGATCAAAACCTGGAAGCATTGTTGTTACCACAGAAGCCCACAGTTCAGCACCCTTTCTTGCGCTGTATCAAATGCCATGCCAAGCACATGCAACATTTATAGTTCAATTCTGTTCAGCCCGTTTTCAGACTAAGACTTTTATGGTAGGTATTCACAGACCACAGGTTGAATTTCCAAAGAGGTTTGCACCTCCATTCCAAATTTTTTAGGAGTCTGCAGATGATAATGGGTTGAAAACGACTGTCATAAGCTATATTACTCATTGCACTCTGACAGACATTGAAATAGCAAATACCTCCCGAATGGCCACATGTGCAAGAATTAAAACAGTGCAAGTATCAAGTTTGAAAATTAGAGGATATATTCCTATCTAGAAATAGCAGAACAGGAATCCATGAAAAATTGACCAATATTATATAAATTAGAGAATCTAAAAATAGCCTCAAAATATGCATAGATAATTTTTAGTTCAGAATTAGTGTTCCAAGCAAGGATAAAAAAATATTATTCTTCATTCTTAAACTGTTTCTCGGCATACCAATATCAAGAAAAATGGTTTCCATAATCATAACCAATTTCATGTTGAATAGCTCAAATCAAAAAAGTCAAGACACTATGAAGACACGGAATTTAACTTCTGTTGAACAAAGTCCTCAGTTCATAAAGGATAAAAATATTTTAGAGGTTTTGTCATTTTCAGGGGGTCTATGCTTCTTCAGTGTATGTGTGTATACATCTTCATGGACCAATATATTCCTAAAAATGACTCAATTATTGCATGCATCAATACAAGGGGAGAAGTTATCCTTTATTGGCATGGTTTTATACTTAAATATTCAAGAAACCAAACAGCTTTTCAAGTTTTATAAGAAATGGAAAAGATATTTAAGAAAGCTACTGAATTATAAAACATTTGGCGTAGTCAGTTTGTAAAGACTTACTGCTAAATTTCACCTTGCCATTTAATTGAAAGATATTGGGTGATTTTGCCTTTAAAATGTTAATAGGCAACTAAACTGAACATTGTACACAGTAAGCATCTTAATGTTTTATTCATTGAATTCTTTATACAGAATACGTTTCACTGATATTTAATTCACTGCAGTATTGTTGGTGGTGCAACACAGGATTACATTAATTATAAACAAAGAACATAGATCTGACTTTTTAAATTTTTATATATATATATTTTTTTCCAGTTGACAAATAGCATCACAATTACTGTATAAAAACTGAAATCACCATGGAAGCTAAGGCCTACATTTTTTAAAATTTCCAATTAAGTTTCCCTCTGTATATATTTACCAGAGATATTAGGAACAAAATTCCAGTACCTTGAAAATAAACAAGTCTATGGTAATTTCTAGCAACCACTATTCAAGAAATGAAGAAAACATACAAGATAAAAATGTTTCTCTTCATTGAAGTCAGAAATCTGTCACCTATTCACACTATGTATGTACAAAATCCACAAAGTTGTGTATATAATGAATTTTAAAATAATCTGTAAAACATTACTTAACAAAATGCCACTTTTCAAACTCAGTGTGGGATTTTTAAAATATTCAAAGAAGAATCTACTGAAAGAACACATTTAAAAACAATACATTTTAGTAGCAAAATTTGCCTATAACAAAATACATAAAATACTAATCCGAGTTAAAGCATCAGTGTGAGATGCTCAAGACAATGTCACATGTTTATCAAGATACTGCTCTTATGATTATTGTAAAAATGGTCATTTAAAAAATTTAAAGCAATGCTTTTCGTGGTTTGAACTTTAATTATAACAATTATAAGAGACAATTCCATTAGCCAAACTACAGAGAATCTGTATGGAATGACATTCTTCCTTGCTTTATAGCAGTACTAAAGATTACCTATAAACTTCATTTTAAAATAGCAATGGTATAATTTTCTAGTATCTTTATTTTCTGTTACTATATATATAGCCATATAGTATTCTAATATTAATCTAAAGCAGGGGTCGGCAACCTTTTAGCAGTGGTGTGCCGAGTCTTCATTTATTCACTCTAATTTAAGGTTTCGTGTGCTAGTAATACATTTAACGTTTTTAGAAGGTCTCTTTCTATAAGTCTATAATATATAACTAAACTATTGTTGTATGTAAAGTAAATAAGGTTTTTAAAATGTTTAAGAAGCTTCATTTAAAATTAAATTAAAATGCAGAGACCCTGGACAGGTGGCCAGGACCAGGGCAGTGTGAGTGCCACTGAAAATCAGCTTGTGTGCTGCCTTCGGCATGCGTGCCATAGGTTGCCTAACCCTGATCTAAAGACTACACAAGAAATACTGACAATGTCACCAAGTAGGTGTGTCATGCCAAGCTTTTTTTTTTTTTTTTTTTTAAATGAACCTTTCAGTAAGAGTTAATGACAATTTCTAACCAGGCCAAATACAAGGGCGGCATTTTAACAACTCATTATGGAATAAGGGATGCAGTTGTAATAGAATACATAAAAACAGATGATATTGCAAATATTTTTGATCTATAATAAGCTTAACTTGAAATGGAGTTGTGGAAATGTATTTGTAACATAAAAATAGATAATTTTGTAATCAAAGATGAATTTAACATCATGGCCAACTAAACGTATACTTCCACGCAGGAGGCAGAAAATTAAAAATGAAATTCACAACACAAAGACTGAAAATTGTTTTACCAGCTAGAACTTTTAAATATAGTTTTCTTTTTAGCCTACTTCCAATAGAAATAGTTTGGTTTGTTTCCTGTACAGTTTGATGCTTTGTCTATACCATATATAGTAGAAAAATAAATTCTTTAGCAACCTAGAAACAGTTTATAAAACTCTTGAAGTTTAATTTTTCTTTGCTAAACATGCCAATGTTAGACTGACACCTATAAATAAAAGCTATGTAGACAACAGATGTAATGTAAAACAAGTTAAGAATACTACAATTTACAGGACAGACTTTATTATTGTACTTTATCAATTCCTGTATGCTTTGCGACAGGACTAGGGCTTTTTGTTCTTGTTTTCTTAGAAAAGATAATTACTTGCAAGAATATAACACAAATATCAAGATAATTTATCATATACATGTACTTCAACAGCAGCCTTGTTTATGGTATCATCTTAATCTAGAATGATAATCCAAGTCATAATTAGAAGTACAATACCTAGGACATAATTGGGAAAGGCAATTTTTATTTTAGGAAAATGGAGTAAATCAAAAACTCTTAAGAGCCTTAATTCTCAAAATCATCTATTTACTATAATACATAGAAGACGATCTTAAAATCTCATTATGAATGAAGATTACAACGGTGACCCATCATAAAGCTTTTTTAAACTACACATAAGATATCCTAGCAGCTGAGTGAACCAAATTTATTTTTTTCCTTTCCAGACCCCAAACCAAAAAGCTATAATTTGAGCATGAAATAAAAAAAACTGCTAAAAGTCTCACAAATATTTTTTACTTATGGCCTCCCCTCAATTCTGCTACAATGTGTAGTCTTCTAAAACAGTTACCACCAATTAAATGTTTAAAAAAAAAATTTAAAAAGCAGCACTCTTTTAAAGCAAAATTGGTACCAATGTCAAAGAAAAAAGTAATAATTAAAAATGGTGCAAAAAGTCAGTAATTTTGAATTTTTAGTACAACATACCACAGAAAAAATATGAATACAAATTTGTGATTTTATATATACACTCCAAAGAGGTTAATTGTCAGTACCCAAAGTATTTATTGCTATATATTAGCAATGCATTTTTGTATATCTTTAAAGGGCCGCATAAAAATAGATTTAAAGAATAGATTAAATTGAAGTCCTAGATTAAAACATTGTTTGGTTTACAGAATTTTACTACAACAAAATTCATGTTTATGTATGAAAAGTTATATAACCTTGTATGAAAATGTCATGAACTATTTTCTACACACTAGATGTGTTCCCAAGTGGGAAAAATTAAAATATCTAAAATATATTAGATTAAGTTTACAAGACCATCAATGATCTTTTAAACATGCAGCTGTTTACAGAATTAACAGTATTACAAAATGTTTAATTCAGTAATGGAACATAAGGAAATAACTAGGAGACATCAAAATTTTTGTACAATATTTGAAACTCACTTTTACAACAAGCATGTCCTTGGTATTGTGCTGTAAGAAATAATAAGCAAGTTCAACAAATTGTCCACAGGTTTACTTATAAGTAAAGATGGAAGGTGCAGGATTGTAATATTTTCAACAGTGCATTTTGCATTTTTTCAAAAACCATCCCAAGCATACTACAGCATAAGTAGCCAGGAGGTAACAAAATAAACTACAGCTGGGCTTCAGTTGTCTACACAGAATGCCTGAATGTGAATAACGCTGACAAAAATAGCACATTCAATAACAAAAACAGCCATAAAGCAGGCTGTAAGCACTGAATGTATCATAAATGTGATCTTTTAAATCATTAAATTTCTATAGAAAAATTTTATTCACAATATATTGTGACAAACTGCCACAGGAATGATATAGTGATTGCGATAAGGTTTCATGCAGCAGCAGCTTTGTACTTTATAGCTATTTTTGTTTTTAAAAATTAAACCTCTCCAGTCATGCTTATCCCATGGTTTTGATCTGCAGTGTGTATGAATGAAGAAATACAGTATGGGTTGTAACAAAAATGTCCCATCAGTTTGGATGTGAATTATTTTTCATAAATATGAAGTACATTACTGAATCCTGAAACATGCATGTCTAGCTTTATTTTCTGTCCAATGCCAGGCTGCCTGCATCTTCTTCTATTTATATAATACCAAGAGGATCTGCTTGTAATTGTGGTTGTATCAGCTGAGGTTGCAATGGTGGTGGTAACTGAAGTGGTACCATTGGTTCCACCATCTGCACTGTGTTGGATGGTGGTGGCTGACATGCCACAGAGTTGGAGGTTTCTACAATCTCTCCATTGTAAAAGAAAAACTGGCACTGTTGAATGAAGGTCTCTATAACCGACTGGTGAATCTTGGTGGTAGACAGGAACTCCCGGTTTTCGAAATCAGGTCTCATCAAAGTTGGCCAGAAACAAATTGATAAGTTATCAGCAGTCATAAGATTGGTTCTATTTTGCTGGCTAACCCTGAAATGAGAATAAATTTTCAGAACACGTTCACAAAGAACAATTAAAAATGATATACAAACAGGTCTGATTTCAAATATTTTCATAAACATGAACTTTAATGCAAAAGAATATTTTTACAAGTATCTATTAAAACAATAGCATTCTTAGATGTTACACTGATGCAAATCCAGAAATGAATATTTTAGATTTAACAGCTAACAGATAAGACTTTGACTCGGTGTTTTACTATTCAAATTTGAATCATGGTGAAAATTAAAATGCAAGAAGTTATCCCCCATTTTAAAGAAGTGACAATGAATGTATATGTTAGAAATCTCTCAGGGGGTTTCCTGCCCTGCAAGGTAAAATCCATTAGCTCTGCATAACGTTTGACCTTTGTGCTGAGAGGGGTAGCTACGGGGGGGCTATAGCAAATTTTGGAGTGGCTATAGCCCAAATAAGACCTCCAATAGCACCACCCCTGCCTGTGTGTCTTTTAAATTATAAATTACTTTTTTTGCCGATCTCAGTGTTCTGATTGGTCTTCGGTTTAATGCAGCTCTATAGCTGCTAAACAATCAAGCCCTCTAACACTGTCTCAGCCCCAGGGGCAGCCTTAGGGAAAATGGCACCCCCGCGCAAACTTCTGTTTTGGCACCCCTTCTTTGGAGGCAGGGTGGGGTTGGATCGGCTCAGGCTGTCAGCCCCAGCATGTGCGAGGCTAGGGCTTACAGGTGGAGTGCCGCCATGCATGGGGGCTTACAGCTCATGAGCCCCACATAAGAACCTTGCAACCCCCAGTTTAAGGACCCCTATTCTAGAAGAAAAAGACAACATGCCTATACAAAGAGGAACCTACATTTAGTGATATCTATATATCAAAAGAAAAAAGCAAGTAAAGATTGAAATATTTCACTTCATTATAGGCTTTTCATATTAGCCAGTGATAAAATAGTGTCTGAAATTAAGCCGTGCTATTAAGCAAATTCCCACTGTTATCAGCAGGTGTTTTGCTTACATCAAGATGCACAGGTTGAAGTGCAACATGTCTCCCCTCACAGTTGAAAGCTAGATGATTCTGCCATGTCATCACTAGCTAAGGTGAAAAAAAGAGTATAAATAGGAGTAAGATTAACTTTTATTTTTTAAAATGTTTAAATTTAATTTAGCTGGGCAAAGCTGGCAAAAAATTTTTACGAAATTCAATGGAAAAGTTTTCACCCATTCATTTTGAATGGTTTGAGCTCTCCCAATTTTATTTTTCACAAAATTTCGAAGTCCCATTTTTTAAAACTTTCTCTTGAGAAATCTACTCCCAACTTGATGTTTCAGTTTTATACCTTTGACAGCTTGCGCAAAAGCACCACAGTACCTTGACTTCCAGCTGATTTCATTTTTTAGTTCTGAAACTCAAGTTCAAGATGCTAAAAAGATGTTTTTAGCTTGCCTGGGGAATGGGGGAATCTATAATACAAAGAGTTGAGGCCAGGACATGCATTTTGCTTTTTGTTCTGCAAGATGGAAGCTGTTGAATGAAGCGTCATAAAGTGAGCTGGAAAGAATAAAAAAGGTACCAATATGCTGCTTCAGTGATTATCCTGAGACTCATTAACTGTATTGTACATTTCAGATATTTGTATAGATTTACAGTTATTGTACATCAGTGGCCTCCAACCTTTTTACACCCAAGATCACTTTTTGAATTTAAGGGCAACCCAGGATCTAGGATGACCAGATGTCCCGATTTTATAGGGACAGTCCCGATTTTGGAGTCTTTTTCTTATATAGGCTCCTATTACCCCCCTGCCTCGTCCCGATTTTTACATTTGCTGTCTGGTCATCCTAACTCTGCCCCTTCCCCAAAGCCCCGCCCACTCGACCCACTCTCTGTCACTCGCTCTCCCCCACTCTCACTCACTTTCACCAGACTGGGGCAGGAAGTTGAGGCTCAGGAGGGGGTGCGGGCTCTGGGCTGGGGCTGAGGGGTTTGCAGTGTGGGAGGGGGCTCTGGGCTGAGGGTTGGGGTGGAGGAAGGGGTGAGGGATGCAAGCTCTGGGAGGGTGTTGGGGTACAAGAGGGGGCTCTGGGCTGTGGCAGAGTATTGGGGTGCAGGAGGAGGCTCAGGGCTGGAGCAGGGGGTTAGCATGAAGGAGGGGATATGGGGTCAGGGCTGGGGCAGGGTTTTGGGGTGCAGGAGGGGGTGGGGTGCTGGCTCTGGAAGAGGGCTCAGGGCTGGGGATTGGGGTGCAGGAGGGGGTACAGGGTATAGGAGGGGGTATGGGGTGCTGGCTCTGGGAGTGGACTCAAGGCTGAGGTGTGGCCTCCCGCTGGGCGGCACTTACCTCGGGCAGCTCCCGGTCAGCGGCACAGTGAGGCTAAGGCAGGCTCCCTGCCTGCCACAGCCCCATGCCACTCCTGGAAGGGGCAAACGTGCCCCTGCAGGGGTGGGGGAGACGACACATGGCTCTGTGTGCTGCCCCTCTCTGCAAGTACCGCCCCCAATGCTCCCACGGGCAACAGTTCCCCGTTCCCAGCCAATGGGAGCTGTGGGAGCGGTGCTTGCAGGCAGGAGCAGTGCTCCGAGACCCAGTCCATTGCGATTGACGAGTTGGTCACCACTGTTGTACACACTAGAATCATTATCCTGAAAACAAGAATCAAGACTATCTCCACAAAGCAGGTCTATGTTAACAGACTGTTTGTCCCTGTTGACACAAACCTTCTACACAGGGGGGCAAAAATGAAGACTTTCTGTGCAATGAAGGGCTTTGTTTAATCTGCAACTTTGGAACAGCTCTCACTCATTTTCCATTGCTGATTTCCCTGACCATCACCTTTTTCCCTTCAACATAGGTCTGCTGCCTCCTCCTAGTCCTTGCCATATCCAACCCTTCTGAGATTTCCAGTCTACTCACATCAGTGACTTCTCTACTTTAAGTCCTCATCCTCTCCTCTGTTATCTCAGCAGATAACACTACACTTCCCTTGACTCCTTTGACTCTCTCCCATTGCAAGATTTGCCTAATCAAGCACAAGCCACAGCTCAGCCCCTCTCCTATATCTGTTGCTTATTTTAATAAGCATGATTATTTCACTGTTAACTTGTCCTCCCCTTCCTCATTGTCTGCTTCATTCACCTGTTGTCTTTCACCATATTTAAGCTCTTTGGGACAGTAATTAAATTATATGCATATAGCATCTGGCACAATACAGGCCAGATCCCTGATTGGAGCCTCTGTGCATACATAACCAACATGAATTTGTAGCGATAGGGCAAGATATAAGCAGTTTTTAACAATTTTTGTCAGTATTTTATCGATTAGGTTAACTATTGATATTGCTCTGTGTGTCCTACTGCAGTGGGTCTCAAACTTTTGTATTGGTGACCCCTTTCACATAGAAAACCTCTGAGTGCAACCTCTTCTTAAAAATTAAAAACACTTTTTATATATTTAACACAACTATAAATGCTGGAGGCAAAGCGGGGTTTGGGGCGGAGGCTGACAGCTCGCGACCCCCCATGTAAGAACCTTGTTACCCCTGAGGAGTCCTGACCCCAAATTTGAGAACCTCTGTCCTACTGTCTTTTAGATCTTCATACATTTTTTTCCCAAAACATATGGTTATACACAATTCCAAACAGGAATATGGGATTTTGCCCCTTTGAGGAAGTGACAGAATTTTAAAGTATTCAAGGTATATAAAACTCCTAAAAAGATGTATAGGTATTCAAACAGTAAAGTATCAAAGAACAGTACCATAACTAATGCCAATCAATATGGTTTTATTAAAAATCTATCTAGTTAAATAAATGTGTGGTGCTTTTTTTGTTTTTGTTTTTTTTTAAAAGAGATGATACATTTGGTTGACAAAGGCAACTGTGTTGACGTAATAGACTTCTGTAAGGCATCTGACTTAATATCGCATGATATTCAGATTAAACAATCAGCACTGTACAAAAATCAACATAGTACACATTAAGTGGACTGAACACTGGTACATCCCAAAAAAGAACTGTAAATGGGAAATCATCACACAACATATTTTCTAGGGTCTTGCATGGATCTGTTCTTGGCCAAATGATATTCAATATCTATATCAATGATCTGGAAGAAAATATAACATTGCTAGTCAAGTTTTCACATGACAACATAGATGGAGTGGTAAATTTTAAGAAGTCAGTTCTACTGAGTAATCAGAATTGCTTAGTAAGTTGGATTCATTTGAACCATTTTAATATACTCAGAAATACTAGGTCATACATCTATGAACAATGAACACAGGTCATACTTACAGAACGGGGAGGGGAGCCCTGAATTTTGGAAAGAAGTGCAATGTTATGCATACGAAAGCTAATGCCATATTGGATATATAAGCAGGGAAATATCAAATAGGACTAGGGAGAAGGTATTATCTCTGTATAAAGCATTGATAAGACAAATACTGGTATCCAATTCTGGTGTCCACAATTTTAAAAGAATGTTGACACATTGGAAGGAGTTCAGAAAAGAGTTACAAGAATTATTTGAGGTCTGGGAAACCTGTCTTCCTGTGAGAAAGTTAAGCGATGACTTCTTCATGGTCTGCATGTATCTACAGGGGAAGAATATGTCTTACAGTAGAGGGTTCTTTAATTCAACAGTCAAAGACAGAATTTCCAGTTACTAGAAACTGAAACTAGAGATTCAGACTAGAAATGTGGTGCAAAACTTTAACAGTGAGGGTAATAAACCATTGAAACGGTTTACCTAGGAACATGCTGGATTCTCTGTCACTAGAATTCTTTCAATTCAGTTTTGCTCTCTTTCTACAAGATATGCTCTAGCTCAACCAGAAGTTATGTGCTTGATGCAAGAACTACTGATGAAATTCTATGGCCTCTGTTATGCAGGAGGTCAGATTAGGTGATCATAATGGTCCTTTCTGGCCTTACCATCTATGAAACTCACTGGCAAGCTTGTCTTTAAAACCTGTACTTTACCCAGCAGCAGTATGTTGGATTTTTAGGTTCTTCAGAAAATGGTATATTTGTTTTATAGCAGGAGTTCCTGAGAATGAATTAAGCGTTATATAAAATTTTAAATGATTTTAATGCTTTATCATCAGCTCCTTAGTGGAGACTTTAATGCAGTGGCCCCCAACCTTTTTTGTCTGGCGGGCACCAGACGACGAGCCACAGAAGACTGTGGCGGCAGACCAGCATCCGCTGAAATGCTGCTGACAAGCAGCAACGTCAATAGGCGTCGCCGCTGAAATACCACCGACAAGCAGCAGCATCCAGAGGTGTTGCCGCAGAAATTTTGGCGGTGACACCTCTGGATGACGTTGCTTGTTGGTGGCATTTCGGCGGATGCTCATCCACTTGCCAGTACGCGGGCGCACTTAGATGCCCTGGTGGGCGCTATGGCACCAGCAGGTACTGCATTGGGGACCCCCGCTTTAATTAAATGACATTTTTAAAGTCACAGCTGGCTTTGTGGCCAATACAAAAAAAAAAAAGTTTGAAATGAGAGTTCCTTGTGATTTAGATGTGACCACAAGAGAGCTCTTGCTTCTTTGAAGTTCTCAAGTTGCAACTGAATTTCTGTTGTGCCTTTGTTTCTTCAGTTTAAATGTTCCTGACAAAATGTGGGATTCTGTCCTACTTTGAAATACCGCTGCATATATTTATTAACAAGAAGAACAATTGTTTTCAACATATAAAAGGAGAATTTCCATCTTGGTGCCTGATCTTTGATATTCTGCACTCCTACCAGGTGTGTGATCTGAGATAGGTATAACACCTATTTACTAGGCTAAATATTTCACTACTGTTTCAGATTTACTGAAAATCAAACTTTAGATAAGTTTTAGATAAGGAATCTTTACCTTTAAAATGGAAAAAAAAACATACATAAGACTACAGACATAAGACTACATCTTGTTCTGCAATTACAGATTTTAAGGTTTTAGATTTGTTGTTTATCTGGAAATTGGGTGGAGTTTTATCTATTTTGGTTTTTAATATATGATTAAGGTTCCACCAAGTTCCTTATTTGTAGTGTGAAAATAATTGGTTAATAAATCTGATAAGTCAACTGGGACATTAATCCGGACTGAATGTATACACCAAATATTAAGATAATTGTACAAGAAAATATTTTCCTCATTTGCAGTGGCAGAAGTAACTGCAACAGGTAATATTTTGTGTTAATAAATGTAGTGCCTTTATCAAGTAGTATAGGATGAATCAAATACACCCCTACCCCGATATAACACGACACGATATAACACGAATTCAGATACAACATGGTAAAGCAGCGCCCGGGGGGGGGGGCGGGCAGGGGCTGCACGCTCCAGCGGATCAAAGCAAGTTTGATAGAATGCGGTTTCACCTATAATGAGGTAAGATTTTTTGGCTCCCGAGGACAGCATTATATTGGGGTAGAGGTGTATTGTCTGTTTTGAATGTACTATGTCCAGAGATATTTACATACTCATCCTGAATTAGGGCAATATCCACATTCTCTTTCTTGAGAACTTTTTACATTTCAATAAGTAGTTAATGCTGTCAATATTTCATGTACAGAATTTTAAAGAATTCAAAAGACAATAGGGAAGAAGTTGCATTTTGTTTAATGCTTGTATCCAAGATTTTTTTTTTTAAATTGGCTCTTCTACATATAATTGTTTCCTAGGGTACCCCTCAAGAGGAAAATTAATGAGTCAGTCTGTTGCCAACTGAATAATTTAATTAAATTTTAAGAACACTGTTAAATGTAAACAGGCTAAAATGGTACACAATACCCTGCTGACAGCAAAGGGAGTAGACTAGTTATTAAAAGGTCATGTTTAAAGATAGAACAAATGTTCAGTCTTTAAAAGTTATCACAGAACCTTCTTCCTTTTCTCCCTGAAGTAATTCAACATGCTGCCTAGAGCTGCTCTCTGGAGCTCTGTCTTAAACTCCATCCTTGACCCTCTCCAGTGAGACTCCAGCTCTCTATACTTCTCTGAAATTGCTCTCACTTACATAGCACTGAAGAAGTTATTAGCAAAGTGTCAGAAACAGTATTCTATCCCCACCTCCTGTCAGGTTGCCTTTTACCCTGTTGACCATGCTTCTCCCTGAAATCTTGTCTCCCTCAGCTTCCATTACTATTCTCTCTTGGCTCTTCTACCTCTCCAATTGCTACTTCAGTGTTTGGTTTGGAAGATTCTTCTCATTCCAAACAATGGGAATTCTACTGGGCTTCTTCCTTAGCCCTCAACTCATCTCTCTGTATGCAAAAGTGATTATACAGAGATAGGTCTGTTCTATCATCTACCTTCTCTGTGCTGACAACACCCAGATCTACTTCTCCACTCTGAACTTGTTCTGCTCCTGGTCCCAGTTAAAATCTCAGCCTTTTTGATATCTGCTGGCCATCTTAAACTCAACATGAGCTTTTAATCATCGCTTCTAAATCCTCCTCATCCCTTCCTTTCTCAGTCATTATGACAAAACTTTCACTCTTTCCTAAGAACTTGAGTGTACCTTTAATTACCCAGCCTAGTCTAGGTATAAGATATCAATAGCTGGAAATAAGGACAATAAGGAAAAAATTGTCAGGGGCCTGGAGTCTATCTCCATGAAAAAAAAAAGTGATATTTCATATAGACCCCCTTAAATAGTACTCTCTGTAACGGATATGGAAAGTGTAGACTGCTCCACATTAAGATCATGACAGGTTAGATTGTGATAAGTCATAGGAGATAGTCCATTTAACATTTATTGAAGCTAAGCACATACCATGGAACTCAAAAGTAAAAATTTTGAAATATATTTTTGAACAAACAGTAACTGCCATTTTAATTACATACCCAAATTAGTTTAAACACAAGGTAGTCTAGAAGTCTTAATGTTTTCTACTCAGGAGCCTTTGCAAATTTCAAAACTTCTTCACAGTTTTTAAATAGAGCGTATGTTTCTTTAAAGATCTTATGCTGCCAGTCTATTCCACTGGTTTCAGATGATCCCTTGAGGTCCCTTCCAGTCCTACATGTCTATGATTTTCAAATCCTTTTACCATCTATTACTGTGGTCAAATATAAGGCAATCTCTTGCATGAGTTTTGTTCTGTATACTGCACAACGTCCCCATTTTGATCTGGTTCCACTCTTTCAGAGCTGTTAACTTTAATAACCAATTTAGCGGGACTTTCTTTCCTACTATTCAGAAAGGTTTCTCTAGGGAGATATAGAAAGCTATTTTTGTGGTTTAATTAGTTGGGAAGCCAAATAGTTTGAATGAATATCTTAAAAGGATTCAGCTGGGAGGTGCAACATGTGACCTCTTATTTAGCATTTTATTTTTCAACATGTTACTGTTACAGCGAACTAAACATAATAGTATCCTGTAATGTATTTTACTATAATGCACATTCCCAATCAAATCAAACATTATATAACTACATTAAAAGTCCACAAGAATACATTAAAATTGGATAGTTAGTCCAGAAATGCAATTATGGTTGAATATTCAACTGTAAGTATGTCACCTTGAGCCTACTTTTATACTATATTGTGCTATTTAAGAAATATTAGTCATTATGAGATTTTTTCTGCTCTAGATGAAGTTAAACAGAAGAATATATACAATAATCTAAGAATCAGGGAGTTTCTTAATAATCGCTTGAAACAGCCTCATCCATTGCACAGATTTTTAAAAATTGGACAAAAACTCACTAGAATGCACTCTACTCTAGTCACACCAGTTTGGCTTCAGTTGAGTTAAATCTAATTTATACCAGTGTAACTGTTATCACAATCAGACCCAAGGCTTTTCAGGGCATACTCTTGCATTGGTGGGGTGAGAAATCAGATGACCAAACTGGCCTTTTCACTCTTCTTTCCATAATTCTGAACATTATGTACTTGTATATATACACCAAGTCATGGTATGGGTGGTGCCCATCTGCTAGTCTCAAGATTAAAAACAATTCCTTATTTGTTAAAATCAAGGAAAAACCTTGAAAGCATCAAATGCTCATGTAGAAGACCAGATTTGAGGAGACAAATATAAGACTTTCACTCCATAAGAAATATTTGTTTTCAAGCAGTTTTATTAAATAACACTTAAAGATGTTATGAAAAGCCAGGTGCAAAATAGACATGACCCTAAGTACCCCTGTATTTACACCTTACACACTACTGCAATGTTTGTACAAAATATGCCTTGTAATGAATTCCCTCTGTTTAATGTTACTATAATATATTTAAGACAAAGACAGCCTACCCTAGGTTTCAGAGTAGCAGCCATGTTAGTCTGTAAAAGTGATAAACTGGTCTGTCCTAGAAAAAGGAATGTGATTTTAAATCAATTTACATAGGAGCCATAAACAAAGCTATCAAGCCAAACCTGAAGAGGTTGTCTTGAGCCTGAACTCGAGAGAGAATTAACATAGCTCCTGTAGTTAGAGAGACAAGAGACCGAATCCCCAGGTGGCCTTCCTAACTTTGAGAACAAAGCCAATTTTTTGGGAATATAAAGGACAGAGAAACTCCATCTTTATCTTTTACCTGTGAAGACAAAGGAAATTTCTGTAGAAGGTCCTAACAGAGAGACAGTCAGTCATGCTAGACAAAGAATAACTGGTGAGAGAAACCATCCTAAAGACCGTACCTTGCTAGTTTAAGTTCTCGACTTTTAGGTGCATATCTTCACTTCTACTACTAACCATCTTTACCTTTATTTCTTTTACTTGGCATCACTTCACCTATGTTCTGTTGTTAATAAACTTGTTTTATTTTTCATCTAACCCAACCCAGTGCTGTGTTTGAACTGAACTGTTAACTCCAGTTAAATTGGCAGGCTGCTGGGTATTGTCTCTTTAAAGGAGCAAACATACCTTCTTATTTCTTTGAGTACTCCAGGGGAACACTCCAGGGCAGACAGTACTGGGCAAATTTGGAACTGTAGGTGTGTTGGGGTCATCTTGCCAGGTGTAACCAAACCTGGTAGAAACCAGGGATGAGGCTATTGTGTTCTAGGCAGGCTGCTAGGGTCAGAGAGCTGAACAAATGGTTACTTACCTGTAACTTGTTCTTCTAAATGTGATGCAGACATGTATTCTACTTAGGTATGTGTGCGTGCACCCAACACATTGGAGCTGGAAAACTGCCTAGCAGTATTCATAGGAGCAGCACTCATGCCCTGTGCCCTAGCCCTTCCCCTGGCCATATAAAGGTGGTGCCGCCCCAATCTCCTCAGTTCTTTCACACAGAATGCCAGAAGTACAGACTCTGATGCAGAGGGCATGGGGCGGGAGTCATGAAATACACATCTGCATCACATTTCAAGGAAAAACAGTTACAAGTAGGTAACTAATTTCAGCCATTTCTGAAGAGGACATTGGTGCATACTTCCATATTGGACTACGTGTGTGCATGCAACCATATGGCCTAGCAAATGCAGACATATTCGGGCTGTAGTTGATGGTTGAGACTGCAGCTCCAGATGCAAGGGGAATTGCCCAGAATCACTCCGCTCGCAGAAATGCTCTTGAACTTGTAGAGTCTATCGGTGTCCCAATGAACTTGATTCTTTGAGCAGGGCCGGCCCACAACATTTTGGCACCTGAGGCGGGGAGCTTAAATGATGCCCTCATGCCTCCTTGCTTGGGCCAAAACTTTGAAAGGTCTCAATTCTGCCTTCTTCCTGTTCTACTCCTCTAATGGTACTGCTCTGCAATCTATCCCAATCTAAAGGAGAACTAATAACTTAAAATGCCTTGTTCAAAATTTTTAAGTAACACTTAACTTTCAAACGCCTGAACAGCAAATGTAACTTTTCTTGTCTGCATAGTAAACACTGGCATTTTTATCTATTTGAATAATCAAAGTAGTGCTTTCCATGCCTTCTTGGTTGCAAAGATTTGAACTGCTTCCTGAAGGTCCACAGTCTGGGCCAGCTCCTGCTCTATTGAGATGGTTGCAAGGCCGACCAGCCTCTCCTGTGTCATTGTGGCGCATAGATGTGTTTTTATTAACTTCAGCTTGGAGAAGCTGCGTTCTCCATTGGCAACTGTTACAGGAAGTGTTAGAAGGTATGCGCAGAGCAACGAAAGCATTTGGAAAGAGGATGGTCATCTTATTTGTGCACATAGTCTGCAGAAGAGAAGAATGAGGGGGGAT
Source organism: Mauremys mutica (assembly GCF_020497125.1). Taxonomy (NCBI): domain Eukaryota; kingdom Metazoa; phylum Chordata; order Testudines; family Geoemydidae; genus Mauremys; species Mauremys mutica. The sequence goes on from NC_059075.1 coordinate 49,001,945, forward strand.
TTGATAGCTGCTTTCAACTACCTGAAAGGGGGTTCCAAAGAGGATGGATCTAGACTGTTCTCAGTGGTAGAAGATGACAGAACAAGGAGTAATGGTCTCAAGTTGCAGAGGGGGAGGTTTAGGTTGGATATTAGGAAAAACTTTTTCACTAGTAGGGTGGTGAAGAACCGGAATGGGTTACCTAGGGAGGTGGTGGAATCTCCTTCCTTAGAGGTTTTTAAGGTCAGGCTTGACAAAGCCCTGGCTGGGATGACTTAGTTGGGTTTGGTCCTGCTTTGAGCAGGGGGTTGGACTAGATGACCTCCTGAGGTCCCTTCCAACCCTGCGATTCTATGATATATTCCAACTTTGGAGTTGATCCTGCCGAAATGTATCTTGAAAGGGCTTTCAGTTCATCACTCGCATCAATATTGCGCATGTCATCATGTGTCAACACCGTCTCTAGTGCCCTGCATTGCTGGTGTAGGTGTTCTTCAGGTATAGTGAGGAGTTTTGGAATATCCTACAACATCCCAAATATACTGCTGTGTTCCTTGAGCTGCATGAAACGTTCTTCAACTGACTGTATTGCACAATCTAGCACCTGGTTAAAGAATTCAACTTTGAATTGTTGTTTGGGGTCTCTTATGGGATTATCCCATGCCTCGTAATCAAAATGTCGTCTTCTTTGGTGACTTTTGTATTCTTAAATGGGTGGGAAAATAGCTTCAGGGTGAAGTTACTTTACCAACTTCTGTGCACTCTTCCGAACGTTTTGAAATCTCTCATCTGACCAATAAGACTATAAGGATGACTTTGCTTTGTCCAGTTGTTCCATTCCTCTAGATATATCAACGCAACACCTTGGAGTCTCTTACTTACAACATTTATTTCAAACAGTATGTTATGCCACAACACTAAGCCACACAGGAATTTGAAGTTATTTATGTTTCTGGTGATTCCATTTCCCTCTGCCACTGTTCTCCCATGAACAGTTCCTGTCATAGCATTATCCTCCATAATGCCAACTATGGCATCATCTATCTTCCCAATTTGGTGTATGATAGGCTTTATCGCTTCCACTCAACTTTCCCATCGTGCGGCACTCTGTGGTTTCAGTGTCAGAGAAGATATTCCCAGATGTTGCTTCAAAAATTGCCACCGATGACTCGACGCAGAGAAAAATACATAGATGCTTTGAATTACATTAAAAAATCCAGCAGAAGCTGATGCTGCAACTGTATGGGACAAAAAAAGCTAGAGGGTTTAACTCTTGGATCCGTGTCTGCACTCCTCTGTTCTTTCCTCCCATATTGGTACCATTATTGAAGCCCTGACCTCTCATGTCAAGTATCACAATTCCGTTTCTTCCAGCTTTTAAAGAAGCACATTTGTCATACCAGCTCCTGTAGTATCATCAATAACAATACATTCTAGAAAATGCTCTCTGACAATCACCATTGCACGGACATTTTCACTAGGTTCTGCTGTTGTTACAAAACGCACCATTAAAGTCATTTGTTCCATATGGCTGATGTCAGGTATGCGGTCCAGAATAACAGAGTAATATCTTGCTGACTTTAGATCTGCCATAATCTTCTGCTTGACTTTTGTTGCCACTAACTATATGATCTCATTTTGAATTGTTTTTCCAACGTAGTAGTGTGTGTACATTTCTTGGGTGGTGACTCTCTTCTTAGATGCTCCTGGAGTACAGCATCAAACTCAGCCATCAGCTCCACAATTTTAAGGAAGTTTCCATTATTTGGCACATACAGCTGATCTGAAGTGCCACACAGTGCTAGGTTTTGGGTAGCAAGCAGTCTCACAATGGCAAATGAGCCTTTTCGGAACATTTTGCCAGTAAAGAGACGCTGATGCAATCTTCTCTTGATGCTGATCATCTATGGTGGCCTTTAATCTTAGTCTCATCTCAAGCTCTTTCCACCTATGGAATACTCTCTGGTGATTTGCTGCCTCCTCATGGCATGCTAGATTTCTAGCCAGATTTTTCAAGTCTTTTGTTCCTGTAGAACCCAATGTGCTAGAACATTAGACTGGAAGAGTCTGCAACAAAAACAGTATGCAGCATTCTGGGGTTTTGAGAACATAAGCCACAGCCTCTCCACTTTGTCATCATTGGGGATTTCATGACAGTAATGTGGTAGATGGAAACTTCTGTTTTCATTGTCGTTGGGGAACATGAAGTTTTTCACTTGCTATGCAGTACAAGGAAGTCCCTCAGGCTACTGCTCAAGTGGGTCCACAGTCCTGGATCATCTAGACTTAAGGAACTAAACTCAGCAGCTGCTGTTTCTTGTGCCTCCACCATACTCTTCTCTGATCTACACTTTTCTTCAGGAATGTGCATGGTTACATTCCATTTGAGATGGAGATATGGATGCTACAGTAGCTGCCAGGTCACCTGCACTCTGACTAACTGGAAGATCAGGCAACTCCTCACCACTCACATCCTCACTGGCTGTGGAAGGCTCACCGTGAACATTTGTGTCTATGTATCTCAGGAGAGCTCCTTCCTGCTTAGATAGAAAAGCTTCCTTTGCTTGCTTGCTTTTTCTGAATGCTGCCCCAGAGGGGCGTTCTCTTCTTTCACTCCTGACTGCTGTTCTGTGCCAGCTATAGTGGCTCTCAACACTCAGTTGAAGGGGACAAATAAGCAGGCTGGTAGCAGGGCTTGAGTGAGGGAAGATATCAGCGTCTTAAGGGCTTAACTGGCTCCTACAACTTCAGTTGACTGCCTGTTCTCCTCAAGTGGGTTCAGGGAAGCAGCAGGAAACAGGAAGCTCCCTGAGAAGCTGGTGTTAATCAGTCCAGGCTCCTGGGGGTGCTAGAGAGGTACATAAGAGGCTCCTCTTCCTCTCTCTCCCGGCAGCTCCTGCTGCTTTCTGTTACCCCCACCTCCACCCACCCAGTCTGGTACCAGAGGCGGCCGCCTCAGTTCGCCTCATGGTAAGGCCAGCTCTGTCTTTGAGTTGGAACCAATGTTGTCTTTCCGCTGTTTAGGAGGAGACCTAGAGGACCAAGCAGGCGTAATTTAAAGTGAACATGACAGAGGACTTCCTCTCTGGACTTGAGCCCTAGTAACCAATCATCCAGATATGGAGGGATATGAATACCTCTCTTCCTGAAGCATGCTGTTACCACAATCATGTATTTGGAAAATCCCAGGGAGCAGAAGGTAGGCTGAAAGGCAGCACAGTGTACTGGTAGTGCTGGCCAGCTACCAGAAAACTGAGGAACCTCCCATGGCTCGGAACGATTGCTATGTGGAAATAAGCATCCTGCAGGTCCATAGCAGCAAACCAGAGATTGTGATTTAAGGCAGAGAGGATGGTTGCTAGGGTGACCATACAGAATCGCACATATATGATATATTTGTTGAGATTGCAGAGGTCGACAGGTTTCTTCCGTTGATTGGTTTTGGGAACCAGGAAATATACGGAGGAGAGCCCCTGTCCCCGATGCTGCCGGGAAACCTCCTCTATAGTCACCAGAGCCAACTGAGACTGCTTGAGGAGCAGATTCTCATGAGAGGGGTCCCTGAAAAGGCAGTGGGTGGGGAGGAGGGATGGAAAGAAACAGTATGGCATAATTCAATCTGACGGTGCTTAGGACCCAGCTTTCCATGGTAATTGAGTCCCAGACATGATAAAAACAAGCTAGTCTGTCCCCAAACAGATGGAAAGGAGAAAGAGAGGTCATCACTGGATTACTGTCCTGGACACAAGAGTTAAAACAGGTGCTTGCTGGATGCTGGGGAGAGAGGGAAAAGGAGGAACGGGAGAGTTGGCAGGTTAAACCCAGAACCAGAGAACCCTCTCCTCGGGGATCTGTGGCCCTTCCAGTAGTCCCTCTTCCTTACAAGAAGGGAGAACTGTCTGAAAAAAAGTTGCTGTGTTGATCGCAATAGTGGCATCTCTTTATGGCCAGAGTATATACTCCCAAAGAATGGGTTTTAGCTATGGAGTCTTTAAAAGAGTGCAGGGTTTCATCATTTTTCCCCAAAAATAAATCCCAGCCATCAAACAGTAAGTCCTTAATGGTCTGCTACACCTCACATGCAATGCCCAAATTCTGCAGCCATGAGGCCCTCCTCATGGTCACAGCCAATGCTGTAACTCTGGTTGCGGCATCTACCATGTCCAGAGCTAACTGCAACAGTCTTAGCCATCATACGACCTTCTGCAATGAATGCTGTAAACTATTTCCTGGGAGGGTTCTGGCAACTTATCCATAAACTATATAATATACATGGCTGTCCAACTGACAGAGTCATATTTAGAGACCAACACCCGATTGTTCCCAATGGACATTTGCATGGAAGAGAAGGTATAAATCTTCCTCTCCATTAAGTCCATCCTTTTGGATTCTTTCTCCATAGGGATGGACTTATACCTTCCCTGCCATGCAGTTTCCACCAGAGAGTTAGGGGCCAGATGGGTGTAGAAACCCTCAAAACCTGGCATTGGAATGAAGTACCGCTTTTCTGAATGCTTTGCCATGGGAAGCAATGAAGCTGCAGCATTCCAGAGGGCTTCTACAGGCTCCAAAAGAGCCTCATTCATCAGGAGGGACACTCTCCCTAAAGCTAATGATCAGAGAATATCCAACAACTTATGTGTATTCTCCTGTGGGCATTCCACCTTGATACCCAAGGTAGCAGCCATATGCCTTTGGAGGTCCTGATAAGACTTAAAATCCTCAGTCACTGAGGGAGAGAAAGATTCTGGTACAGGACAGTCATCCAGGGAGGAGGTTTGCTGCATCAGTGACAGGTCCTGTTTTTGCACCGTAGGATCTGATCGGAATAACCCCGGAGGTCCAGGGGGAAACTAGTTCCGCAGTTGCTTGCAGCTGAGATGATCTGGGAGTGGGAACCACCATTGGGATTGGGTATCTCGCTCTGTTGTCGGTCAAGGAGTGGGACCTCAGGAGCAAAGAAGCATCCAAAGGCTTCCAAGGAGGCCACTGGGCTTACAGATGAGGCACTGAGGGCCAGTATGCACTGGGCCAAGAGCCCCTGTCCCAACTGCAAGGCAGATGCCAATCTCCGTACTGATGGTCATGCAAAGGGGATCTGTGATGCCTATCTGATGACGAAGGGTAGGATGACCCAGACCGGAGCTTCAGGAGTCCTGGATCTTCTCTGCTGACAACGGGGTAAACAAACAGACTCGGCACTGGCGCTGAAGAGGAATGGAAGATCAGCAATGGCAGTACCAAATGAGAGAGAGACTCCAGTATCAAGACTAAGGGCAGCACTGAAGTTGACAAAGAAATCTGCTGCCAAGATGACAGTGCTGAAGGATGCACCACCACCAGGGGCCATTCAGTGCCAGGCCCAATGTTGGCCTCAATTCCACAGTCTGAGGCCCAGACGGTGCTCTGGTGATGACAAGCCCAGGAGCTCTGCAACATGGCCACAAGATGCCAAGGGCACAACAAAGGACAAGGCTGTAGAAACCATATCACCAACCAACTCTTGAACCAGTGGAGAGGCTGGGACTGAGGGGCAAAGCAGGTCAATGCTGCTTGTTATGTTGCCAGCGTGGTGCCGACATCATTGGTATCAGACTCAATGAACGCCCCATGGCCAGAACCAGAGTCAACAGTACAGGCTCTCAGAGTGGTATCAGGGAGCAGTTAGATGACACTGCTCCATCCTGTGTGCTGGAGAAAATACATTGCTCCTCTTAGAAGATCAGGAGAAGCCTTCCCAAGCCCTGGAATGGTCCAGATTCATTTTATGGGATCTCTTCCTCACCATACCAGAGGAGGGAAAACAACAACCCCTTTTTCCTCTTGGAGAAATGACAGAGCCCAAGCATGGAGCAGAATCACTTGCCAAATCTGAAGTGGCTGCTGATCTGGCACTGAAGCCCTCATCTAAGTGGGCCTCCTTCAAGTGCTTGTCTCTCACCACCTGAGTCCTCACTGTGAATGACTTGCAGATGGTGCACCACTCTTTAACGTGTCCTTCACCAAGACACAGGCACCTTGTGTGGGGATTACTGGTGGGGATCCCCCCCCAACAGACAATGCTTAAACACACAGGGCAGCCAACTACAGTAATTCCTCACTTAACATCCTCCCGCTTAACGTTGTTTCAAAGTTACATCACTGCTCAATTAGGGAACACGATCGTTTAAAGTTGTGCAATGCTCCCTTATAACGTTTTTTGGCTGCCTGCTCTGTTCACTGCTTGTAAGATTCTGTGGAAGAGCAGTGACTTCACAAGAGAGCATTGCACAAGTTCCTCTTCTCCACCTCCTCCTCCTTCCCAGGGCTTCCCCCACTGCCAAACAGCTGTTTGGTGTCACTTAGGACTTTCTGGGAGGGAGGGGGAGGCGGGGGGAAGTGCTGCTCCCTCCCAGAAAGTCCTAAGCACTGCCAAACAGCTGTTTGGCAGGAGGAAAGTGCGGAGAGGAGGTGAGTGGGGGTGGAAAGAGGTGGGCCTGGAGTGGAGCAGGGACGGGAACAGGCGGGCCTGTTCTTCTCTGGGAAAGCTGCCGCCGCTGCTGCTGCGAAAGGTGCTTCCTAGTGTACTTGCCTGCAGCAAGGTAAGCTGGGGCACTTCCCAATCACAGTACAGTACAGTATATAATGCCTTTTGTCTGCCCCAAAAAAATTTCCTTGGAACCTAACCCCCTACATTTACATTAAATCTTATGGGAAAATTGGATTCGTTTCACATCATTTCACTTAAAGTTGCATTTTTCAGGAACATAACTACAACGTTATTACTGTATTCTAACTAATACTAAACTAACACTAAACTTAACCTAAGTGCTACTACACCTCTACCCCGATATAACACGACCCGATATAACATGAATTCGGATATAACACGGCAAAGCAGAGCTCCGGGGGGGCGGGGCTGCGCACTCCAGTGGATCAAAGCAAGTTCGATATAATGCAATTTCGCCTATAATGCAGTAAGATTTTTTGGCTCTCGAGGACAGCGTTATATTAGGGTAGAGGTGTATATTCAAGAAAAATTTCTTAGAAAGTGAGACCGAAAGGTAAAAAACACCACATAGAACTCCAACACTAGCCACAAGTGGTCAGAAGGAACTGAGGAGGTTGGGACAGCATTGCCCTTATATGGCCAGGGGAGGGGCTAGGGCCATAGAATAGGAATGTGCTCCTACGGGTAATGCTAGGCAAAGTTCTCCAGCTCCTCTGAGCTGGGTACGCACACATTTAAGTAGCTTACACATCTACTCAAAGTAGAACCAGAGCTCCACAGCACACACTCACAACACTGCATGCTTGTCTGCAGACTGTGAGCCACAGCAACAGAGCATTTAAGGCACCAGGGTTACAGGGAAGGCAGTGACACAACCTCTTACTGATCTAGCCTGCAGAACATGACAGTAGATTAAATACGTATTGCATTCTAATGTTTAGTTCATTATATGGTTTTGTGTTGAATTTAATTAAAGAACTCCCAAATCTACAACTTGTGCACGCAACTCCCAAATCTACAACTGTTGCACGCAACTGTCTCTTCAACAGAGACACTTACTCAAGATATAAGAAATTTTGCTCTATCCCACAAAACAGTGATAGCATCAGATTATCCTACTTCAATAAATCACAGTATTAATAAGCTATAGTAAGGTAAACCCTTACACAAACCATGAACTCTTTTCATTACAAATTAACTTACATTTCAAATTCCCTTTCTTGCATTCCTTTTTTTTTTTTTTGGCCCTTAGTATTAGTTTCTTCACGCATTCAATATTTTTATTGACAGATGAGTGATATGAGCATACAATTTTTTCAGTAATTATTAAATAGATTTTTTAGTAGTGAAAACAATACTAAACCTGTTTAGATGAGTTATTACAAATTTGAAGACATCGTAGTTCACAGGATGGAATTTCTTCACAATTTCTTTTAACTCATGCAGTCGTTCTGTCTTATCCAAGATCTCTGTAGAGATAACAGCAAAACACCAATTTTCCTTATATACTTAAAAGGAAACCTTTACAAATGGTGCTGCTAATTCATCTCATTAGTATGTACGGACAGATAAAGCATCCATACTGGGAAGGAATGCCAATGTGAGAAACCGTATTTGATAGTTACATGAAGAATTGTATCTAGACAAACTATTATATAGTTTTACTTCTCTATCATAGGTAGAACACACAGTCTGTACCTGACAAAATTATTTATCTATGTTTAATGTTGAAAAATCATTTTAATAGTTCATTGTTGGCTTGTGAGATGATCATCATTAACTCACTTATGAGTCAGATTTCCCTCTTTCACACTATTACTATTCAAAATATTTTATAAGACTTTTATTCAGAGACAGAAGATTCCCAAAATTTGGGGGAGGAGTGGTTCTAATACATGATTTATGCCCATGAATTGAAAATATGTTAAGCCTGTCAACTAGTCCAATTGATGAAATAACATGATTGAGCCTGGGAGAAATGATTTAAAAACTACTCTGTTTAAAAGAGGAAAAGGTAGAAACTAGCAGAAGCAGGCAAACATTCAAACTTTAAAGAGTAAGTCTGGACAACAGTCTACAGAGTAAATTAACAGAGAAGCCTTCCACAGACTATTAAAAGTACAATGTACGTAGGCTAATTTTTCTGTATGGATAGCAATCACAAGTTTATCCAAAGCCTTACATATTTATTTCAAATAATCTCTGCAGCTGCTGTTTGCAATTTCAGGGTGAGTTCTTAGTATTTAGATAAAAGAGCTGGCACATAAGGAAAGATCATTCAATATAAAAGAAAAGACGTTTAAGGTAGCAGTAACAGAGAGAGCCATTAGAATGGGCTTGGTCCTTCTCGGAAGGGATATGACCAAGGTACCCTCTTTGGCTGATATTCAGGAAATATTTTGTGGCTCCCAGTGGAGCAACAGACTGGCAGTTTAGTACTGCTGAAAGTTGCAATTACAGCAAAAGGACTGAAGCTCTCTCTTGATTCTCTAGAAGACAGTTGGTTAGACAAAAATAATTATTCATAATTTCTTCAAAGGCTGATTGAATGAAAGTCTAAAGAACTGAAACATAAAGGATGCCATCATGCATTTCTCTGGGTAGCCCACCAAGATGCATATGTGAAAATTTCTTGAGTTTTAAAAATTGAGAGAGAGGTGGGGTCAACTGGCCAAATGATATTGCTAAAAGGAGCAATGCTGTTTTACAGCTTAAAAAGAACTGAAATGGAATTGTGTTTAGGGCCAGAAACTCCATGTTTGTCACACAGAGGAGGAGACTTCTAGTGTTAGATGGTGTTAGGATTATTACTTTTTTTTTTTTAAACAGTTCTTTGGATCCATCAATTTTACTGTTAGCGTACATAATATTTTTACCTTATCCTTCTGACTGGTAATGCTTAATTAAAAAAAGGAACAAATCTCTCTTACCCAGCCTCAAAATAATGCTACTATTAAACAATATGTAGGCATCAGGGAGTTTCCACTCTGCCCTGAACATGCAAACACTTTCTGTGGCATTAGCGCCATTTGGCATCTCATTCATTAAAATGTCATCTGCATGATTTAATTACTAAAAACATATTTGAAGTGCAGGGCCATACAACATGCCATTAAATCTGTTCCCAAATTGGGATTATCATTCTGCAACAACAACATTTAATTTATATTCCTTTTTAAACAGTTGCTTCTATAGAAATTAAAAGTTTTCATGGGTTTTGTCACATCTAATAAAAAAAATCAGTAAAATTTGCCTGTAGTTTATTAATCAAGTAATCTAACTAAAAATACTGATTGAGAATTAAGACCACTAACACCTTTTCCATAAATAAAGTATTTATGGATATCAACTAGATAAAACCAAAACATACAAAGATACATGTGTTAAAAGGTAGGTGTTAATATAGCTGGTCTTCTATACCCAATTTCCAGATTTAGTGTGATGAATATATTGTCATGTTTTGGATAAGAAAACAGTACTATTTGTGTAATAGTTCCACCCTGCACAAGTATGTAACACTGGTTTATGTTTATGGAATAGTTTGCTGCAATTCAATTCAATTCCTAATCTGATTCAAAGAAAGAAGGCCTATAAATGGGGTAGATCCATAAAAGTTATGCTTTGCAGCTGTAAGTGTATGAAAAATACATGAAAGGTAAACAGCTTAAACACTGTATAGTTTTGGGGTTTTTTTAAATAAAGGAATTCGGGAAAATTCCTAAGTAAAAAGAATATTAAATATTTTTAACATAAATCTTTTTGAACAAAATATTTATTTCATGCATGCTTCCCTATTACTATTATTTACACTTCATCTTCAACTTTACTATAAGACTGGCACAAAGCTAATTATTTCAATTAAATGAGTTATCCAAATAAGACAAATAATAAAATCACAATTTGGTCTGAGATGTTCATTAAAGATTTACTTCTTTATGTAACAGTGTTCATTCATTTTAAAGTGTGTCATTTTAAAACTGCATAGACACAGCAGAGGGCAGCAATTTATTCTAAAAATTTCAGTTTCACAAGAGCTAGTCATTTCAAAATATAATGAATTTAAAACCTATAATAAGATAACACACAAAACGTAATCAACAAGAGACTAGATTTACTACTTACTTGATGCTTCTACCAACTCTGGATGTAGAGAATAAGGTATTAAAGGATCTGGCAGATCTGCAAAGAAAGCTTTAAGAGCCCCTGCCACAGCATTTACTGTCACTTCCATAGATTCTAGGTTGATATTATGATCTGTGAGACACAATGAAACAGAAATTTATTAGTGTAAGCAAAACCAACAGCTATCAATGCACATACTTTTTAAAAATAAGGTATCTGTAATACAAAAAGGGATATACCACCAAACATTCTATTCAAAAAGTAACTGAATGAAAAGGTCCACCACAAGGTAAATATATGCCTGCAATCGTGCTCTGATCCAAATGTGAGTAAATCCACTCATGTACCTATGCAGCTGAAGAACGAATTGATATTTTAGATAGATATTTAATAGATAGATTTAGATATTCTGTACAGAAGATGCTGGCTTCAATGTGGCAGAGAAAAAAATCTAATTTACTCTTGCCACTGTCTATGATGAATTTTACTATATTGCATCAATCCAACTGTGGGAATCCAGGTCAGAGTGGAAGTTTCTATATAAATGACTAAAAGACTGGGGCAGTATATTACAGGGTGATGTTCAGAGAGGAATAATAATAATAATATAGGACATCTTCCCTTGGAGATCCAGATTATAACCACAAAACACTATTTGCATTCATGTACATTCTAACAAGATGAATAAAGGCTCTACATTGTACTGGAAGTGGACTACCTAAATTTAACATTTTAACAAGATTATTCAAAATATAATTCACCAATAACAGAATCCTCATTATTCATACAACTTGCTTTTTAATTAGAACATGAACGCCGAATACTAATAAATATAAATATTTATTAAAAAATGCAACACTTAAGCTAGAAAGAAAGTAGAGGTATTTTGGGAAATTACAGTTGAGAAATGTCAGGTCAGAACATAAGAACTGCCATACCAGATCAGATGAGTGGTTCATCTAATCAACATCCTGTCTCAGAGTGACCAGTAACAGATAGGAGTGCTCTTGGATTCTTCGCTAAAACTAAGGGCTTGTCTATATGGGAACACTCAGGATAATTAATCCAAATTAATTAAAGATATCAATTTAAAGTGGATTAGTTAAACTGCATTAAACCCATGTGGACAAACATTCAGAATTGAAATGGGTTTAATTCACTTTATCTTAATTCACCTCCAGTCAGTATTCCGCTTTAGGAGTAGTAAAAGGGATATGTTACAATACACTGTTAAAAGAAGAAGAACTCAAGAACTAATTACATTCATTGGAGCAATCTAAAAGGAATTAGAAAACAAAATACCTGAGCTCTTATGAATAATTAATTAATTTATAACAACAGAATGCTGAAGAGTGACCAATACTGAACCCCAATTCCCTTTCAAAAATAGCTACTAAGAATAATTCTGGAGAAGAGACTTATTGCAGTATCAGGAAAATCAGCTACAATTACCTTGATCAAACTGCTTCTGAATGTTGTCTTGATCAGTTTTATTCCCACTAACACGGTAGAGGCCTTCAGTGCATAGCCCTGATTGGGGAAAGAAAAATTTTTTAAACACAAAATTATATTTTACAGAGTAACAATGAGATGGACATACTGTACATAATTATTCATTCATACATGAAAGTAGCAATTAATGTGTTCTGCACATACATTCATTCAAATTAATTTGCTGGGTATTACATTTATATAGGAATTACCATATTGTGTCAGTCTAGTCCAGTATCTTGTCTCTGACAATGGCCATAATTAAGGCTACATTTTAGTCACAGGTATTGTTAGTAAAAGTCATGGACAGGTCATGGGCATTAAACAAAAATTCACAGCCCGTGACCTGTCCATGACTTTTACTATACACCCATAACTAAAACCTGGGTGCTCTGGAGGGGGGCACCATGGGTATTTGGGGGAGGGGTGTGACCCAGGACCTCTGCTGGTGCTGGGGTTCGGGGGAGGTTGGAGGGGCTGGCAGGCTCCCTACCCGGCTCCACACAGCTCCCTGGAATCCACATGTCCCTTGGCTCGTAGGCGGAGGCACAGCCGGGGGGCTCTGTGAGCACTGCCCCTGCCCCAAACACCCAAATGCCAGCTCTGCAGTTCCTATTGGCTGGGAACCGTAGCCAATTGGAGCTGCGGGAGTGGTGCCTGCAGGTGGAGGCACAGTGCAGAGCCGCCTGGCTTTGCCTCTGCCTAACAGCCGAGGGATATGTTGCTGCTTCTGGGGAGCCACCCCTAAGTAAGCGCCACCCGCACTCCAACCCCATCTCAACCCTGAGCCCCCTCCCACACCCAAACTCCTGCTGCTGTTGGGGGGAGGGGATGTGGTGGCCAGAGACTGCTCCAGCAGCAGCCGGTGCCGCTGGCCCAAGGGCTGTCTGAGCAGCTCTGGCAGCCCCTGGACCAACTGCACCAGCAGAAGTCACAGAGGTCACAGAATCTGTGATCTCTGTGACAGACTCGCAGCCTTAGCCATAATACGTGCCTGCATTAGCCACATGTGGACTAATCTCCCCACCACCAAAGAGATAAGGATTAGACCTAATCATCAGATATTTGCTTAAATCATGAAGTCCAAAGTTTAATATAATTTCTAAATGCACTGTCATTAACAACAACTTTGGATATTGATATCTATGTAAATATATAATCCTTTTTTGAATCCTAATAAATTCTTTGGATCAACAACTTCCTGTGGCAATTAGATCCACAGTTTAATCACATGCTGAGTGAAAAAACTACTGTATATATTCGTTCATAAGCCAAATTTTCTTTTAGTAAAAAAGGGAAGCACCAGAGAAGGGGGTCGGCTTATGAACGGGTATAGAGAGGGAGAGGTGGGACACAACCCCTCCTCCCAACAGAGGGAGCAAGGAGAGACAGCACAGCCAGCAGAGACAGAAGGGAAGAGGTGGGGCCAGAGTCTCTCCGCTTCTGGACACGCTGCTCTTCCCCCAGCCTCCGAAGCAGCTGCAGCTCCAGGGCTGGCAGACTGCAAACGTGCCACTCAGCCCTGCCCCAAAGAGCAGGCTGTGGCCGTGCTGCCCAGCCCAGCCCGCTGGAACATGCTGTGGCCGCGCTGCCCACTCTGGCCCGCTGGAGCAGGCTGCGGCCACACTGCCCAGCCTGCCGGAGCATCTGCAGCCACGTCAGAGACATCCTCCCCTGGCCCTCCCCAGATAAGGAGGGAAGGGATGGGATGGGGAAAGTGTGGGGGTCCTGGACTGGGGTGGGGTCATGTGGAGGGTGGTCACAGGGGTTACTCCCGACTCCCAGCTTCTCTCCCCCCCCAAAAATTTCCCCACCAGTTGCTGTCCCGGCCTGTCAGGGTAGGCAACTGGCGCGCCGGGACACTTTGTTTACTTAGGCTTACCTCCGTGCCTGCAGACGCTCAAGGTAAACAAACCATCTCGGCCCACCAGTGACTTATCCTGATGGCCCCGTAGCCAAAGTTTGCTGAACCCTGAACTATAGTGTCAGCTTATAAACGAACCAGCTTATGATCGAGTATATATTCCCTTTTACTGGTTTGGAATTTTCTACCTTTTAATTTCATTCTACCTTGTTCTTAGTTAAAAAAGAGAACAGATGCCTCTGAGATCTACCTTCTTTATATAATTTATTATTTTATATACTTTTATCCTGTCCCCTCTTATTCATCTCCTTTCTAAGGCAAATACTCCCAATCTTTTGAGAGTTTTCCAGGCCTTTGATCATTCTCATCTTCTCTGAACCTCTTCCAGATCTGCCAGACCCTTTTGAGTTGGGGTGACAAATATTACAAAAGTATTCCAGCTGAGGACGAAGCACTGATTGTATAAAAAGGATTATGTTTTCAATATTATCCTCCATTCCTTGGGTAGCCTAATATCTTGGGGTTTTTTTGGCACACTGCACATTTTCACTGAGCTGTCACCAGTGATACCAAAGTTGCTTTCTTGGGTTGATAAACTTAATTTAGAATCCTGTGAGATGAAAAAGTAGTTTAATTTTTTTCCCTCTAATGTGCATTACTTTGCATTTTTTATGTGAAATTTTGTTTGCCATCATAATGCCTATTCACCCAGCTTTAGGTCTGTCTATAGTTCCTTACAGTCTGCTCTGGTCCTGACTAATCTAAATAACTTTGTGTCACATGCAAGTTTTGCTACCTCACTACTCACTTCCCCCACCCGCTTTTCCAGACCATTAATAAATATATTAAACTAACACCAGGCCTTGTATGGAGAGACGTAGCTGTTAACCTTTTGCCATGTTGAAAACTGAACATTTAATCCTATTCTGCTTTGTCTCCTAGCCAATTTTTGATTCAAGACAGTACTTTGACTTTCACCCTGTGCCTACTTAGCTTCTTCTAATAGCCTCTTGCGCAGAACTTTGTCAAAGACTTTTTGGAATTCTACATATATTATGTCATCTTGTTCTCCTTCATCCACTGCTTTACTGATGCATTCAAAGAGTGAGACATGATTTTCCTTTGCAGAATCCATACTGATTAGACCTTAGCAGATCAAGATCTTCCAGACATTTTATTTTTAATTGTCAAATCACCAACTTGCCATGTATAGATGTAAGGTTAACAGTTCTACAATTCCTCGGATCACTCCAATAGCCTTTTTATGGATGCAACATTTGCTACCTTCCAGTCCACTAGAACAGTAAATGTTTTGAATAAAAATGTACTGTTAGCAGCTCAGCTACTTCCTACTTGAGTGCCTTTAGAATTCCTGGATGTACCAACTGGGCTTGGAGCCTGATTCTATTTTAAATTACCATTTTGCTTAAGCACCTCTCTCTAAGAGTATATAATCTTTATCATGAAAAAGCATGCTCTGGCTAGGAATCTTCCCAACATTGTGGGTAGTGAATACCGATAAAAAGAAGTCACTTGGCTTCTCAACAACATCCTCATCTTTCTTAATTACTCCCTTTAATCAGTGGTGATCCAGCAGATGCACAGGCTTCCTACTTTTGATATATTTATAAGAAACTCCTGCTTGTTTTTGCACCTTTAGCTATTTGCTCTTCAAACTCCACTTCAGCCTCTCTCATTTTCTTCATTCTTAATGCCTGCTGTAATTTATGCTACTGTTTATTGGCTTCACTATGGTCAGATAAATACATTTTGAATAATTTCTGTTTGGCTCAAATAGCCTCTCGAACTTCGCCAGTTAGCTAGAATGGTTTCCTCCTTGCTTTCCTGGTTCCCTTTTTGTTCAGCAGTATGCATGTCTCCTTGACTATTATTGTTTTTCTTAGTAGCACCCAAGCCACATCCAAGGTTTTAACTTCCTTTACTTTTCAGTTTAGGGCCTTTTTGGCTACCCATCTCATTTTATTGAAATCTTTCTCTATAGTGTAATGTCACTGTCACTTTTTGGTATGTTACCTGCTCTTCAGATACTGGACCTAATTAGATTACGGTTGCTGTTATTTAGTGGGTCAGTTATGGTCACCTCTTGAATTAGCCTCTATGTTGCTTAAGACTAAGACACGAATAACCTCTGCTCCTGTGTGATCTACAACAACTTATCTCAAGAAGCAATCACTTAAGCATTGAGAAATTGTTTCTCTGACGACTGTTCCATTGTGCCATTTGACCAATTTGTATGTTATCGTTAGATTTCACTGCCTCATTGATCTTTCAGCATTATGCATTCAATTTCCTTTTCTTCATCTGGAGACCGCTAGTACTGCCCAATTAATATATTTATAATTTTTTCAGGTTGAGATTTGTAGTCATACAAGATTCAACTGCGTGGCCACTCAGAATTTTTATCTTGTTAGATTCTCTGAAATCCCTTATATACAACCTTACTCTCCCAACACTTCAGTCTAGTCCGTCTTTCCTGTGCAGGTATTATCATATCCCATTGGCTTATATCATCCCACCACAGTTCTGTAATGCATCTTATATCAAGGTCCTCATCCACTGCAAGGCATTCCGGTTTGCTTATTTTAGCATTTAATCTTCCTGAATTTGTATACAGACATTTACAGTTTTTATTCTGGATTAAGTGCCTGTTTTTATTTAACACCTTACTCTTGCTGAGTTTGCAGAATTTACCTCTGTGTTCTTATTCTGTCTCTGCTCTAGTTCAGTTGTAATTTGCACCCTATCCTTTACTGGATGCACAGATACCCTGTATTACCATCTTGTGTGCTACTCAGCTGCTGTCGGCTTTCCCCATTTATAAGTTTAAACATTCCTCCAACATACTATTTATTTTACGTACCCAACTCTCCTGTGCTCATTCCACCTTCTGAGTCTGGGGCTTCTCCTCATTGGAGACAGGCCTCTCTCCGCCTAGCTCCATAGATAGAGCTATCCCAAACAAAGACCAAAGGCCTCAACTCCTCCCACCTACTCGATTATTGATAATTAGTGTCCTGAAGCTGGCATTAAAGAACTTAGTACAATATCTAACTCAAAAAGTCTAGGGGGTTGTCTACACTACAGATGCGAGAATGGTACAGCTACAACACTGCTGCTGAAGCACCATAGACACTTCATACATTGAGGAAAGGAGTTTTTCCATCTGTGTAGTTAATCCACCTCTCTGAGAGGTGTTAGCTAGACTGACAGAAGAATTCTTCTGTCAACCTAGCTGTGTATACACTAAAAATCAGGGGTCCCCAACGTGGTGCCCGCAGGCACCATGGCGCCTGCCATGGCATCTATGTGCGTCCGCCTACTGGATGCTGGAAAAGCAACCACCGAAATGCTGCTGAGAAGCGGCAATGTCAAGAAGCGCTGCCACCAAAATGCCGCTGATTTTCGGCGGCATTTTGGTGGCGACGCCTCTTGATGACGCTACTTCTGGGCGGCAACACTTGTTAACGTTGCTGCTTCTCGGCAGCATTTCGGCAGCTGCTTGTCCAGGGGCCACACTCCTCGGCGGCTAGTTGTCAGGCATCCGCCATGCTGAAAAGGTTGGGGTCCACTGCACTAAATCCATCTCAATACAGCATTCAGGGAGAAAAAAATTTCACAACCCTGAGCTACATAAGCATATACCAGGACTAGTGATGGTTATACAATTAGAAGAGCTGCTGTATGTGAGATCCTCCTTAAAAAAAATAAAGTCAGCAAGATATTTATAGATCAGTAATATAAAACTCAATCTTCTTAATATGATTAACATAGTTCTAGTTAGTTACTACTGACATCTCTAAATCTATTCTCTCTTCCATACCAAAATTAGATATTTTCTGTAGACTGAAATCTTACACTGAACAGTGTAACTTGGCCTTTATTATAACCTAGTGGGAATCAGAGGCAGTGAGGAGCAGCCTATGAAGTAAAGAGCCTGAAGGCTTGGGGCAGGGAGTGGGGTGTGAGGAGTGGAAGAGGCAGGGGAGCCTAAGGCAGCCTCCCCTCTTCTTCCTACCACACATCCCTTAGGCCTGGTCTACACTGGGGCGGGGGGGGGGTTCGAACTAAGGTACGCAAGTTCAGCTACGCGAATAGCGTAGCTGAACTCGAAGTACCTTAGTTCGAAGTACTTACCCGTCCTCACGGCGCGGGATCGAAGTCCGCAGCTCCCCCATCGACTCCGCCACCGCCGTTCGCGGTGGTGGAGTTCCGGAGTCGACGGGAGCGCGTTCGGAGTTTGATATATCGCGTCTAGATGAGACGCGATATATCGAACTCCGAGAAGTCGATCGCTACCCGCCGACCCGGGCGGGTAGTATGGACGTACCCTTATTTCCCTTCCCTACTCCAGCCTGTCCCCTTCTGTTCCTGTCCCCTGGTACCTCCCTCTTTTTCATTCCACTCCTATCACTCAGTCTACATCTGTTTCTGGCTCCCCCAACTCTGCATCTCCTAGCCTGCCCTTCCCCTCTAATCTGTTCTCCCCTGCTTCTATTCCATTCCCCCTCCAAGCATGCACCCCATCTGATTCCATCCTTCTCAGTCTGCACGTACACCAATTTCTTGTCCCCCATCTCCGATCCTCAGGCCTCTGCATCTGAGTCATCTTGTTCCTCCTCCTCCACACTGCCTGAACACCAGCAGGGGGACTGCTGAGAACACAGGAGAGTCTCTCCCTGTTCTCAGTTCTTGTCACTGGCACCACATCAATCCCCAGCTGTCAAGAGAAACAACTGAAAGAAGTTCATCTCAGCCCAGCGAGACAATGTTTTGAGATTTTAGCTGTTTACAAATTTCTAAGGAATACGTGTTACAGTGATTTTCATAGATTTATAATTTGGACAAATCTGAGTAGATTTTCATAGAGACAGCACGATGCACATCTGATGTCAAGGTTCATAGGTTCTGACTTTCTAAAGTGCCCGGGGGGGGTGCTCGAACCCTGGCTCTGCCCCAGGCCCCGCCCCCACTTCACCCCTTCCCCCCAAGCCCCACCCCCTCCCCTGAGCCCGTTGTGTCCTCACTCCTTTCCCCTTCCTCCCAGCCTCCTGCACACCACTAAACAGCTGACTGTGGTGGGCAGAAGGTACAGGGAGGGAGGCGCTGATCCGCAGCGTGAGCGGGAAACATTGGGGGGTTATGGGGAGAGCTGCCGGGACTGCCGGTGGGTGCTCAGCACCCACCATTTTTTCCCCATGGGAGCACCCACAGAGCCCTGGAGCACCCACAGAGTTAATGCCTATGTCAGGGCTAGTCCCACCAAATTTCAAGTTCCTACTTCAAAACATGGAGGATGCACCTGAGTGAGTTAGAAGCACGGCTACATTTGACTTTTGGTTTTGAAAATCTCACACAAATGCACTGAAGCTTTTCATTAAGAATTTAACATTGGCAAAACAACCTATTTTTCCCTAAACTTCTTCCAAGAAATGGCCGTACAGTTTTTGTTGAAACTTTAAAAACAAAATTTGGCTCAAAGCAGCCACCTGGGATGGAAAATTTCAGAACAAACAATTAAAGTTTGGCAAAGCAAATAAAAACAGGACCTGATAAAGAAAAGTGTTAGGTATCTTGAAGTGAAAGGGGGAGTGACTAGGATGAGGAGTCTGGGGACTGGGACTTGGATGAGAAAACTGGAGGAAGACACTTGGACAAGGTGGGAAAGTGGGGTGGCAGAGACAGGATCCATAATGAAAAGGCCGGCCAAGGATTGAGGATGGAGAATGGGATTGATTATGCAAGGAGATGGACTGGGATACAAAGCAGGGGTGGGATTGAGAGAACTGGCACAGCAAGTTGCAAGAGACATGAACAAAGAAGCCTGTGCCCAGTAGAGTACACTGTTCCAGGACATGGAATGGGACCCAGCATTCTTGAGTCACCCTCTTCGTCTACTGTCAGCAAATATTTGCAAAAAACACTGGCAAAGTGCATGTTTTCTGCCCTTCTAGTGGATGGCCCATATGGAGGAGGCTCAACCAAACAGTACTATCAGTTATAGTTAGCTCAAGTGACAGAGGCCTGTGCTGTGGACATGAAAGTTCCAGCCCTGCTGATGACTCAGGTAATGGTTAATTTGAGTCCCACATGATGAAATCGGTTTTTCTGATTTGTTTTTAAAAAGTTAAGAAATTACACACAAAAAGCTATGTTAAAAGTATGTTAATGATTGCAAAGTCAAGCTTTCAAGTTTTAGGAAAAGAATTAGATTAATTTGGCATTCGAGTGTGTCTGCATGATACAATCCTTAATTATGTGATCACAGTTTTTCCAGTATTTTCCAGACTATTTTAGTGCTATACAAACATATAACAAAAAGGTATCCTCTGCTATAAAGAGTTCATTATGCAAGTACCGGTAATTATTTGTAATCTAAGTTTGTTCTGTAATTGCATACTACAGGTTTTCTCGGGTCTTCCCCTGAAGTATCAGATATGTTGTCAGACTATACTGAACTAAACGAACCACTGGTCTGATCTTTTGTGGCAATTCCTATGTAAATTAAATAATTTGTGGGGAAAGAATCTAACCCAT